>NW_024081231.1:773606-1017744 GCF_003009895.1 Hyaena hyaena
GTATTAAATTCACTGATGTCCATAATAATTCCATGTAATAATTAGGGCAGACACTACCACCTTCATTTGACAAATGAGCAAAGGCTTAAAGAGGGTAAGTAGCCCACCTGTATTGTATGAGGTATAATAATGGGCTTCCCCATGGCATTTTTGACTCATATACTGCCTTGCTCTCTCTCTCTCTCTCTCAAAAATAAACATAAAAAAACCATTTTAAATATCTTCAAATTTTTTAAATGTTTATTTTATTTCTGAGGGAGAGAGAAAGAGACAGAGTGTGAATGGAAGAGGGGGTGACAGAGAGGAAGACACAGAATCTGAACACACAGAGCACAGAGCCAACACTGGGCTCAAACTCATGAACTGCAAGATCATGACACTTAACTGACTGAGCCGCTCAGGCAGGCACCCCAACCATTTTAAATATCTTAATTTTGTTTCTAGGAAATGGAGCACAAGAGAGAGCACTGGGGAAGGGCAGAGAGAGAGGGAGACAAATAAATCCAAAATGGGCTCTAAGAGCTGACAGAAGAAAGCCTGAAGTGGGGCTCGAATTCACAAACCGAGATCATGACCTGAGCTGAAGTCAGATGCTTAACCGACTGAGCCACCCACGTGGCCCTAAAATGGTTTTGTATTTAACAGAAAAACCGTGAAGACAGTGCAGGTAGTTCCTGTACACCCCAGCCCCAGTCTCCCTAATGTTTCAGTTTGCTAGAGCAGCTGTTACAAGCACCACAGACTGGGTGGCTTAAACATTTATTTTCTCACAGTTCTGGAAGCTAGAGTCCTAGGTCAAAGTACAGTCTCTGTTCGTTTCTTCTGTGGCCTTTTCCCTTGGCTTGCAGCTGCCCCCCTTCTCACTGTATCCTCTGCTAGAGGATGTGTCGTCTTAATCTTTTTTTTTTTTAATTTTGTTTATTTATTCCAAGAGAGACAGAGACAGCACAAGTCGGGGGAGGACAGAGAGAGAGGGAGACAAAATCTCCAGCAGGCTCTGCACTGCCCACAGAGCCCAATACAGGGCTTGAACTCACAAAACCATGAGATCATGATGTGAGCTGAAACCAAGAGTCAGACACTTAACAAAGCCACTCAGATGCCCCATAATCTCCTCTTCTTATAAGGACACCAGTTATATTGGATTAAGGCCCACCCTAATGACCTTATGTTTTTTAACTAAGTTACCTCTTTAAAGGCTTTATCTTCTACTGGTCATATTCTGAGATACTGAGGGTGAGAACTTTCAACATATGAATTTGGGAGGCTCAGTCCAAACTGCGCTATTGTTATATTAATATGGTTTATTTGTAGTAATTAATAAATCAATATTGAAACATTATTAACTAAAGTCTACACATTATCCCTACTTCCTTAGTTTTTACCTAATGACCTTTTACCCAGTGACCATCCAGGATATCATACTACATTTTGTTATTGTTATGAACTGAATTGTACTCACCCCACCACAAATTCTTGTATCAAAACACTACCCCCTAATGTGATGGTATTTTGGTGAGAGGCCTTCGTAAGGTAATTAGGCTAAGATGAGGTCACAAAGGTGGGGCCCCCATTACAGGATTGGTGCCCTTCTAAGAAGAGAGAAGGAGCTCAGAGTGTTCCTTTTCTTTTTCCACCGTGTGAGGACCCAGTGAGAAGACTGCCATCTGCAATCCGGAAGGAAAGTCCACACCAGGAACCAAATCTCCCAGCACCTTGACAGTGGACTTCCCAGCCTCCAGAACTGGGAGAAATAAACATCTGCATAAGCCACTCCATTTATGGTATTTTGTTATGGCAACCTGAGCAGACAAGGACAATCACCAGGTCTCCTTAGGCTCCTCTTGACTCTGACATTCTCAAAGTTTCCTTGACAGTTTTAAAAGTACTAGTCAAGTACTTTGTATACTGTCCCTCAATTGGGACTTCCCTGATGCTTTTCTCATGATTAGATTAGGGTTTGGGGTATTTGGGAGGAAGACCACAGAGGTAAATGCTCTATCATATCAAGGGTACATACTATCAACAGGACTTATTGATATTGACCTTGATCATCTGGCTAAGGTAAGGCTTTTCAGATTTCTCCATTGTTACTATTTTTCTCCCTACAGTACTGTGCCTTCTGAAGGGAAGTCACTATGTGCAGCCTACACTTAAGGAATAAAGAGTTAGGGAGCTTCACATCTGTAAACCAGCAGGGCTGGATTAATTGATTTCTAAATTGACATTTTTTTTTCCCTTGAAATCAGTGATTAAAAATAAAGTCTATAGTCACAGACCGAGGGGAAATCATGATTACTTAGGTTCAAACTTGTCATTTCAACATCCTTAGCTGTCTAAGCTGAGGGACTACAAAACAACATTGTGAATGTAGGGCAATGTAATGGTCTACCTCCTTGCAAGTTGTCCTTAATAATATTGATCAGACTTGGACACATCACCAGTCCTGGTGTTCAGACTCAACTCTGAAAGCTTCTGGATGTCTGTTCTTTACATCAATGACAGAGAATTGGATACAACTCACCATTTTTAGTAATCAGCATTCAATAATCATTGAATCAACGATTGCTAAATAGTTGCATCTGACAAACACAGAAACTCTTAGTACCATTTTCTATAACCAAAGAGTGAAATTTGCTAGAAATTTTACCTTGAATATAAACTCTATGTAGTTTGTGTTTTTTATTCCAGTGTGTGACACATGCATAGAAATTACATGTATATGTAAAATAAGGCAAAATAAATGTTGAATGGAAATTGAAGTATTTAATCTTTATCATAGATGAATTATTCTTAAAATGTGAAGAACTGCTGTTTCACATCAACTTCCTATTTCCTGCATCAGCTCTAAAGATATTTGCATTAGGAGATTCTAAGAAGCTCAAATTATCCTAGAATAATGGGAATTTTTCTCTTTAAATAATCAGAATATAAATTAGCTCTTTAAGAGGATTTCCTTTTTTAGTGATTATAAAAGTACATCTATCTATGCAGTCTACCCATGCAGCATGAGATTGATTTTCCTTAAACAGTCCTCAGAGGAAACATAATTTTGTTGCCCACAAATGAACTAAAATCAAGTTTAAGCCCCATTAAAAATGATTCTGGGCAAAATACCAACATTTTTAAAGGAGAGTTCTACGATGTTAATTTAGAAGAGTTATTATACTTATTATAAATAAGTTATTATTATAATTAATAACTTTCATGTTCTCAGATCTTTAAAACAATGTCAACATAATCATATCTCCTTAAAATTTATGGGGGTGGAAACAAGTGATATTGTCGTAGATATGGGAGGATTTTTTGAGTGATGAAGTTTCTGGGTTGCCAAATGTTTTTCAATAGAATCATTTAGCTTATAGGTCACATTTGTCATATACCAGCTACACTCTACCTATTAATTATAGGTTCTTTATTATGTAATATTTCAAATGCATACAGACACGCAGTGTCCTGTAACAAATGCCCACCAATGAGGAACATCATTAACAATTGTGTTTGAAGGGCACCTGGGTGGCTTACTTGGTTAAGTGTCCAACTTCAGCTCAGCTCATCATCTCACAGTTTGTGAGTTCAAGCCCTGAGTCAGGCTCTGTGCTGACAGCTCCGAGCCTGAAGCCTGTTTCGGATTCTGTGTCTCCGTCTTTCTGCCCCTCCCCCGCTCGCTTGTGTGCACACATGCTCTTCTCTCTCTCTCTAAGAATAAATAAACATTAAAAAAAAATTTTTAATTGTTTTTGAAAAATTAAAATATTACAGTTGTGTTCCTCTTGGTTCCATTTCCATGACCTTCCTTTTTTCTCTAGGTCTTACTTTGCAGCAGTTGATGTACATCATCTTTGTTTTGTAGTTTTATCATATATGTCATATCCATAGATACCATAGACTTGTTTTATAATTTAAGATTTTTATCTACATGGTATTGTACCCTGTGCATCATTCTGCAAGTTACTTTCTTGACTCCATACATGAGTTCAAGAGAAATTAATGTTGATGCATAATCTAGTTTATTATAATGGCTGAATGGTATTTATCATGTAACTACATCAGAATTTATCCACTTCCCTATTGATGGGCTTAAAAGTTTCTCCTGACTTTAGTGAAGAACGCTTCAGTGAACATCCTTGTACATTCTTTTCTGTATCACCTTGTATCTATTTCTTTGGGTTATCTACCTAAAAAAGATTTGTTGGGTTGTATGATATAGTTCAATTTTAGTAAACATTGCCAAATTACTTTTTAGAATGATTCTAGGAGAATTCATTCCTAAGAGTAGTGTATAACAATTCCTATTTCTTTATATCCTAACCATATCTTCAGATATTAAATATTTACCAATCTGATAAATATTATTCTTACCTTCATTTTCCTGATGATTACCAAGGTTGTACATCTTCCATGTTGACTCATCATTTTTACTTCTGTGAATTGTTTAGTTCTTTATATATCCTGGGTAATTATGCTTTGGTATACAATTAGCAAATGTATTTTTCCTTGTCTATAAGTTGCCTTTTAATGTACCTTTAAATATATGTATTAATGAGGAAGTTATGTTCTGGTCATTTAACTTTAATTATGCACTCTTTTATTATAGAAATAATTTAAACTATGATATAGCTGAATATACCTCTAATCTCCTTTCTATCACATCTAGTAATTTTCTCCATCAAGGTCTTTTTTACTATCTATTAGTTTTGTTTTCACTTTTTTATGAGGCTTTTTAAAAATTACAATTTAAGTGACTTTTGTGGGTATATAAAAAGGCTAGTGATGATTGGTCACTAATCTTGTTTGCACCAACTTTACTGAACCTCGATTTTCCCCCACAGAAAGACATATAAATATAATAAATATGTTTCTTCTTTTCCAGCATTAATCACTAAATTTTTCTTATTTTAGTGAATTGATTAGGAACTCCACTACAGTATCCAATAGTAGCACCTTCTCTTCCTGACCTTAAAGATAATGCTACTAAAGCTTGCTTATTAAGTATGAAATTTGCTCTACTTTTTGGAAGATTCCTGTTGTATGAGTATCAGTCAGGATTTGGGGTTAGAAGTCACAGAAATTCACCCTGACTAACTTCACCTGAAGTTGGACAAATCCATTTCCAAGGATGCTGCTCAGGACACTGTTACAGCTATTGTTGGTTCTTAGCACCGAATGCTGGTTCTATCATGTTCACTGCCATGGCTACCAGAACAAAACTTCCCAACTATTCTTACATCTTGTATTCACTCTCCCAAGATTCAAAGGCCCAGATAAGAGCATCCAATTAGCTAAAAGCAGGAACTGAGTATGACTGGGTTTGACTTTCTTCTTGTACTACTCAGGTCTAGTTTTGGTATCAACATTGTATGAGCTTCATAAAATGAGTCAGAACACCTTCCTTTCTTTCTCTTTCTCTCTTGTTCTCCTTTCTTCTCTTCCTTCCTCATTCCTTCTCTCCCTCCCTTCCTCTCCTTTTCCCTTTTTTTCTGCAATGATTTGTACAAGTAGGAGAGTATCTGTTTCTTGAAGGTTTCATAAATTGTAAATCCATTCAGGCTGGTGACTTGTTTGGGGATGACAATAGATGAATAGATGAAATTTAATCATTATTTGTCTATTCAATTTTTTCTGTTTCTATTTTTGGTCATTTTTTTCTAGAGAATTATCAATTTCATTTAATTTTTAAATTTTACAAAGATAAAGCTACCATTTTAAGTTAATTTTTTAGATTTGTGCAGTATTTGTAGCTGTAGCCTCTTCAGTTATGTATTGTACTTTCTCCTTTTCCCTGCTTAATCTTGCTAGATTGTCTGTTTCATTTGATTTTTTTTTCAAAGAGCCAACTTTTACATTATCAAGTTAATTACATTTACCAAGTTTTAAAAATTGTGGTACAATATTTATGGCCTAAAAGGAATAGTAATTAGAATTTTTAGTCACAAGTAGTAACTTCTAGGAAGAAGTTAAATTTTTTTTTGTTTTGATGACACTGAAAAGTTCCCTGGAAAATATGAATTAAGATTTTTTTTTCCTATGTAGGTCTTGTGAGGAAATCTTAATAGATGTATATGATTGTAGAGACATTTAGATAATTTCAAGTGAATATATGCTTATATAGGATTTATTAAACAATCACCATTATGATAAACAGTGTTGCTGCAAAGATAAACATGCACACCCAGTCCTCTAAGAGTTTTCAAACTAATGAAAATTTATAGCCATTCTTTACTGTCCACCATACTCTGTTATGAGTTAAGGCCTTTATTAACCAAGTTCTCATGACACTGGGCACTGGTTTTTTGGGAGAGTAAGTGACCATCCTGGACCTCACAACTTTCTCTTCATACCAGACCACATATATGGCCCAAGGAGTGATATTTACTCTGCCCTCTTAGAGTCCGAGAAAACATTGGTTAGTGGTCTGGCATCATCTATATTTATTTGGCTTGATTTGGGAAACAGTATAATCCTAGTTCTTGATGAAAGGATTTTCATGTATTGACCTTAAGGGTCATGATATTTGTGGGATTATTTCCACTCAGAGTGATTTGTGGAAAAAATATGTACTAATCCTTAATTTAGGATTAAAATGGATATGCCCAAGAGAAATGGGTCTGTAAAATTCATCTGAATTTGAGAAATGCAATAAACATTCTAAAATATCTTGTTGGCTCAGTTACTTCTGCCCAAAAGCCAATTGGAGATCTGTTCTATATCAACGTTTTTCAGCTCCTTTGTGAGAAAGAGCTGTTTTTCATTTGCTTGCAGCCTTGAAGAAGAGTCAAACAATATCAAGGATGGTCCTCTTCAGAGCCTTTAGAAGGTCCACCTTAATGCAAGTGTTTGTCTCCCCAGGAGGAAATCAGATGAGCTAAATTTATGAGTTCAGCCAGAGAAAGTGGCTGGGTATCAGCAGCTAATCCATGTCTTTTGAGGTCCCCTGGCTGATCCACAAGATGTCAAATAATTATCTTTCTGTTGTGTGTCAGAGTCCAGGAAGTGGGGAGTGAGATAATGTATATGAAAAGAAAGGTAGAATGCCTGAAAAATAGTCTTCAATAGATTACTCCTCCGCTTTCCCCCTTCTCCTCCTCATCTCATCCTTAGCCCACCCCTTGTCTATGCAACCTCTAAAGGTCTGATTGAACAATGGCACTATACACTTAATGTTACAAGACTCTTTAACATGCTCTGATTGCTACAATTTCATTGGATGGAAGCATTTTGGTTGGCAACCAAAATAAGGCTAAGAGACTTTGCCACAGAATTCCCACCAAGTAGGACACATAAAATGATTTGGAGACCTGGTCGTAGTTCCTGCAGCTATTAGTCATGGTGTGTTAGTGGAACCCAATCTCAAAAAGTTATTTCCTAAATGCTTTCCAAAAACCTGGTTCTTCACACAGATAGTTTTGGCCAACTGTAATGACAGGGAGAAACTAGTGTGTCAGGAAGAACAGAATTTATGCTTTAAGTTTAACTTTGTTTGGGATCAAATGTTCCTTAAAAATAAACCTTCACCTGATCCTAATTTTCATCTCAATTTCCTAAACTGGTGATTTGAGTATTGGAGATTCAGTTCTTAAACTCTGTTTATGTGGTATGAATACAGAAATGGTCTAGTTCTGAGTATCAGGATCATGATCAATGTTTTGATGTAAACTCAAAACCTCTGTAAATCACGTGTTATTTTTTGAAGCATAGGAATTGGACTTTGCAAACAACATAAATCCCTTTGTTTGAGAAACTTTAAATGAGCATTGAGTTTTCTTGCCATAAAGTTCTGCACTGCTTCTAAAAATTTTCCTTAAAAAACAGCTCTGAGAACCTGAGACTGGCAAAGAAGTTGGATAGTTGAATGGGAAAATGATAGAGAAATCTGTTTTGTGGTAAAGGAGAACAAAAAGAGTGGGGGGGGGGAGTAATTATTTTCAATCTAAAATTTTATATTAAATTTCTAGTGTATAGTTTTCAAGACTGGTAAAAATCTCAATCTGTTTTATTCTAACACATTACAGTGTTAGATGGGTGCTAGATATCCAGTGTAGGAATGTCACTCCCTTAAATTTTAATAGCAAAAGAGAGAGGAACATAAAGGAAATAAGGCTCAAGCGTAGGCTCTGAAAGTTGGTGGAATATCAAGGGCACTTGGGGATTATAGAGGTAAACTAAGAGGAAATTGAATTTGAGCAATGCTTCAGTTTTACTAACATTACAAGTGTCAGCCAATTCTAATATTTTGTAATTACAATATTTTGCTAGTATTTTGTGATTTTATAGGTGGTAAGTTTGGATGGCAGAGACACAGGACTAGGCATCAGGGTAATGGCTGGTTGGACCCCAGTAAAGCTCTGACTAATAATCCAAGGGTAGCTTAAGGGGATCAGGAGTATATAAGGAGGGGAAGGAGCACACAAAGGGACACCTGTCCCACTTTATAGTTTAAGCAAAAATCAGCCCTGCCTGACTACACTGTTGTTTCACAAGCCAGCTTGGATCCACATTACATGTGAGTCTGTTAAAAATTTAAGTTTCCATATGACACTTCATATCAGTACAATCAGAACATTGGCAATGGAGCCTGAGAATATGAGTTTCAAACAAATAGCCTAGGTAATTCACATTCATGTTTGACCTCTGCACATAGTAAGTCAAGAGTAGAAAAGTGTTGTGTGAGAAAGGAACTTAACAAACACCATACATAAAAATGGCTGTGCTCAGGGCTTCACAGCCCTCAGTTCCAAGATCCCCTCTGCAATTGCCTTTAAAATGATTAAGAAAATTTCAAATGCAGATTTTGGGAGAAGCTCTGGTATAGAAGTAAAAGAAGGGAAGAACTGCAAAATACCAAATAAATAGAGAAACACCACTTATTGGAAAATAATGGCCAGAGCCAGTTTAATGTCACTCTGTTTCTCTTCTTGAAACCTATAATCTATACTGAGCTGACTGCGTTTCCTCAGTTGGACCATATTTTTCTTTGCCTCTGTGCCTTTGTGTTTGTTGTTCTCTGCCTGATGTCCTACTCAGAGAGCAGATTTCTATTTGTCACTTACATCGTAGTTCAGTGTCACTTCCTCTGGGAAGCCTGAACACCCCAGAGTTCATAGTTTACAAGTTTCTATAATAATAATTAATACACTCTACTGAATTACTTGTCCTTCCCGTTAGCTCATATATTCTTCAGGGCATCTCTTAAAGTTAAAATACAGCTCAGTTCATGAATTTATGTAACAACATACAGCTTAATTCATGAAAGCTGCTCAGGAAATGTCCTTTAAATTAGTAAATGACAAATGTCTTGATGTTCCAAAACATATTCCTTAACCAGGCTGAATGTTTTCCTTGCCTAAGATTCCATCTGGGGTAACTGAGAATTTTTGCTTAATTAATGAAACCAGTCAGTTATCCAGTTGTGTGAATTAATTCCACCTTTGGTTTTCCAGAGATGGGAGCTACAGATGAGGAAGATGGGCAATGGTAATTTTGACAAAGAATTTTTAGGGCCAAATTGGTTTTGGGTTTAGCCCCATGCAATGAATGAGTGAAGCCCATGTGAAGACACTGAGGATGAGGAGGCTGGGTGGAAGGCCACAGAAAGGTGAGAAAGGACGTATGTTTGGGGTGGTGGGGAACAAGCTGCTTATTTCATACTTTTACCTAGAAACAACGCTGCACTCAGAATAGAGAGATACAACCCTGCTGTGATCGCCATGGCCTCCTCATAGTTCAACATAAAACTCAAGCTGGTCCTAGCTCCACGCTATTGAATAGGTGAAATAGGTTTTGGGGAGACTGGCCTCAGAATTTGGCCACCCTATGGAAAAACACATTCAAACTCCCAGGAAACAGATTTACAAACAAACTTTTGGAATCTAACCAACTCAGAAATTGAATAAGGTCTAGATTACACTTCTCTTGTAGATCAACTTAGTAATAAAAGCATGTCATATTTGTGAAGACAAAGGTCAGGACCCTAGAGGCACAAGAGACACTTTATGGGATAGAAACTAGAGGCAGTCTGAGGGGCAGGAGAAATTAAAAGAGAAAAATCCATTTCCTAAACAAATAGTAACAAAATGACCAAACTTTCTGAATCTGAAAGCAGACACATGATTTTATGAGTGTTCATAACATAACATATGTGTTGGCGAACTCCAGAGAGTCAGTGGTAAGGTCAATATATAAAGAGGGTGATTCAAGTTGTGCCAAAATACAAGCAAGACTGACCAGGCCAAAACAAACAAACAACAAAGGCAGATGGTTTAGTCTAAGCCAATCTCAATTCTAAACCTCTGTAACAAATATGTATTAAGCCTGTGTGTGTATGTGTGTGTGTTACACCTAGGCACATAAGAGGTGTTTAATAAATATTATTGAATGAGTGAGTGAATGAATGAGCATTTACTGTGTGTCAGGTATTATACTGATGCTGATAAATCATTCTAAGCACAAATAGTATTTCTAATCATGGACATTACAGTGTAGTGAAATGACAATTAGAAGTATCATGTGTAGAAAAGGAAGTGCCAGTTTCCAGTGTAACACACGGAAAAGGGTTTAATTTAAGCCAGAGGGTCAAACAAAAGATGTCTATGGAAATGTAGAAGGGAGAGAAGGCAGGGGACAGAGTTGCAGCATAGAGCTCTATAGGTAGTACACTGCACAACCCAAGGGGGTGCCATTCGCATATGAGTTGGCCATGGAGGAAAGACTAGGATGGAACAGTATATGCAATGGCCTGGAATGTAGAAATGTAGTAAATGTAATCAAGGAGCTGTAGGAAGGCAAGAGAAAAGTCAAGTAGGAAGAAGTAGACAGTGCCTTGTTCAAGGAAGGTTAAGGATTTGGGACTTTATTCTAAGGAAGAGGGAAACCACTTACAGGTTTGATATTTATTTTGGAAAGAAATCCAACATTCCTGGTTGAAGAGTGTTTTTGAGAGTGGCAACAGTGAATGCTGTGCAGAGGGCTGTACAGTAGGGTAGGCCACAGTGATGAGAAAGACAGCTCAGCATACGGGTTATGGTCAAAAGATGGGGCAGTTGGTTGGGTTTGGGGATTAAGAAAAAAAGTCAAGTATGTGTAGTGTGTATGAAATTAAAAGGTGTGCATAAAAAAAATGAAGCAACAGAAAAAGAAATCAAATCTATTCTCGGAACCAAAACCTTTTAACCTCTCTCTTACATGAGGGGTTCCTCTTCTCCCTTCCTGCAACTGAAGGCACCTGCTTTATACTTTTCTCCTTTGGGATACTGGATCCCTCTAAGCAGATTTTTAGGGTTTCATAGTTGGAATCCATGAACTTGGATGGGAAAAAAATTATGTCTTTATCCTCACAGATACCTAACTAATTCAACACTTTCTTCAGTTATGAATGTAGACAGCAAATGAAGGAAGTCATTTCTTGATGATAAAGTTGCAAATACTTCTACATTTTGCGATGTTTCTGGCTTGAACAACTAAGGGAGATATTTATTGAAATGAGGAAAACTAGAGAAAAGGCAAGGTTGGAACTGAGTGAGTGGACAGAGATGATATAATGATTTTAGAAAATACTGAGATATAATTAAGCTCAGTTCACCTGTGAACTCAAGAAATTATATTGAAACACAAAAACTTATGTCATCTGTAGTCTAAAACTTTAAGCCAAAGCTAGAATTCTGCTAAAAATATGAAGCATTAACCATGAAAGTGTTAATATTCATGGCAATGTTTTTAAAAGCCACTTATAAGGTAAATCTGTTCTGGGATGCCTGATTGGCTCAGTAGGTTAAGCGTCTGACTCTTGATCCCAGCTCAGGTCTTGATCTCAGGGTCATAAGTTCAGGCATCCCATTGGGCTCCACACAGAACATGGAGCCTACTTTAAAAAAAACAATCGGCTTTTTGAAATGGAATTAATTGCCCAACAGAGCTGTTTTCTTCCTGTCAACTTTATGTTAACTAAAAGGACTCAAGAGTGTGGATATTACTTAAATTAAGTAGTCATTATGTTTCAGAGGAAGATTTTATAATCATTCAGCTGAATATACTTAACTGATCATTTTAACAATTCTTTTGAAAATCTACATACAATCAAAACGACTTCCTTTATTGTACAGATGTAAACACACATACATACCTTCCTAATCTTTTTATTAGACTGATTTTTGTGGCATTGCCATTTTTTGGTCAAAAACAGTTGAATATCAACTGTTTCATATCGATTTCACATGGTTTGACCTAAAATTCTGGAACAGTACCATGAGATCTCTGATATAAGTAAAAAGAATCTCAGGGGCTCTTGGCTGGCTGTCAGTAGAGCATACAACTCTTGATCTCAGGGTTATGAGTTTAAGCCCCACATTGGATATAGAAATTACTTTTTTTTAAAGTTACCATAAAAGGAATCTCTGATACTCATGTCATGGAACAACTTCACATCAACTCTGACTAGACAGACCAATGGATAGACAGATGGATGGGTGGATGGATATTTTCCTGCTGAATCTGAAGGAAGTATATGTTCATTTCTATTTTTAGCCATTTCAAGTTTCTTGGAAACATAGATTTTTAGACCTGGAAACAAATTCAGGTACTCAGTGAATTTAGGTAGTTGGTCAAGTCAATAAATGTTGCCATTTATTGATGATGATTATGATTATAGATATGGACTTTATGGTCAAAGAGATCTTGATTTATCTATTTATATGACAAGGTGTTTTTCATGTTACCATTAAGGCAGATATTAATAGAAGCCAACTTAAAATGGTGAGCAAAACTTCTTACCAACCTACATGGGATTGTTCTTTCGGGACTCAGTTTTCTCAGTGATGGAGATCAATGAAGGATAAAAGCTTATGCATCACAGATTTGCCATGAATATTAAAGGAAATTAATGCATAGAAAGTATTTAGCAAAATGCCTAACATATAGTAAGATTTCAATATATGGTACATATTGGCAATACTGTGGACCAAACGCTCATTTTAAAGCTAGAAAAACAGTATCACGCAAGTCCTTTCCTTCTCCTCACAGCCCCACGTAGCTGTAAAACTAAAACTCTGCATAGGTTTATTCTCAGATAACCTTGCCAGTATGGTGGCAAAGATGGCACCAGTAGCTCTAGGCTTACATTGTCTTCGTTGCTCATGATCCCAATGAGAAGGGCTCTTCTTTGCATAGAAAATGGTGCATGATGAGCAAATTATAGGGGTCGGCCACACTGGAACCACATGCAAAGGATTTATGAAAAATTGGGCTTCTATAACTAGAAAACAGGATGAAGGAAAGGCAGACAGGAACCACAGCTACCACAGTTCACTTTAGGGAAGCAAAGGGTAAATGAAGAGAAGTGTATGTGTGGTTATGGTGGTGGTGGTGGTGGGTGGTGGTGGTGGTGGTGGGTGTGTGAGTGCATGTGCATATGTGTTTGTGAACTGTGATTGTGACTCAGAGGAAGTCTGAAGCAATGGACTGAAACCACAAAAATGATCAGTTCCTAAAGAAGAAAAGAGATGAAGAATGAGCAGTCAAAAGAAGTATCATATTTACATTCCTTCCTTTTACACTATTTTGCACAATTTCTTGTTTAATATGTTAAAGTCAACTACAAAATTATGAATTAGAGCAATCAAATTCATACTCCTTTGGTTTCAATTACCAGAAATCTATCTCAGATCACTATCTCCTGAACACAAAGACTGGAGTTGCAGATAGGCGTGAGCCTACCTGAAGATGACAAGGCCGGACCAGATTCCTATACCAGCAGATATAGATGACTAACCTGTTTATATTTGCAAAGACAAGATCAGACAGGTACACTCATGAGGTTTAGCTCCTATAATATAAAAGAGCAGGAAAG
Source organism: Hyaena hyaena (assembly GCF_003009895.1). Classification (NCBI taxonomy): domain Eukaryota; kingdom Metazoa; phylum Chordata; class Mammalia; order Carnivora; family Hyaenidae; genus Hyaena; species Hyaena hyaena. The sequence goes on from NW_024081231.1 coordinate 787,447, forward strand.
GTAGAACTTCTTGAAGAAGATTCCATAATAATCTGAAGCTGGTATCACCAAAATACATGGGCAACAATAGGAACTTTCTAAATAAGTGTGAGTAACCACTGAATGAGTTTATGTAATAAGCAGGATCATCAAGAATTTATACTGTTTTGGGGGCACCTGAATGGCTCAGTTGGGTAAGCATCTGACTTTGGCTCAGGTCATGATCTCATGGTTCCTGGGTTTGAGCCCCGTGTTGGGCTCTGTGCTAACAGCTAGCTCAGAGCATGGAGACTGCTTCAGATTTTGTGTCTCCCTCTTTCTCTGACCCTCCCCTGCTCATGCTGTCTGTCTCTCTCTTTCTCAGAAATAAATAAAACATTAAAAAAAATTTTAAAGCATTTATACTGTTTTTGCTCTGTTGATCATAATTTGCATCAACCCAACATCCTTCATCTCAGAGTGATGCTCAGAAATATTAAAAATATCCCAAAGCCATGCAACTTATAGGTTAGAAGGCAAAGTTGGGAACCCAGGTTTCTTGATTTTTACCTATAGCTCTTTATTTATCCTAGTCACACTTGACAATGAATTAGAATCACTTGTTATAGAGTTTGTTAAAATACACACTAGACTCTGAACCTCAGAAAAAACGCCCAATAATCTGCATTTCTTTCAAGTTCCCAGATGATACTGATGTTTCTAATTCAGAGACTACACTTTAAAAATGACAGGTTTATATATTACCTTTAATGTTATCTCAACAATAAATATGGGGTATAATTAACTGCCAACCCTCACTGAGAACTTACTATGTGCTAAGCACTGTTCTGGGTACTTTATGTATATTAATTCCCATGAGACAGGTGTGAGACAAGTAACTTGCCCAAGGTCATATGGCTAATAGGTGGCAAAGCTGAGTTGCAAAATCAGGCAATCTGGCTCCAAAGGCCAGTGTCTAATAGTAGATTATTGTCCACTTGCAGTGCTTCAGTAGTATCTGTGGGTACATAAATCTACCCTTGTAACATACCTGGTATAAATTCAGTAGCCAATACAGACATACTGGCATACAGAAACGGAGGTGATGAATGAGAAAGAATTTTTCTAGTAATATCCACAATATCTCCATTGCCAGGACCTCTACAAAATATAACCAGTCATAGTTTTAAAATTATCTAATTGCTGGAGCGCCTGGGTGGCTTAGTCGGTTAAGCGTCCGACTTTCGCTTAGGTCATGATCTCGCGGTTCGTGGGTTCGAGCCCCGCGTCGGGCTCTGTGCTGGCTGCTAGCTCAGAGCCTGGAGCCTGTTTCAGTCTGTGTCTCCCTCTCTCTCTGACCCTCCCCTGCTCACGCTATCTCTCTCTCCTAGAAATTAAAAAAAAAAAACATTAAAATTATCTAATTGCTAATAATTCCTAAAAATATAAAATAATTAAACATAAAAAAATACTAATTAGTAAGCACTAATCCGAATATTGACAAATGTTCAGTTTGGTTGCTCCTTCTTTGGTTAACAAGAATATGGAAGCAGAGGGCCAAGTAAATATAAAGGGAAGTGAGGCCAAGAAGACTAAGAAACCTCCAAACAAGTTGTCCAAATATTAAGGGTTAAAATGATAGAGGAAGCTGGAATCTGAATTCATGGAATTTAAGAGCTGGACTGGGAGGGCAGGAAATGGTGGATGTCATAACTTGAGTAATTTGGTTGCAAGTCACAAGAAGCTTAGATGCCTTAAGAAAAACTGTACTAAAAGACGATAAGATTACTCATATCATTTAGTTAATAATTTCTTCTAGAATGTGTCTCTTTGCTGATGAATTCCTGAGGCCCCGCTGAAGTGTCTCCTCCCCGCTAAGGTCTACTAACAGCATAATTAATCACTATTGCACTGAAGAGCTCATGACATTCACCTCAATTAGTTGTTCTACCTGTTTGTCTTCCTCACTAGGATAAGAGCAAAAAGATTCTGTGTGTTTTCCCATCTTTGTTTTCCCTGAATCTATTGACCATGGTAGGGGAAAGGGGAAACGAAAATAAAAAGAGGAAAGGAAAGAAAGGAACAGAAGAGACGACAGTAAGGAGGAGAAAGGAAAGGGTAGTGAAATAAATCATATTCCCCTTCATTTAAGGAAACTATGGTGGGTGAGAGATGTGGTAGCCTGGTTGGTAGATAATCAAAATCTCAATTCTACCTTATAACAGTAAACGTTGTTGAATGACATGAATTGCTCTACCACTTTGGGAATAAAGCTGCAATTTTAAAATGCTTTGGATCAAGTCTTTATTTTTATCTTGTTTTTCTGCAGCTTACTGAAACCACTTAGCCACTTTTAAGTATGTGAAATATATAATCTGACTCATGACAAAGAAGACATTTTCTAGATAACAATATCAGTAAATATATGGCCGCACTTCCAGTTATGATCTACTTTTATTTTTTTCTAAGTTGACAACCTAATTTTCTCAGTGACTGATGCTACTCAGCAGCTAGTGTATTGCATTCACAGATCTAAAACTGGACTTTAAAATAGTAGTTATTAGTAGGCGTATGATGGTTAATTTTATATGTCAACTTGACTGGGCCACAGACTGCCAACATATTTGACCAAACATTATTCTATCTTGGGAGGAGATTAACATTTGAACAAGTAGGCTGCATAAAGCACATTGCTCCCTCTGGTGTGGGTGGGCCTCATCCAATCCTCTGAAAGCCTGAATAGAAAAAAAAAAAAAAAAGCTGACTTGATCGCCCTTCAGTAAAAGAAAATTTTTACTGCCTGACTGCTGAGCTAAGATATTAGTCTTTTTCCTGTCTTTGGACTCAAACTAAAACATTGGTTCTTCTTTGGTCTTGAGCCCCAACTTGGACTAGAACTTATAGCATCACCTTTCCTGGTTCTCAGGTCTTTGGACTCATACTAGAATTACTGCCATCAACTCTCCTGGGGCTCCAGCTTGCCCACTGCAGATTTGAGACTTCTCAGCCTCTGCAATTGCACAAGGCAATTCCTTACACACACACACACACACACACACACAAACACACACACACACATCCTGGTGGTTTTGCTTATCTGGAAAATTCTAAGTAAATCAGTAGGAATATGTACCTGTGTTTTTAATGTGAGAAAAGGTAGGAAGTTAGGTTTGGACAAATCTGAAGCTGTTTTTATGGATATTAATTTGTTTACATAATATTTATTAAATAAAATATAATGGTAGAAAGGACATTGAACTGGGAGCCCAGATGCTTGAGTTCTAGGATCGGATTCTTACTACAAATTATATATGAGACTTTGACCAAATCACTGAACCCTTCAAGTTCCCTCACATTAAAAGCAAAAAGATGAGATATTTAGTTTCAGGATAGCAAAAACACCCAGATCCTATACTGCTCTCTGGAAACCAACCAAAATCAACAAGCAAAAATTAGCACCAGACACTCCCATTTGTGATTATTAGAAAATTTTCATTAACTTGTACCGTAAATATACATGAAGAACATTTGTCAGTTCAGTGAAAATTGGAGCAGAGGAAGGGAGTAAACTGAAATGAGGGGGATACTGAGATCATAGGCTGAGAAGGCAGAGTTCCCAGAACCGGGTGGCACATATCATATCAAGGGGCAAGTCATGCACAGAACAAAGTGGATGGGCTCAAGATGCTCCTGAAATCCCACAAGATACTCTGCAGAGACAGAGGATGTGAATATTGATGAGGGCGTGTGTAGACAGGCTATCACTTCAAGAAGTTATCTTTCTGTTTGGCAGATTGGATAAGAAACTGTAAGTAATAAGCAGCCTGAGGCTATCAATCTTCATCTTCTACAGAGTATAAACTCCATGGAGGCAGGTCCTTTTATTTTTTTTCTGTTGTATTTATTGCTGTATTCCTGAAACCTAAAGCTGCACCTGACATGGAGCAGGTGCATAATAGATATTTGTAAGATAGATGGATGGGTGAAGAGAGGTTATGGTTAGGTCATCCCTCTGACATACTTATCTATGCATGCATACACACACACACACACACACACACACACACACACACAGACTGAAACCCTTGTATTACTTGGGACCTTGATGTAAACTGAAAAATCTTTCTACTATCTCAGGGCACCTGTCTGAATAAGAGGGAGAAGAAAATGGGAGGTAGTTTAAGTATACTGGTTTTCTCATCTTCAATGTGTATTGTTTAAGACTGATCTAAAATCAAGTACATAACCAAACAAAAGTATAGCAGGAAAGCATAACAAGGAGCCAAAAGAAGCAAATTATTCTAAAAAATATTATCATTCAGTGTGGGGAATTAATAGATTGGTTAAAGAAAGAGAGAGCTTACTATATTATATAAAGTTGTATTTTAAGCAACAAGAAAATTACAAGAGCTAAAATTGGACCATAAATCTTCCACATCATGAAAAAGACATATGTACACATGTAAATGAACCTAAGAAATCACAGATCAATGGTAAAAATTAAAGTATAAAGGACTTCAGCTTCAAGAATATTCACAATAACATGCACAAAACATGCACATAACAAGGGGTTTTGTCAGCCTCATAAGGTTAAATGGTTAATAAAAATCTACCCAAGTCTGTCAAGAAGGGATCTTTGCTAAACCCCCACACATTGAGTTCAGATTTCAAAGGGCTCCACCTAAGAGTAAGGAGTACTGGGAAAACTTGGGACTGATGTAGTTTCAAATTATTTCAGTCCCTATAATTGGATTAAAATGATCGAAGATGGCTGGTGCCCCTGACCACCTGCCAAAGGCAAATGTAAATCAACTTTGAAGGAAAATAATTCTAGGACTCAGATTATGTCAACACTTTTTAAAAATGTACTATATAATGTCTTGCACACAATAAAAATAAGCAGACAGAGCGGCTAAATGGCTCAGTTGGTTAAGCCACCAAGTCTTGATTTCAGCTCAAGCCCTGATCTTGCAGTGTGTGAGTTCAAGCTCCACATCAGGCTCTGTGCTGACAGTGTGGAGCCTGCTTGGAATTCTCTCTCCATCTCTCTTTGCCCCTACCCGACCTGTGCTCATTCTATCTCTCAAAATAAATAAACTTAAAGAAAAAACCAACCAGACAAATAAGAAGAGAATATAATTTTAAAAATCAAGAGAAAAAACAGCAATAGAAATGGATGCACAGAAGTTCAGATAGTGGATTATAGGCACAACTTTAGAATTTTTAATAGAGAAATTTTTTTAAAACCTAAAATTGAGGGGCACCTGGGTGGCTCACTTGGTTAAGTGTCTGACTTCAGCTCAGGTCATGATCTCACAGTTCATGGGTTTGAGCCCCGCAATGGGTTCTGTGCTGACAGCTCAGAGCCTGGAGCCTGTTTCAGATTCTGTGTCTCCTTCTCTCGCTGCCCTTCCCCCACTCATGCTCTGTCTCTCTCTGTCTCAAAAATAAATTAAAACTACAAAAAATTTTTAAAAACCTAAAATTGATTCTTTAAAAGACTAATAAAATTGATAACCCCCTGATGAGGCTCATAAAGAAAAAAGAACCAGAAATAAAAAGATACATATCATTTCAGAGCATACAGATATTTTAAAAATTATAATATCATTTACAGATATTAAAAACTCTATGGTCCTAATTTGAAATTTTAGGTAAAATGGACAAGTTTCTAGAAAAAAAAAAAGCAACTTTCCAAAACTAATACAGGAAAAAATAAAAAATTTTAACCATCTAATAAACTTAAATTAAAAACCATAACAAAGACACATTGTGATATCCTCAGAAGTATCACACTCATTTGTTTCTACTTAAAATTTTTTCATCTTTTTGAGAATGTATTCCTTATTTTGGCCATAGGAATGTTTGAAGAATTTTAAAAATTATGAGTACTTATTTCCATCTTATTTTACTCAATGTTATCAAAACCCTTCTATGATTTATTTCTGAGGATTGTATGTATTAGCTTTTCAATTATATTGCAAATTGTAGGGCAGGGGAACACGTGGAATACGAGTGAAAGAAGAAAAGGGAGAAAAACACGGAAGGAGGGAGGAAAGAGAAAACTGTTCTGAGTTGAATTATAGTTCTCCATCCACATCCTCTTTGGTCTGTTTATAGCCTTCAAACATGTAATAGTCATAGTCACTGATATTATCAAATATAAAATATATTCAGAGAAGTAATAGGAAAAAGTGATTAAGGGGTGTGTGTGTGTGTGTGTGTGTTTACATGTAGGTGTGTTGTCTTGCAATCCTTGAGCAAGGTCCTTGGACAAATTACTTAACCACTCTAATTTTCAATTTCCTAATCTATCAGATAGAGATCATCATGGTAGACCTCACACATCATTGTACAGGTTAAGTGAGAAAACACATGGAACAGTATTAGCACAGAACCCAGAAGAATTCTATGAATAGTAGCTATTATTTATGATTATAATGGAGAAAATTAAAATGTGTGACTTGATTTTAGGTTTTAAAATATATAGATGAGGGAAATCCCAAATCAAATCGATGTTTATGCTTACTTTATGGAAATTAAAAGGTTCTATACTAAATGGTATAAGTGAATAAGGTGATTCTGGGAAACACTTCTAAGTTAGGCTACCTGGTAGCCTATAAGTTGATCAAAACATTTGACGTTTTTCAAAAGAAAAGAGAGTGAAATAATAACTTAGTCGTTTTTTTTTTAATGTTTTATTTATTTCTGAGAGAGAGAGACAGAGACAGAGAGATACAGAGAGCAGGAGAGGGTCAGAGAGAGAGGGAGACACAGAATCTGAAGCAGGCTCCAGGCTTTGAGCTGGCTGTCAGCACAGAGCCCGATGCGGGGCTCGAACCCACGAACCATGAGATCATGACCTGAGCCGAAGTCGGACGCTCAACCGACTGAGCCGCCCAGGTGCCCCTAACTTAGTCGTTTTTTGAAAAATATACCAGGGACACTGCATCCCTGCCAGTTGTCTGCCACGTGGTTTATTGAAACTGCCCAATATTGTCTGGAATTCCCAAGCCTCAGCAGTATAAAAATAATTCCCTGGGGGCACCTGGGTGGCTCAGTCGGTTAAGTGGCCGACTTCAGCTCAGGTCATGATCTCACAGTTTGTGAGTTTGAGCCCCAGGTCGGTCTCTGTGCTGACAGCTCAGAGCCTGGAGCCTGCTTCGGATTCTGTGTCTCTCTCTTTCTCTGATCCTCCCCCACCCACACTCTGTGTCTCTCTCTCAAAAAAAAAATAAATAAACATTTTTAAAAAATTTAATAATAATAATTCCCTAGAACTGCCTCCAAATAGTTTGTATTGTGTAATTACTTAACATTACACTTCAAACTATAATATAGGGTGGATGTGCTCTGGAAATTATGCTGAATTTAGTGAGAGTCTTGCAGAAGTCTGTTTTGTCAGACAAAACAGCCCCTTGATGTGTAGGGCATAGTGTTGATAGGTTCTAGAAACTTAGTACCAACAATTACTGGAGCATATTTATCATTGCAAAGAAGGCAGTTGAGAAGGGCTGGTACAAACTGAAAAAACAAGGTCACTGACATTCCAGTGTGAGCCCTCAAGAGCCCTTGAGGAAAAATAGAATCACTGACACAGGGAGCTTTCAATTGCCTGCTCTCTGATGTCTAAACAAAATAGACCAGATTCATTTTTTTCCCTTCCATCTTGGCTAAAAGACTACAGAAAATGGACTTTCAGTTAATTTCCAGAAAAAATATTGCTTTTAGTTAAATTTATTTTTGTATCTCAAAGATTAAGTTCTAGGCTATCACATCAAAATACATATTTTTTTAAAAATCTAAAATTTTTGTATTGAATTTTATTGAAAATAAATTCCACTGTAGGGGCGCGTGGGTGGCTTAGCCAATTAAGCGTCTGACTTTCGCCTTGGTCATGATCTCGCGGGCGGTTTGTGGGTTCGAGCCCCGCGTCGGGCTCTGTGCTGACTGCCAGCTCAGAGCCTGGAGCCTATTTCAGAGTCTGTGTCTTCCTCTCTCTCTGACCCTCCCCTGCTCCCGCTGTCTCTCTCTCTCTCCTAGAAATAAATAAAAATATTAAAAAAAAAGAAAAAAGAAAAAATAAATTCCACTTTAATTATGACAGGGGATAAAATATTCTGGTATTAATTCTTTTCTATCTCCATAAATTAAGATACATAAGAAGCACTATTTAAAAACCATGTTGAGGGGCGCCTGGGTGGCTTAGTCGGTTAAGCGTCNAGTGTGCTTGCATGGTAATTAGTAAGAAAGAAATCATTCATTTGTTTCCATCTCTTACTAGCTATGTATTTCTCCTGTCTCTCTTTCTTGTTTCCTGTTTTCTCTGTATGTATAAAACACATTTTTTGGGACGCCTGGGTGGCTTAGTCGGTTAAGCGTCCGACTTTCGCTTAGGTCATGATCTCACGGTTCGTGGCTTCGAGCCCCGCATTGGGCTCTGTGCTGACTGCCAGCTCAGAGCCCGGAGCCTGTTTCAGTCTGTGACTCCCTCTCTCTCTGACCCTCCCCTGCTCACGCTGTCTCTCTCTCTCTCTCCTAGAAATAAAAAAAAAAGAAAAAAAAGAAAGCATCTTAATCTCCATAATGTTATTTTTAAAATAGAGGCGTTGCAATTAGCTTGTGCCTCTCTCCTTACCCCAAAGGAAGGCTTTCTGTAAACCATTTTCTTGTATGATTTGTGTACAAAATCAGGAAAATGGGTAGACTAAGGTGTCTAAAAACAAGGCAGAAATAACTAGTACGTTTAGATCAGTTTGCATACTGCAACATTTTTAAGAAAGACCAAGGTAGAAAGAAAAGGGGAGGAAGAAATTTGTCAGAATTTTAGAAGTTTATCAGGGAATAGCTTTGAAAGAGGGAAAAGTGGAGAAAAGAACTTTTAAAAATGTGTTGTGAGGATTATGAATGGTTCCCTTTCAGAGCTCTTTAAGTCTTACAAGGTAGGAATTCCTTTTATTGACTTAACACTATTTCTTTGAAAATGAGATCACAATGAGCCTAGACCACATGGGATCTTCAGTTCAACCTCTACCTTTCAGTATTTCCTAAATCAGAACCAAGTTCAATTTGAAAATGAGAGACCTATGTTCTTTCTAAACCATTTCTTTATCCCTATGATGGTGGGATAGGGGTACATATGTTGAGGTAAGTACTTAAATGCTTGCTAATTATAATTATTAATAGTTTTATAATCACAATCATAAAATTTTCTATCTAATTTCAATGAGCTTATTTTACCTGATTCTCATTACAACCCTATGGATTAATGAAAAAGCAAAACAAAACAAACAATATGTTCTTCCCCACAAATGAACAAAACCTTGAGGTTCAGAGAGTTCATAATTTACCTAGAATTGCAATGATAGTTATTAGCAGAGTTCAGACAGGCTAGTCCAGTCAAAAGGGATCTGAAGTCTCTTCTCCATTGTACTGAGGGAAAACAGGTAGTAAAATAAATACTGACAATGCTACGTGGAGAAAACTCCTTCCTAGTTAGCCTCTTACAAATTATTAAATCCTATCATTATCTAACTTTTCAAGTAATATTATAATCAAAATAGAAATAATAGAGGAAAAGAGAACAGTGAACATGAAGCTTACTTTCTATCATTCTGTAGGTGTTTATTCTATCAATTCTACTAATTTTATCTCAGGTTGGGGAGTTTACTATTTTAAGATATAGCTACTCTGCTGTTCTTAGCAATATGTGATATGTATAAAATTCCTCACACAATAGCTAACATACAGTAGGTATTTTGTTTATCTATTGTTGCATTAAAATTTAGAGATTTAGGGGCTCTGGGGTGGCTCAGTTGGTTAAGTGTCCAACTTCAGCTCAGGTCATGGTCTCACGGTTTGTGGGTTTGAACTCCACATCGGGCTCTGTGCTGACAGCTCAGAGCCTGGAGCCTGCTTCGGATTCTGTGTCTCCCTCTCTCTTTTCCCCTCCCCTGCCTGCCCTCTGTCTCAAAAATAAATAAACATTTTTAAAAATTAATAAAATAAGTGGAGGTCTAAAAAAATCATTTTATGACAAACTAGGTGAAAGGTAATGGGGGGCTTCCAGTTATGGAATTAACAAGTCATGGGGATAAAAGCTACAGCATAGGGCATATAACTAATGGTATTGTAATAGTGCTATAGATGGCAGCTCCATTTGTGTTGAGCATAGCATAGAATTGTTGAATCACTATGTTCAACATATGAAACTAATGTGACATTGTATGTCAATTATACTTCAATTTTAAAAACCATTTTAGTATATTTAATGATATGATATCATAGGAATTAGGGTAAGATACAGCTGAACCATTCTTATCACATCATAAGAGTTCATTCCGTGGTATTCATGACAAAGGGGCATGGCTGGAGAGTCTAAGCTGGCTCCACTCATGTGTCTGCTGCCTTGGTGGGGATGGCTGAATGCTGGTCTCAAGTGGGACTTTGACTCCAGCTTCTATATGTAGCTTCTCTAAGTGATATTTGCAGGATAGTCATACTTCTTCCATGAAAATTCAGGGCTCTCCAGGAAAGTATTCCAGGAGACTCAGGCAGAAGCGATAAGACTTCTAATATAACCTCAAAATCCAACAGCATTACTTCGACCACATTCTTTGGCCCAGCACCCAAGGCCAACCCAGATTCAAAGAGAGGGAAATTTGTAGCCATCATTTATTACCACAGTGGACCTCAGTAAATCTATTTTCTTCCCCTTCCAGTAGCAGTTTCCACATTATCTGATCCCTCTATGAAATAGGAATGAAAATTTTTTATAAAAGGAAATATGATCCACAATAAAGAGTAAAATCAGTTAATAGGAGTAGACCTAGAATGCCAGAGATAATGGAATTAATAGTCAATGACTTTAAAATATTTTTATAAGTCTTCTAAATAAACTCAAGAAAATAATTATATAAAGAAGATATAAAGAAGAATCAAGTGAGACTTTATGGTTAAAAATATATAAAATGAAAAATTAACTGGATGAGTTTAATAGCATTAAGCATTACAGAAGGAAAAAACTAAGAACTCAAAAAGTGAGCAATAGAAACTATCCAAAATTGAGTATACACAGAGAAAAAAAGATATAAAAAAATTAAGAGCACATCACTGACCTTTATGGAAATATTAAGTCATTTAACATCCTTGTAATTGGAGTTCCAAAAGGAGATGAGAGAGAAAGGGAACAGAATAAAAGATATTTGAAGTAGTAATGACCCAGAATTTTCCAAATTTGATAAAAACTCTAAACCCACAATTCCAAAAAAAAAGCTCTAATGAACCCCATGAAGAACAAACATAAAGAAAATTACATCAGGGCACATTATAACCAAACTGCTGAAAATCAGTGGTAGAGGATATTTTAAAATGAGAAACTACACAGTTTGTGATGCAACAGAATGACATCTTCAACTACTGAAAGAAAACTGCCAACCTATAATTTTATTCCCAGTGAAAGTATCTTCCATAGTGAAGGCAAAAGACTTTTTTAGATAAACAAAAGGTAAGCAAAGTCATTGCCAGTAGACTTGCACTAAAAGCAACAATAACACACTAAAGGAAGTTCTCTAGGCAGAAAGATAACAATACGAAATAGAAATTTGAATCTGAACAAATGAATGAAGAATAACAGAGATGGTGAGTAGGAAGAATGTGGTTTTAAATCAATGTAGAACAGGTGAAACACAAACACAAAAAGGAGCATTAACTCATACAAAAATGTCAACACCTGGGGCTCTTGGGTGGCTTAGTCAGTGTCTCACTCTTGATTTCAGCTCAGGTCGTGATGTTATGGTTTGTGAGATTGAGCCTGCGTTGGGATCTGCACTGACAGCGCAGAGTCTGCTTGGGATTCTCTCTCTTTCTCTGCCCCTCCCCCCTCAAAATACATAAACTTAAAAAACAATGTTAACACCTGAAATGCAAATTAGAAATGGAAAGTACTTGCATTTTTCATATAAAATTATTTTTCTTTTCCATAATAGAAACAACATACATATAACACAGGTATACATACATACACACAAACCATCCTCCTCGAAATACATTTGACCTTTGTATTCAACATTCTGAATAGAATATAGAGATGACAAATACATGCATACTATCTCTTGAATATCCAGCTCATTGTCCTAATTGGAAACTGGGAACTGATTTGAAAGTTTTCCTAAGCCAATAAATTCTTTTCGCTCTGGATACAATTCACAGACAATACTGTGAAATTTTAATGAGAGACTGTGAATTTATTTCCAATTAACATGTGAGAGCCAGAAAAAAAAAATGCCACCCTCTGCCAAAGCCTACATTGCCATTTGTGAAAAATAAACAAAACAAACAAACAAAAAACCCCACAAATACAAAACTACTTTTAGAACACTGGACAGATGACAAGTGTTCTCCAAGCTGCTTCATCTAGAAGTACATACTGAATGCCAGCTATGTTTATGGCATCATTTTACATAAGACCTAAAACATTATAATTTCTGAAGTTCATTCAGCATTTTGCAATATACAATTCACTTTGATATCGACTTCATCTTGCTATTGCCCTTTTTTGGTTGAAGTTCACAAAGTCCTGACTCCCAATCCACCACCCTGCTTCCTTCACTGACACTTCGCTTCAAAATCTGTTACCAACTGCAGCCTTCAGCTTAAATCAATTCCTTGGAGAGGACTTCTCATACACTCCCATAGATCTGTACTCTACCTTCACAGCACTAACACCATGATAATAATATAGTTTTTTAAGTGGCTCTTAAAAAATGTCTTGTTCCCCCACTGGTCTTAGCGTCATCAAGGCAGGACCTCCATCTGACCTTTCTTACCACTGCATTCCCCACACCATGCATGATGCCTGGAACGTGGTAGGCACTCAACTTATATGTAATACTTTTAAATATATGTTGATTCCTGAAGTGCCTGAGTCACAGCTTCATAGTCAAAGAAGGAATCTTTAGATTACTGTATCTATATATACTTTACAATGAAAAGCCTGTAGGAAACTGGACTTCTCTTGGTTTACCATATGAACTTCAGTCACTCAACCTTTCTTCAGATTATTCATCCATAAAAATAACAAGATGTGGACAAATACATAGGTTTTAAATAGTACTCCTCAAAACTTAAAGGGTTCCTCAACTGTTGAAGAGTATTAAAGGAAACCATTTCCATTTTTTTTTAAGTTTATTAATTTATTTTGAGAGAGAGAGCACATCCACATGCACAAGCAGAGGAGGGACAGAGAAAGAGGAAGAGAGAGAATGCCAAGTAGATTCGGTGATGTGAGGCTCCACCTCACAAACCATGAGATCATGACCTGAGCCAAAATCAAGAGTCAGATGCTCAACTAACTGAGCCACCCAGGTGCCCTTACATTTTTTTCATTTAAAAGGAACACAACACAAACAACAGTCCAAGGATAGGTCTATAATAAAATATTCCCAATAATATTGAAGCTGCACTGTAATGCTCACTAGAAAATTTGGAACAAAGTAAATTTCTTAAATAACACATAATGGATCATAATAGAGACATATAAAATCCCATAAGGGAAATAGAATGACCCTCTGCAATCTGGTTGAAGAAAATATCCATCAGGCAGAGGACTGATCAGCTGAAGTCAGAGAAAAAGTGGAGTCACAGATATGAATTGTGGAAATTTGCATCTAGTCAATGTCCAGGACAAAGGAAACTTAATTCAGTGGATGCTTAAACTAGTGAATATCATACCCTACAGGCAAAGTCATTCCTTGTAAAATGGTATTGATAGGCTGTTAGCCTGAAAACATTTAAAAACCATTTCATCTCCTTGTTTTGATTGATTTCATGCCCTGAAGGCAATCTTCTGAATCTGTCTTGGTTCCCTACAGTAATCTGTGCACAAGAAAAAATAGACATGTCATCATGAATATTCTGGCCCATATGACAGTTGTATTTCTCATCATCGATTAATAAATTGGCCAATTTGTATGTTTTTCTTTAACAAAAACACCTATGTAGTGTTCATAATATGCCTATGTTGTTCTAAGTGCTTCCAATAATAATTAAATCTTCATAGCAATCCCATGTGGTAGTATTATTATCCACATTCTATACTTTCTAGAATAGCAGAATATACTATAGAATCTGATGTCTTTTTCCCCTGTGAGTGAAACCTGGCTCTCATACTCACAGCTGTGTAGCCTTCCCCAAATTATTTAACCTTTCTGTATTTCAGATTATCATCTATGAACTGGGGATAATAATATACCCTAACTCACAGGGCTGTTAGGAAGATGTAATAATAAATGCAATGCACCTTTATAGTGTTTGGCATAGTGAGTGTTGTGTGTTTATTATTATTTCAATTTAGACACTTGTCTTATTAGTCTGGGCTCTTCAGAGAAACAGAATCAAGAGGAAGTATATACATATATAATGAAATCAGAGACAGACACAGAGAGATTGATTTTACTATAATGAATTGGCTCATGTGATAATGGAGGCTGAAAAGTCTAAGATCTATAGTCAGAAAGCTGGAAATAATGGACATCTGATAGTATGTTTCCAGTGTGAGTCTAAAGACCTGAGAATCAGGAGACCCACTCTGTAAGTTTCAATTTTGGTCTAAGTCCAAAGGCAGGAGAAGACTATGTCCAAGCTTGAAGACAGGCAGAGAGAAAGAATTCTTTCCTATGCAGGCTTTTATTGTATTCAGGTCTTCAATGAATTGGATGAAGTCTGTCCACCTTTGGGAGGGCAATATGTTTCACTCAATCTATAATTCAGATGTTAATCTCATCCAGAAACACCCTCACAGACACACTCAGAATAACGCTTAACCAGATATGTGGGCACTCCGTGGCCCAGTCAAGTTGACACATAATATTAACCTTGGGTATACAAATATACTTTTTTTTTTTATTTGATTGTGCCTTTCTCCAAACCATTAGCAACTAAAAACATCAATCAAAAATGTTACCTATACATATTTGCCAGTATGGCTAAAATTTAAAGACTGATAATACCAGGTGCTGGTGGGAACGTGGAGTTAACTAGGACTCCCACCCATTACTGGTAAGAGTGAACATGGCACAAGCAGTTTCTGTTCTACTTAAGTACTCATTTCTCTATGATCTGCATACCCTCATTACCCGCATCCTGGCTATTTACCTAAGAGCAATGATTGTGTATGTCCATAAAAAGATTTGTATGTGAATGTTCATAGAAGCTTTCATCTTAATGACCCCAAATTGGAAAAACATCAACTGGAGAATGAATAAACAATGTGGACATATTTATAATTAACAATAAAAGGAATTATCAATACATGCAACCATGTGAACGAGTCCCAAAAACGTTATATTAAACAAAAGAAGACAGACAAAAAGGTGGCTTCACATTTATGTGAAGCTAATAAGAAAGCAATCTGTGGTGGCAGATCACAGAATAGGGGTTATCTTCTGAGAGGGGCTGGGTTGGTGATTGGAAAGGGGCACAAGAGAACTTTCTGGCATGATGGAGTTAGTCTATATTTTTTTAAAGTTTGTTGGCAAAGCAGTTACATTTTACCTTTTCAAAAGCTTTTATTTAAATTCAAGTTAGTTAACATATACTGTAATATTAGTTTCAGTTGTACAAATTAGTGATTCAACACTTGCATATGACACCCGGTGCTCATCCCAAGTGTACTCCTTAATCCCCATCACCTGTTTCATCCATAGCCCCACCCTCCTCCCCTCTGGTAAGTGTCAGTTTGTTCTCTACAGTTAAGAGTGTGTTTCTTGGTTTGCCTCTCTCTTTTTTCCCTTTGCTCATTTGTTTAGTTTCTTAAATTCCATATATAAGTGAAATCATATAGTATTTGTCTTTCTCTGAATGACTTGTTTCGCTTAGCATAATACTCTCCATGCTGTTGCAAATGGTAAGATTTCATTCTTTTTATGGCTGAGTAATATTCCATATCATATATATACCACACTTCTTTATCCATTTATCAACTGTTGGACACATGGGCTGTTTCCATAATTTGGCTATGGGAGATAAAGCTGCAATAAACATTGGGGGGCATGTGTCCTTTTGAATTAGTATTTTTATAATCTTTGGGTAAATGCTTAATAGTACAATTGCTAGACGGTAGGGTAGTTCTATTTTTAACTTTTTGAGAAACCTCCTTACTATTTCCACAGTGGCTGCACCAGTTTGCACTCCCACAAACAGTGCAAGAAGGTTCCTTTATCTCCACATCCTCACTGACACCTGTTTTTTCTTGTGTTGTTGATTTTAGCCATTCTGACAGGTATGAGGTAATATCTCATTGTAATTTTGATTTGTATTTCCCTAATGATAAGTGATGTTGAGTATCTTTTCATATATTTGTTGGCCATCTGTATGTCTTCTTTGGAAAAATGCCTATTTATGTCTTGTGCCCATTTTTAGGTGGATTGTTCATTATTGGGGCATTGGTTTATAAATTCTTCGTATATTTTGGATACTAACCCGTTATCAGATATGTCATTTGCAATTATCTTCTCCAATTCTGTAGGTTGCCTTTTGGTTTTGTTGTTTCCTTCACTGTGCAGAAGCTTTTGATGTAGTCCCAACAGTTTTTTTTTGTTTCACTTGCCTCAGGAGACATATATAGAAAGAAGTTGCTATGGCTGATTGCTAAGAAGTTACTGCCTGTGTTCTCTTCCAGGGTTTTTTCATTTCAGGTATCACATTTATATCTTTAATCCATTTTGTATTTATTTTTGTATATAAGAAAGTGGTCTGGTTTCATTCTTTTGCATGTTTCTGTCCCATTTTCCCAACACCACTTGTTGAAGAAACATTGGTTTTCTCATTGGGTAATCTTTCCTGCTTCATTGAAGATTACGTGACTATGCAGTTGTGGTCTATTTCTGGGTTTTCTATTCTATTCCATAGATCTATGTGTCTATCTTTGTGTCGGTGGCATACTGTTTTGATTACTACAGCTTTGTACTATAAGTTCAAGTCCAGAATCATGATGCCTCCAGTTTTGCTTTTCTTTTTTCAAGGATGCTTCGGATATTCAGGGTCTTTTGTGGTTCCATACAAATTTTAGGAATATTTGTTCTAGCTTTCTGAAAAATGCTCTTGGTATTTTAATGGGGATTGCATCAAATATGTATGTTGCTTTGGGTTGTATAGACATTTTAACAATATTGACTCTTCCAATCCATGAGGATGGAATATCTTTCCATTTCTTTGTGTCATCTTCAATTTCTTTCATCACTCCTTTATAGTTTTCAGAGTATAGATCTTTCACATCTTTGGTTAGGTTTATTCCTAGATATATTACTATTAATGGTGCAGTTGTAAATGGAACTGATTTCTTAATTTCTCTTTCTGTTGCTTCATTATTGGTGTATAGAAAAGCAACAATTCTGTACATTGATTTTGTACCCTGCAACTTTACTGAATTCATTTATCAGTTGTAGCAGTTTTTTGTGGAGTCTTTCCAGTTTTCTCTACAGAGTATCATGTTGTCTGCGAAGAGTGAAAATTTGACTTCTTCCTTGCTGATCTGTATGCTTTTTATTGCTTTTTGTTGTCTGATTGCTATGGCTAGTACTTGCAGTACTATGCTGAATAAAAGTGATTGAAGTGGACATCTTTGTCTTGTTCCTGACTGTAAAGGAAAAGCTCTCAGTTTTTTCCCATTGAGGAACACATTATTTGTGGATTTTTCATTTATGACCTTTATTATATTGAGGTATGTTCTCTCTAAACCTACTTTAATGGTTTTTATCATGAATGGATATTGTATTTTGTCAAATGCTTTTTCTGCATCTCTTGATAGGATATGGTTCTTATTTCTTATATTAATGTGATGTATCATGTTGATTGATTTGTGAATATTGAACCATCCTTGCATTCCAGGAATAAACCTCATTTAATCATGGTGAATGATTTTTTTTAACATATTGTTGGATTTGGTTTGCTAACATTCTGTTGAGAATTTTTACATTTATGTTCATCGGGGATATTGGCCCTTTAGTTCTCATTCTTAGTGGTGTCTTTACCTAATTTCGGTATCAAGGTAGTGGTGGCCTCATAGAATTACTTTGGAAGCTTTCCCTCCTTTCCTATTTTTTGGAATAATTTGAAAATAATCAGTATTAACTCTTTAAATGTTTCATAAAACTCACCCATGAAGCCATCTGGTGCTGGACTTGTGTTTGTTGGGAGTTTTATGATTACTTATTCAATTTCTTTGTTGGTTATCAGTCTGTTACAGTTTTCTCTTTCTTCCTGTTTCGGTTATGGTAATTTATGTTTCTAGGAGTTTTCCGTTTCTTCTAGGTTGTCCATTTAGTTGGCATATAGGTTTTCATAATATTGTCTTATAATTGTATATTGGTGGAGTTGATTCTTATTTCTCCTCCCTCATTTGTTGTTTTATTTGAGACCTTCCTTTTTTCTTTTCAATATGTCTAGCTAGAGGTTTATCAATTTTATTAATTTTTTTAAAGAACCAGCTCCTGGTTTCATTATCTGTTCTATTATGGTTTTTTTTTTTTTAGTTCCTATATCGTTTATTTCTGCTCTAATCTTTATTATTTCCTCTCTTCTACTGGCTTTGGGTTTCATTTGTTGTTCTCTTTCTAGCTCCTTTAGATGATAAGGTTGTTTGAGATTTTTCATGCTTCTTGATGTAGGACTATCTTGCCATATACTTCCCTTCTACGGCCACTTTTGTACATCCCAAAAGTTTTGGACCATTGTATTTTCATTTGTTTCCATGTATTTTTAAATGTCTTCTTTGATTTCCTTATTGACCCCTCCATTGTTTAATAGCATATTGTTTAACCTCCATGTATTTATGGTCTTTTCAGATTTTTTCTTATGGTTGACTTCTGGTTTCATAGTGTTTTAGTAGGAAAAGGTGCATGGTATGGAGATAGTCTATATTTTGATCCAAGTCCTGGTCATGAGAATACATGTGTACATATGTGAAGTATAAGTATACATACTTGTATACACTTAAGTTTATAATTATACATTTAAGATTTATGCATCTTACTGGATGTAAATTATACCTTAAATTTGTATTAAAATGTTTTAATACAGGGGTGCCTGGTTGGCTCAGTTAAGTGTCCAACACTTGATTCCAGCTCAGGTCATGATCTCACAGTTCATGAGTTTGAGCCCTGCTGGAAGCCGGCTCCAGCCAGTCCAGGGGTCCCTGAAGGATGGACGGTGTTGGCGAGACAGAGTGAGAGAGCCATGAGAATCTTTCTGATCACCAGGCAGGAATCTCTTTTCTGTCAGTTTTGGTGTCTTTACTTACAGGTCAAACGTTAACATGGCATCAGAAAATGGAATTTTTACAATGGATAGTTCTCTGTGATACGATGTTTGGGAAAATGTACAGAGACAGGTTTTACAGAAGTATTTCCAATTATCGTAAGGTTGAGTAACTTAGAAAATAACAGGGTGTTCTTAGTGAAAAACAGGATCACATACACATTTTAGTAACACTAAGATTAAGTCATAGGTTAAGTGGTAGGTACTCTTATCCATCCTCATCACAGCTGCCAGTTTAAGGAAACGTGTTTGTGGAATGTAGGCCTTAGGGAAGGACTGCTATACATCACCAGTTAGCAAAGGTATATGTAGTAACTTATGTTCTGCCCTTATCTGTTCCTTCTCTCTAAGTTAGGCTCTTTGTCTCCGGGCAAGACTTAATTGTCCAGTTATATTTCTTACGGCACCAGAGAACCAGCCGTACCTTTAAAGAGTTTAGCTCATTTCCAATGCATAGAATAGCCTCTTCGAGTGCATTTACCTTTCTGTCTAGTTTTTTGTCTATGATTTCTTGAATAGCTAGGGCATGAGAAACATTTTTGGTTAGTTGATTTACATGTTGAGCTATATGAACGTCTTGGACTAACGCAAGGGTAGAAACAGAATTGTACACGTAAAGGTCAATCTTTTATGAGTAAGGGTCATTAGCCTGTTTATAGCTCAAGGGAAGTATCAAGGAAAACAGGACCTGCCAGAGACACAATGTCTGTTCCCATAACCAAAAGAAGTTCCCACAATAAGTTCCTTCACAAGGTGCAATCATCATACCAGGGCCAGAATAAGGGGACAAGTCACTCCTAATACCGATCAACAAAGGTAACTTGGTGGTCAGTGCTCAAACAGAAATAATTGAGTGGGGGTGGATATCGAGATCGTGCAAACTTGCTTTAACCTCACCAGGGGCTTTCTCAACTAGTGGGCTCAGAATGGCTCCCAACAAAGCCCCATGTGGGGCTCCATGCTGGAGCCTGTTTGGGACTCTTGATCTCTCACTTGTACACTCTCTTGCACTCTCTCTCTCTCAAACAGTAATACATAAACTTAAAAAATATTTAAGATTTGGTATACAAAGTGTCCCAAATAATAAAATAAAACCAAATTATCTATATATATTTTTACTCTGGAGAACTAAACCAAGTATTGTGTACAGAAAACTCTATCCCAGATGGCCTAAGCTGGACAATTTCCATACAGCCAAACTTATCAAGACATTGCTTGTATTTCTAAGTCCAAGATCACAAAAGTTAAAGCCCAAAGAGAAATTAACTCTCCCAAAATGATGATTCACAGCTCCATTTGGAATCTGGTGGTGTGTTGCAATATCGTACCTTGAATTATAGGCATCACCTGGTATTTTTGTTATATATAAATAATTCAGTAGGAACATTGACTAAAATGCCATTCTACCACTGAAACAAAAAACACACATAGCACAGATTTAATTTTTCTTTCATCTTTAGAGGCACCTGGGAGTTTCAGTCAGTTGAGCATCTGACTTCAGCTCAGGTCATGATCTCAGGGCTCTTGGGTTTGAGTCCTGCTTCAGGTTCTGTGCTGACAGCTCAGAGTCTGGAGCCTGCTTCTGACTCTGTCTCCATCTCTCTCTGTCCCCCACCCCATTTGCACACTGTCTCTCTCTCTCTCTCTCAAATATACACATTTTTAAAAATTTTAAGTAAATAAATTTTTCATATTTAAACATATAATCTATATATTATATAATGAATCCCAAATAACTGACTGTATGATCCTTCTGGGTCTATATCCCTGACTTTAATTCCTGCGCTTGCTACATCCCTCATAGCTTACCATAGTGTGTGTGTGTGTGTGTGTGTGTGTGTGTATATGTATATACATATATGTATATAGCACAATAGTAAAACAGATTCACCAATGAGAATCTTCTCAGCAAAGTAAAAAGAGCAGGCAAGTGATAAATGTCATATTAATATTGTCCATTTTATAATCCACAGTTTCACAATATTTAAGTATCTGGATCATTTGTAACAACTTCTTCTTTTTCTACTGCTAGTACTTTCTATGGTCACATTGACTAGTTTAACGTTATAAACTTGATTCATCTCAGTGAGATATCAGTTAATTGATTGATATAGGTATTTAATACAAAAGGAGACCTTTGAAATCCAAATGGTGGTATTCAACAAACAAGCTAGATGCAAAATCACAAAATATCCTCAGCCTGATTGCCAAGAGATTAAATGGGAAGTTGGTGTTTCTGGTGCACACAAGCTCACCCATGGCAAAGAAAATCAGCCATGCTTCTCAGCCCAGTAAAATTCAGTCATGTTCATCCATTCATAATTTACATTCTTTAATAAGTAAGGGGATGTTTCCCATGCAGCATTAATTAACTAAACCTCACACCCACATGTATACACATAAAAACTATGTATTTATGATTACAGAGAACTTGCACAAAACAAAATGTTAGAATGTTGATTAGATTTGCATGTTGCTAAAGTTTCAGTGAAATGAGCCTACCATCATGTGAAAAATTTAATAGCACAAACTGTTGCTGTTGGAACATAGAGAAC
This sequence comes from Hyaena hyaena, assembly GCF_003009895.1. Taxonomy (NCBI): domain Eukaryota; kingdom Metazoa; phylum Chordata; class Mammalia; order Carnivora; family Hyaenidae; genus Hyaena; species Hyaena hyaena. The sequence continues at coordinate 809,274 of NW_024081231.1, forward strand.
TGTCTGTTCTCTTTACTAGCCTTAACCAGGTTTCCCTCCCCCATTGCTACTCCAAGAACAAAAAAGACTCCTTAAAACTGGATCCTATTCTGCAAATCTTCAAGTCCACTACTGGCACTTCACATGCATTTCTATTTCTGCACCATATCTACTAAACGCAGACATTTGGCAAGGCTGAAAGAAAACATTTGATTCTAAGTCATACCTTGGTGGATCATTCTTGGCTAAATAACTCATAGAAAAATAAATTAAATTACATTCTGAGCTTAAATATGTATTCTCTTATTTATTATAGAATAAATTTATTAATACAAATTATTATTAAATATTTATTCTTTCCATTATCCTAGAGCCAACTTGTTTACTACCTCACTTAGGATATAAAACTATAAACTTCTTTCCCCAATGAGTTGTATGTGGTGCCTTAGTCATTACTAGTAAATACTGGCGCTATTTTTATGAGCCACATTTTCTGAGTTTTTTTCATTATAGAGAAATAATCACTGCCTTCTCATTTTGAACCATCAAAAGCAAATAAAAAACTGTCCCTTCTGTACCCAATAAATACTATTTTGATGAAAATTCTTTGGACAGTAGGACACCTGGAAGATTTTCTAATGTTTTTCTCAACAGAATACATACTTAGATGTGTCTTTTTCCTTTTCCACAAATATTCAAAATTTATTCTGAAAGTAAAATAAAATATTCTAGTCAAATAATCACAATCATTTGCTTTTCCCCCCATTGTCTGCTTTTAAAGCAGTAATCACAATGTTACAAAATTCTTTAAACCAATGTTTTGCTTTTGAAAATGTAGACAATGGAAAGAACATGCAGCTGCTTGCCTCTGTGTGAACGCACAGAGAAACAGGATGATATAACCATTTAGCATTTCTTTTAAAACATGTTATGCTATGTTGGAAAGAGCCTAAGTGTCCATCAACAGATGAATGGATCAAGAAGATGTGGTTTATCTATACCATGGAATACTACATGGCAATGAGAAACAATGAAATCTGGCCATGTGTAGCAACATGGATGGACCTTGAGGGTGTTATGCTGAGCGAAATAAGTCAGACAGAGAAGGACAAATACCATATGTTTGCACGTATAGGAGGATTAGGAGGAACAAGGGGGAGAAGAAGGGCGGAAATGGTGGGGGAAAGGGAGAGAGGCAAACCGTGAGAGACTCTTGAATGCTGACAAAAACTGAGGACTGATGGATGTGGGGGGGAGGAGGGATGGGCAGGGAGGAGGACACTTGTGGGGATGAGCACTGAGTGTTATGTGGAAACTAATTTGACAATAAACTATTTGTAAAAAAAAAAAAAAAAAAAAACGTTATGCTATGTAGATGAAGAGAAACATCTTTTCCTACCCTTCCAACGTCTCAGCGAGGGCTCTATCAGACACATTATCAAGAGAAAAGCATACTTACTAAATTTTACATGACATGGGAGCCTTTATGAAGAAATGAAGGCTTGAAGAGATGACATTTTTATGCTAGGTTGGATAAAGAATGGAAGGTGGTGGTAGATGTCATTGGACAAAAGGGTATAAGAATAGTAAACTGGGGGAAACCTAGCAAAGCCTAGTTGTTCATATTTCCCTTGGCCTCCCTCTGCCTTCAGAAATAAGATTGCTCTTTTCCTCTGGGTATAAGGAGGGCACGTCTCATGAGAGTCTTTTATGACCTGATTCAGGGAAGAAAGGGGCTCACGGAGTTCTTCCTGAACCTCCTGTTCCTCAAATCCCTCCCACTTAAAATATTTAATATGCCAAGGTATTCCAGCCCGAGATGAAAATTAATGATCAATTATTAGTAGGTGAACTTAGTTAATATCATGATGGTCATAATGTAGCCTGAGAGAGAAGACTGATTTCAATAATGTTCAATGAAATGAATTATCAGAATATGGACTGATCACATAAATTGCCAAATTCAGTTTAGCAGTTTGTACATTTTACCCAGATATATTCATATTAATGTATACATAATATGGAAAAATAAACTCATGAATGAGTTAAAACATTTATTTTTAAACTTTTGGTATTAGTTGTCTTAGCTGTAACTCTAAAATTTACCACGTATTAGCTTATGGCTTCCCTTCACTTTCTTCTCTTTTTTTTTTTTAAGTTTATTAATTCGTTTTGAGAGAAAGAGTGTGCAAGCGGGGGGAGGGTCAAAGAGAGGGAGAGAGTCTCAAGCACTGACAGTGCAGAGCCCAGCTTGGCTGGAACTCACAAACCTGTGAGATCATGACCTGAGCTGAAATCAAGAGTCAGACATTCAACCAACTGAGGCACCCACACGCCCCACTTCTCTAATTATTAAAATGTTATTAGCCTGATTAACATTATGAAAACATGTAGGAAGAGTTTTCTTCCAAAATAGCTATTTCTCTTCAAATAAAGAGCAAAAATAATTGGCCAGAACATGACATCTAGCTAATTAAATAATAAAGACAGCATGTTTGTTCACAGAGCCTTTGTTTGGTTTTCCCCCAATAGTCTTACTATAAGCTGAGGATCATGGAGAATAAATTATGGTGACAGGTGGATGCGTTGTTGATCCCTAGCTGATCCCAGATGCATGAGCCTTAAAACTTATAGAGGTTTCATTGTTGTTTTGTTAGGCAGTAATTTTGTCGCTATTATATATTATATTTAGGTGTAGCATGTTTTAAACCCCATTATTCTCTCACCTGAAATTTTCCCCAAGAAGTTTGACAGATTGAGTTTCTATGCTGGTAGATCATCCCCTGTCCCAGTGAACCAGTCTCTCATCCTAGGACTAGGGCTGTCCTAAAGAGTGGTTTCATTTCAGAAGGTGGTGATATGGGTGGGAGCAAGGGCATCCACTTAAGTTAGGCTTCTAATGGTGTTAGTAATTGGGCATTTAATGAAGGACGTTTCTATAGAGATAAAAGAAAAACAAAGGTTAATGGTTCCAACAAACTATAAATTCAGTTTTGGAACCCGGAGGGCAGTCAGTCACGATTTCTAGATGTTGGGCTTAAAGCACCTGTAGGTTGGGCTAGTAGGTAGGGTAGTAAAGGCAGGGAGGGTGTGTATATATATATATATATATAGGTTTGCAGTTTGAGTATCTCTGGTGATTGCATTGAATGTTCCAGTGAAATTTCTGAGTGATTCACACACCCATAGGTACAAAGAGTATCCATACATGATCTGTTATGGTGATTCCCTAAAAGTTTTTATCATCATCCAGCTTCAGCTTATAGAGCTTCGGGAAATGGGTAGTTTTAGTTTTTGGTGATGCCAAGTCAGGAAGGTGAGAGTAAAATTGGATATGGTAACAACGGACAAAATGTACAAAATGGCAGATCTAATTTACAAGGAGATGAAAAATAGTTCAAAGACAATGAACATTCACAAGGGTGGGTAATACTTTACTGAAACAAAATTTTTGTCTACAGCCACCTCCATTTCTACCAAGGATTAATCAAAGACTTTTTATTTGCAAAAATAAATCTAGTCTTATTAAACTTGGCCCAATTATTTATATAAGAACAAGAAAACTGATTGATTATATAGGCTCTTTTTAAGTCTGCTTTGCAGGAATCCTCTGGAAAAGCTCAAAGTTAATTCAAAGTCAGAAAGATTTTATTTAGAATTTGATTTGGGGAAACTTGTCAAGAATATCAAAAGATTTGAACAGTTGATTAAATAAGGTCTTGGTCAACTATTTAACCAAATTTGACAAGAGAAGATTTTTAAGGCAAATACAGAATAGTTGTAAACAAAGCCCTCTATTCTTTTAATAGTAAGAAGGTTAGGTTTTCTTAAGTAATCAAAAGACTTTATGAAGACAACATGAAGCACAGGAAATTACTTTGATAAAACACAGAATCTTTGTTTCCTAGGCAAATTTCTCAAAAGGCAACTGAAGATCTGCATAGCCTGGCAGGTGAGAAACCAAGCAAGGCTCTCAAAACACAGAACAAAACAAAACAAAACAAAAAAGCTAAACAGGAAAGCAATAGCTGACCCTGGGACGGAAAGGATCAATAAACAATGGGTACTTTAAACTCTAAAGGGTCACTATCCAAAAATTTGACAAATACAGATTTTTTCCTGCAATCCTGAATTTGGAAAGAAAAGGGCAAGGAGAAATGTTTGCCTTCCTCTCTCAACTAAGACAAAGATCCAGGAAACTGGCATGTTAAGAATTCTTACATTCTGCTGGCTTTCTGCCAGTTGTCCCAGACCTCAGCGGCAGTCTCCAAGGTATCCCAGCCTTTTACTATCCAATCCTCATCACCAGAAACTGTAGAGGAAGGAAAGAGTAGGTTTTTCCTTTTATCCTTCTACTTCCTCAGCTGGGGCTTTGTAACAAAAGATGGATTAATAAGAGAGGAACATAAAAATTTATTTAATAAAAAATTTGTATGTGTCATGGAAGCCTTCATAAAGAAATGAAGACCCAAATAGGTGATTAAACCTGAGTGTTTTTATGCTATTTTGATGAAGAATGGAAAGTCATGGAAAAATGTGATAGAATAAAAGGATAGTAAACTGAAGGAAGCTTATTCATTGTTCATTCAGATTCCCTTGGTATTTTCAGAGATGAGGATATAGGCAGGGCACCTCTCCCATGAGACTCTTTTGACTTGCTTCAGAGCAGAAGGGGGATCAGAGAGTCCTTAATGCACCTGCTGTTTCTCAGATTCCTCCATCTTAAAATGTTCAACATGCTAAATTGCCGTGTTTGGGGATAGTGTGTCCTGAACTCCATTAACTGCAACTAAGTCAGTAGGAAAAAGATCTTTGTTCTAACTTAAAGTGTGTGTTTATGTGTGTGACAGGGAGAGAATTCAAGAAACATGAATTATATATTTCAGAAATTCATATGTTGTGAAAGGATATAAACATTATTTGAACCTTTTACCCAAAGTCTATTAAATTACATTTAGATAGTATTTCTGTTCCAAGTCAAACTTCTTACATACCATTGTAAACTTAACTCTAATTTTCTTAGTTAAATAGGTCATTTACTTTTGAACACTCAAATTTTTAGCCAGTGAAGTTACAAATCAAGTCCACATTATCTATAAGCAGTGTGTGCAGTTTTACAGTAAATATGCATGCTCTCAAGGTCCAGGCCTTATATGCAGGACTATCTTTGAGCTTGAGAAACTCAATCTCCTTTGGTGATACCCAACAGGTGTGTGTATGATCCTTTGTTTTCGTTTGGCATGGCCCACTTTTACCGGGAGATTTTAATTAAATATGTTATTATGCTCTTATTTTTAACTTCAGAATCTTGGATCTGGACCAATAGGCTTTAATCAACCCAATTAAGGGAATGTAAGGGAGAGACCTATGAGAAAAGATGCGTAATTTCTGAGACCTAAATTTTTGAAACCATATTAAGGCAACATTGGGCTTCATGCTGAAACATCAAGGATTGTAAGGAGCTGACAACCTACCCTTTTGTCATTCACATCACCTCGTCTTCTCTAAGTTATACATCCTTTTATAAACTAATTTGGTCCCATGGAGGCATTGACTGAACAAATTGCAGATATTATGTCTTGATAGACACACAGGATGTACTTGGTAAAAGGAATTGCTGTAAAGAGGCCGTTAGTGATGGGATGGTGAAGTGTTGGGGAAGGGAAGCATTCTATAGCCCCGTGTTTAGGTCTTGGTCTTTTAGTGAGACTGCCTCACTGTGAACTTCACAAGTGTTTTTGCGTTTTTTTCCCTCTCCCTTTAAATAGAAAAGGATGGCTAGAGTGATCTAGAGCTGGGTATTTCCCTTCCCCAGGTCAGTTAGGACCTAGTTAATAGTTTCCCCTGAGGGCAGGCCTTGTTAAAAACAAAGTACTCTGCTATATTTCCAAAAGGTTCCTTTTCCCCTCTCTTTGCCAGAAGCACAAGGGGCTATTTTTTTTTTTACTGTTTACTATTAGAACCTCATTAAGCCTGGAGGTAAATCACAAAATTGTGGAGGTCCCCTGTGACTGGGTCCCCCTGGAGATCTATCAGCATTGTGCCTCCAGGATTTATCAATCCCAATTCAGGTTTCCTATCCTGACACTGGTCCTCTCTGTTTTCCACGCATCAGTCTCCACTCTGCATTTGGGACTCCCTTTATTTGCCTGTCTCTCCAATCTTGCCAACAGTGGTTTGCCCGATGTCTTCCCTTCTCCAGGCTCCTGACATGCTGAACCAGAAACCAGAAGTTTCAAATGCATGTCAATCACTGCAAAAATTAGTACTTCAAAGAATGCAGAGATCAAGGAAATAGATTGCTGAGGAAAAAAACAAAACCTGTAGCCTCGGAGGAAAAAACACAATTTTAGTCTAATTTCTTTAAGTAAGGAAGTAAATGGGTGATGTGTGATTATGAATATTTATATGACAAAAACAGACCATGGAGAAGATAGTAAGTGTAATGAGGTGTTGTCTTTTTGTAAAGTGAGTTTGGACACCTTCTTCCTTACAGGATTCTATCAAGCAGCTGCTGTAGCGAAAAAAAAAGGAAGTAAAAAATGGAACATCTTGGTAAACAGACTTACTGAAATACATTGAGATGCCTTATTACCTATATAAGGAAAATAATCTCAGTTTTCTGAAAAGTGTCCATAGAAGCAAACTGGAAGAAAAGCCACAACCTTTTTTTTTTTTTTTTAATTTTTATTTATTTCTAGGAGAGAGAGAGAGAGAAAGAGAGACAGCGTGAGCAGGGGAGGGTCAGAGAGAGAGGGAGATACAGACTCTGAAACAGGCTCCAGGCTCCGAGCTGGCAGTCAGCACAGAGCCCGACGCGGGACTCAAACCCACGAACCGCGAGATCGTGACCTAAGCAAAAGTCGGACGCTTAACCGACTAAGCCACCCAGGCGCCCCTGCCACAACCTTTAAGTTGCATATGCAACAAAGATGCTACAACCCTGATAATTAGCTCCTTGTCAATCAGTTATTTCCAAACTGCAGCAAGTAGATGAGAAGATGAAGGTAATGGCTGGAGAGACTTTTAGTTGGAAGAAAAGATTGTAATCATATCACTATTTTTAATCTTTAAGATATATCAAATACACTTAGTGCTCTTAATGTGCTCTTAATATACATTCAAATGGCATTCCATGTCAATGGAATTCCATGTCAATTTCCACTGACATGTACATGATAGGAATTCAATATTCAGAATTCAGTAGTCCTAAGAGACATGAATATGTTTTATTGCCCTCCAGTTAATAATCTGAATATGATGTCACCCAAGGCATACAAGTTTACTACAAATTCAAAGATGACATCTGAAGTTTTATTTTCTGCATTTGAATCTCACTCTCAGTTCTTGGTTTGTTGGGGGGAACCTGTATGTTTTATCTATATTAATTTTGTTGATTATGTATGATATCATGGATGTCATAAGGACCAGGATGCCTCTCATAATGTATTGTTCATAGTTAAGTTGACTTATTAGAAAAATCCAATGACTAAAACTAATTGTGTGACTGTTATCTTCATAGGAAGTTTATAGAGACTCATCTGAAAAGCATTCCCAGTCGTGCATTTTCAAATCTGCCTAATATTTCCCGGATGTAAGTCTTTTTTTTTAATATAAAGGGAAGTTTGTAACTGTGCCATGTTGTTTTCTAAATGTGTTCTATCAAGAAAAATACTTGTTATACATTGTACTTGCATAAATCAATGATATTTGCAATGTATTTGAAAAGTTTATTACAAGATGTTTGATTTTGCTACATCTTTAATCCTGAATTCCTAAATTCTTTCTTTTTTTTTTTTCCTAAATTATTTCTTAAACCTACTTCAAAGTTAAAGTTAAATTCATTTGATCTTGGCAATTTAATAATTCTCAATGTATTTTAGTATATCTTGGGATGTGGCAAAATGTTAGCTGGGAATCTCTCCCATAAACAGGTTTATATATCTATCTCTAGTCCCTCTCTCCTAGTTACTAATTCTTGATTTCCTTTTTACCAGTAGGACAAATACACACATTTTGTCAGAAATGTAGCTAAGGATTTCAGACTTCTCTCATTAACACACACACACACACACACACACTTCTAAACATTAGAAAACTGAACTGCTATACACCCAAGAATAAGGATAAAAAGGACTTCCATGTTGAGTTGACAGAGAGTATAATTATATAGGAAATAAACCAGGGCCTGATTTCATTTAACAGAGTCTGACAAGCCATGAAGATAATTCAGGCACACCAATGACAATACAACCAGGAGCAACCTGTGTGGGTTTTGGCTCAATTTATTCATTTCATGACATTTATTGGGTGTCTGTTGTGTCATTTCAGGGGCATTTGACATTTTTAGTTGTTCCAACTAGAAAGGAGGGTGCTACTGGCATAGAATGGATAGAGGCAAAGGATCTGCTGAACACCCGACAAGGCACAAGATATCCTCCCACAACAAAGCACTTTCTAGTCCAAAATGTCAATAGGACTGAGGCTGAGAAACCATTCCAGCTAAACATCTCTGCAGTCTTTGATTTTCCTGAACAGCCCTTCCCTTTTCAAATTCTTGCCTCCTTTGATTTCCTTAATGTTGCCCTCTCATTCTTCTTTTTAACATCTTACCTTAGCTACTCTTCCTCAGTCTCCTTTCCTAACCTCCTATTTCATTTCATTCAATTCCTTAAATATCAGTTCATTCTTTCTTTTGTCGCACTTCCTTACTTCCCTCTTCTCCTTGAATAGACACCCCCATTCCTTTGGCTTCACTGTCACCCAATAGAGTTAATTCCTAAATGAGTATCTCTAGCCCTGGCTTGTTCCTACAATTCAGGCGTACATCAGAGCTCCCTCTCAAGTATCATCATCCTGATGTCCCACAGTCACTTCAAACAGCATATACAAAATAGACTCATCTTCTGCTAAACTGTTCCTTCTTTTCCCTCTAACAGCACCACCATGTTGTGGCCTAGAAGCTAAACACCTCGAATTAGCCCTTCTCATCTTATATAATTGCCTATTTGGTGTCTCTGTTTGGAGTCCCAAATAGCTTGACTATTACTTTACTCATTCATTCAACAAATATTTATTGGGCCCTACTCTGTGTCTGGCACTTTGCTAGATGCTTTACATACAACAGCTGACAATACTCATGGAGCTTCCACTTTCCTTCCTAAGAGAGAGAGTACTATTATATGCAGTTAGAGAGTGCTGTATGATTCACATAAGAAACATCTTACCTAGATGGAGAGTGTGGTCAAAGAAGTCTTCCTGGAGGCAATGACACCTAACTTGTGATCTCAGGGGGAGGCGGGGTGAAGGAAGTAGAAAGATCATTCCAAGAACAAGGGAAAAGCTGAACTGTCAGTTAAATTAAAATAAATTTGTTAAGCCTGGAGCTTAAGTGGGGAGAAGGGCAGTAGAGAAAAATGAAACTGGGGAATAAGCAAATCCAGAGCCTTGTGAACCATGTAAAGAAATTTGAAATCTTCCCTAAGGTCCAAGCCACTGAATGGTTATAGCAGACAAGTGACAGATCAGGTGTGTTAGAAACATTCCCTCGTGCTGTGGAAAGGGAGTCAAATGGAGTAAGACTAGAGACAGGAAGCTAGTGAGGAGGCTGATGCAGTGTCCCTGGGGAAGAGGGGATGGTGAACTGAATGATATGATTGAGGGGAAATAAAGAAAAAGTGGCCAGGTTTGAGAAATAAATAAGAGAACTGACAAACTCAAAAGTTGATTGATTTGGAGGTGGGAAGAGTCTGACCAGGACACCTGTGTAGTTGATGAGCATATTTGCTCAGATAGAGAAGTTTTGTGTGAATTTGCTGTGGAGGGTCAGGGAGAAAGTTAGCAGTTCAGTTTGGGGCATACGGCATGTCAGGTACCTTTGAGGCATCAAGCAAGCTATGTGTCCAGCAGATATCAGGACATAAATAGAATTTTTTCATTCATTCCAGGCAGATGTAACTGGGACCAGGGGAGGGCATCAGTAGAGGTGGAGAGGCTAAAGAAAGGGAAGAACAAACAATTTGGGGGTCCCTGAGAAGGTAAGAATGGATGGAATCCAAATAAAGGGATTGACTTGCTACAAGAAAATTGTCATCTTTTACATTGTAAGAAGAAAGTAAGAGATGAGGCCATGCAGGTGTATTAGTAGGCTTATTGGTGGAGAATTCAAAGAATTCTCATACTAAGGTTTCAATCTTTTCTACAAATTATTAAAAGATTATCTGCTAATTATTGAGGATGAAGTTAGGAGAGTTAGAAATTTGAGAAGGTTTGAAACAAAAGTGATGGCCAATAAAAGTGTTGGCTGAGATATACAGGACACCCAGGCAAATTTGAAGGTCCTGTTAAGACTTCCTCCATGGAGAATATGCTGGATTCTCCAGTCTGAGTTAAATGTTTCCTGAACCACATCAGAGCACTCATCACTGTATATATTAATCCCATTTATGTACCTATATCATCCATTACTATGACTTCCTTGAAGCTGGGGAACAGATCTGTTTTATCAATGCCCAGTTACTGACACAGAGTAAATATTCAATAGATATTTGTTGAATGAAAGCATGCAGAGATACATAAGCAATAGTTAAAGGTCTGGTCTGTCTAGGGGGTAAGAGAGAAATCATTTGGGCGATCCTAGATAGGTTTGTAATGGGACAGCACAAATTTCCACTTACCATTCATGCATAATTATTAAAGCACCCTGTGTAACTCACAAAAATATCCTAGTTTGTATGATAAATGATATGGTCACCCTAGTGATTACTTAAGACTTACATGCTAAGAAGAAATTTGAGGAAGAGATAGGATCTGATTTTTCCTGTTAACAAAAAAGGGATAAGCAAGCAGAATCACTTCTTTCATTTCAGTGAATAAGTGGTTCCTACATGTTGTTTTCCCAACTGAGCTATAAGAGCCCCTTAAGGATGTGTATCATTCAGTTGGAGAAACTGGAACTTCTGACATGGGCAGAATGACCTTTCCCTTTGAGAAAGGGTTCACGTTTCTAAACTAAGAAATACAGGAGAAAATTTTAGCAATAGGTATGATATAAAGTTAGGAAAACAAGTTTGCAGCCTTCAAAATTAATCTTTTCCTTCAAATGGCTCAATTTTGTCCATTATAAATCTCTGCAATCTTTACACAAAAATTAATCTTTTCAATGTCTCCCATTGTTCCCTCTATGTTAAAAATATATTTGGATCAAAATAATTTATGTAATGTTATCCACAAGTGGCAATGGCTTAGGTGCCCTGGGAAATCAAAGGATGCTTATTTAGAGAACAGATAAAACAGAAAGTACAGGACCATTAGAATATTTCCAATGATGTAGTAAAAACTCAAATAGAACAGTCAGAGCTCCTCTTATAAACATTGTATTAATGAAAACATTTAACTGGCAGATTTAATTCAAAATTTAAAGATAATATTTTTAAATAAAGTACTTGCATGTCATCCCTCATAAACCCTGATTTAATTATCCTGGATCATGTCATAGACATATATATGTTTTAAGAGCCTCCCAGGTAGTTTAACTGTATGGCCAGAGTTGAGAATCTCCATTATAACAGGTAGACACCATCTATTAATTCTTAATTTCCCCAAATATCACAGAGATGCCTCTCAATTTGGCTACATTAATCATTCTTATAATAAGATGGAATTGGTGGAGGCTGTTTGAAACAGTATATATTCTTGACAAGTTGTACTTAGGAGTTTCTCTTTTCTCTTTTATATGTAAAGCTTTTACTGAGTTGTCTTTTGCTTACAAAGTTCAAGAAAAATCTTGAATTTTCAGCTTAATCAAAATTAAGTGGATATGTAGTCACAACCCCATGGAATGTTCCACTAGAGAATTATACATTTCTCATCTTCTGAGACTATATTTCTAATTGCATACTATTAGGCACACTGTTAAAAATGCCTCTTTTTTATTTCTGTGTTCTCTTCTAATTTCTTTCATTTTCTGCTCCTGCAAATAGCAGAATTCACTGTTCATTCATTATCTTAACACACATTCACTGAGGGTCTACTACGTGCCAGGCACTATGAAAGACACTCAAAATTCGAAGGCCACCCAAAGCAGACACTGTTCTCCATTTCAGAGAAGGTATAGCCTAATCAGACAATACCCAAACAATTAGAAAGTTGCACTGTGATAATTAGTGAAAGGAGACATTCTTGGTGCAATGAGGGATACTTAAGGGGAATTTTACCTAATTGGGAAATTCAGGAAAAACTTCTAAAGGAAGTGTCAGTTGAATGAAACCTTAGGGATAGATAGGAGCTAATGAACTGGGAAGCTTTCAGTTATCACAGGATTTGAAAAAAGTATACCTAACTGTAGCATAATTAGGGAGAAATCATGAGGGTTGTACCTGTTGTCTGATCTGGGAAGCCCCGGACTAAGAAGTTTCATCAAAATCAGTATGTTTGAAGTGTGTATGGCATTCACAACCCTACTAACTTTCTACTTTGCATTATATTTTTGTGATATTCAGCTACTTGTCAATAGATGCAACCCTGCAGCGGCTGGAATCACATTCCTTCTACAATCTGAGTAAAATGACTCACATGTAAGTACAATGAAAAGTGCGGCACAGACTCCACCATAGCCAGTCTTGATTGATAATTCTGGGCTCCAAATGGCTGTAACAGCTGGGTTTTTGACCATGGCTCAAAACTTCTGTGTCTGATTAAATTCTTAACTTGTTCTCACAGTGTGTTAATCCATCCAAAATCCCATTTCCATGGTTGAAAGGTAAAGTCAAAACTTGAAGTTCTCTTCCTAGATTGTTATTTCATTCCGTTACTACTGTGTCAGCCAATTTCATTGGTGTGGATGCCAATGAGTCAATAAATATTTACTGGCTACTAGATTACAGGCCTGTGCAAGATTCTGCAGATCTAACATTTTTTCCTCAATTAGGAAAATGTGGAAGAGAAATGTAGCTTCATGAGATCAGAACAGGAGTGGGGGTACAAACTCTGGCCTTGGAGTTGATTATAATTGGGTTGGAACCCCAGGTTCTCTGTCCACCCACTATCTAGACTTGCACAATCATGTAATCCTTCCTAGCCTCACATTCCTTATTTGTAAAATAAGGCTAATAAGAGTTTTAACTTCATATGGTTAGCATAAATATTGAACAATGCAATGCAAGTAAGCATTAAGCACCGTGCCTACCATGGTTACAACCAGGCAGCACACTTCATCAATAATTATTCTGTTTTTATTTCTCTAGGCCATTACAATTGATTAACAGTTGTACATAACCTCATTACATCCCTCCTAAGCAGCCATTTAATTTTATGAAATACAATGAAATATTAACTATTTTTTGAGGAAACAAAAATACTATCTATAAATACTTAGTATATTCTAGACATTACGATAAATGTTTTATGATCTGTATTTAACCCTCATTTAAGGCTCAAAAAAACAACCCTATTAGAGATTATTTTTTCTGTTATTTATATAAGAAAAACATAAACTCATAAAGGACAAATATATTTTCCTTAGTCACACAGTCACTAAAGGATAAGACCAGGATCTTTACACCATAAGTGTCTTACTCAAAAATTCTTACCTATGCACTGCATTCTGCTGCCTTCAAGAACACTGAGGCTAAGAGAATGTTGCTTCTAGTTATTGTAGGCAAGCTTCCATCAAATCAATCATTATTCTGAAAGCAACTAGAGAAGCTGGATGGGGACAAAAATCTGTTTAAAGATATGTGAGTAATTAAGGCAGTAAGGATTTAAGGTGAAAGAAACAAATCCCAAAAACAACATTTGATAGTTTTCCTCTTTAGTGTTCTGTGAACTGTAACCAACAGCTGAGATGCTCAGGCTGAACAGAGGTTTAGGCAATCTCACAGGGCTAGTGAATCAAAACTTGGAATTTAGGACTTATGAAGGAGGATGGCTCCTCAGTAAACTAACATCCCAAGATTTTAGCTGGGATCCCTAAACAGCTTCATCACAGAAGTATGGAAAAATGGGAAACAGATCAACCCTCATAAAAACTAATGCCTGGCTTTGAATCAACAAAAAATAAAAAGGCACAGAAAAATACAAAACAAGAACATACGGGAAAAAAGCAGGAGATGAAAACAAACAAGAGAAAATGACAGGAAATTCAAATATTAGAGTTTTGGAGTTACTAGGCACAGATCTTTAATTAATAACTATAATTAATATATTCAAAATTTTAAAGATGAGAGAATTTCAAAATAGAATTAGAAACTATAAAAAGGGTCAAATACAAACAAGAACTTAAAAATTCAATAACAAACAAAATCCAAATGGGAGTTTAACAATAGATTAGACACAGCTCAAAAGAGAATAAGTAACCTGGAAGATTAAGTCCGAAAAATATATCCAGCCATGGCACCTGGGTGGCTCAGTCAGTTAAGCATCCAACTCTTGGCCCCAGCTTAGGTCATGTTCTCACTGTCTCATGAGTTTGAGCCCTATATCAGGGTCGATGATAACAGTGTACAACCTGTTTGGGATTCTCTGTTTCCCTCTCTCTCTGCCCCTACCCAACTTGTGCTGTTTTGTACTCTTTCAAAATAAATAGACTTTAAAAATATATATATAACTACATATATTTACATAACATATAATTTATATATTATGTATAAATAACACATAGATAAAATTATGTAATATATGTATATTTATATATAATATAAACTATATATAATTATATATTTCTATAAAATAATTATTATTCTATAATTATATATGTATAGATATAAATATATTTATATATAATATAACTTATATATAAATTTATATTATATAAGTATATATTCTATAATTAAATATACACTGTATAATTATATAATTACATATTTATATTATTCATATAAATATGTAATTATATATAATATAAATTAATTATATATATTTATATATAATATAAATTTATAATTAAATAAATTTCTATAAACGTATATAAATTATATATATGTTACATATGTATGTATTTATACATATACACATATATGCTTATATATGTGTTTATGTATATGTTTACATATACATATATATATGGACATATATATATATATGTCCAGCCTGAAGCATGGAGAGAAAAAGAAAATAAAAAATATATGACACAGTAAAAAGACTGATATACCTATAATTGGGTCCCTAAAAAGAAGAAAGAAAGGAGAGAAGCAATATTTGAAGAGAATTTTCTAAAACTCATAAAGGACGTCAAGTCATAGATATAATTACCACAAACCCCAATAGGATAAATACAAAGAAAATCACATGAAGGCACGTTGCAGTAAAGGTATTAAAAGCCAAAGAAAACTTGAAAATCACCAAAAGCAGCCAAAGAAAGGATTAACACATATATTTTCAAAGAAGTAGAAACAAGATTGATAGCTGATCCCTCCTTCAACAAAAATGATACAATCTATACAAGCAATAGAAAGATACCTACAACAAGGAGAACAAAAATAACAATAGTAATATCTGTCAATTTCTTTGAAATTAAAGGCAAAAGAAAGACATTTCAAGCAAACAAAAGCTCTTCACATAAAGAACCAACTAAAGAGAATTTTAAGGTTAAAGGAAAATAATACTAAATAGTAGCCCAGAAGTACGGAAGGAAATGAAAAGCAACAGAAAAGATAAATATAAATGAACCTGGGCTGCACAAAACAAAAAATACTTTTCTGGCTTTAAAATAGAGGCAATTCTTGGAGCTCAGTGGCTTAAGCATCTCACTTTGGCTCAGGTCATGACCTTGCGGTTTTGGAGTTCGAGCCCCATGTCGTAGCCTGCTTCCGATTCTGTCTTCCTCTCTCTCTCTCCTCAAAAATAAATAAAGAGGCACCTGGGTGGCTCAGTCAGTTGAGCGTCCCACTTCGGCTCAGGTCATGATCTCACAGTTTGTGGGCTCAGGCCCGGTGTTGGGTTCTGTGCTGACAGCCAGCTCAGAGCCTGGAGCCTGTTTCAGATTCTGTGTCTCCCTCTCTCTCGGACCCTCCCCTGCTCACGCTATCTCTCTCAGAAATAAATAAAACATTTTTTTAATGTTTAATAAACATTTTAAAAAATTAAAAATACAGGCAATTCTTGTGCTGCGTGATGGGTATAGGATCATAAAACTTAATGCTGAAATTATGCAAAGTGATCTTATAATCAACAAAAAATTTATTATTGTTTTGTGACTTTTAAAAATGTTTATCAAAACAGTAAAATCTTCTTTACTGTTGATTATAAATATATAGGAAAAGGAAAAAATAATACACTGATACTTATTTAGCACACTGTACTTTTAAACTTTAAAACTAAAGTTTAGAATTAAAATGTTTTATTTCTTTGTAAAAAAAAAAATATCAAGAGTAGTTTGAACCATGCATGTCTTTTTCTCTTTGCTTTGTAACTTACAAGAACATCACGTTAATGTCTTGGCAAATTGTCATACTTCTTTCTAGGTCTGGATCAGTTTCCAATATTCAATTCTCTGCTCTTTTAATGTCATAAAATATTTCTAAGAGTTCTTTTCATTGAATTTTGTTTTTTTAATCAGCATCTTTTCTTTTGGGGCATCTTCATCCTTTGATTCACAACCACTTTTCTCAGTGATGTCAATAATTTGTCTTTACAAATTTCCTTTGATTGAATACCTAGAGTCTCTCAAACAGTGGACGTATCAACAATCACATGCTCAGCTATGTTTTCTATGACTTCATTTACATTTAATTCAAACCTCCAGCATTATTACATTCTGTTTCTCTGCTGCCCTTTCATCTCTGCTGGTCAGTTCCCTCTTTCAATTATCCATTTTTGTAAAATGTCCTATGGGTTTGCCACTGGAAGATAAGGAGCCAATACAGCTGCATAAACAGTGTTACTGTTTGTACATAAACTGGATAACAGATGCTCAGTGACTGATGACCAATGACTTTGAAAGAAGTATAATTGGTCGCCTATCATGATACGCATGTTATTTACATAGCGATGAGCAGACTAAAGAGCTGGCAGCAAAGTTTGTGCAATTATTCACACAATATATTATGATAGCCAAAATTTGAACCACCTGGTTGGGAGCAGCTATTATTTAAAGTTAACTAAATAATGATGACTGAATATTATGCATATTGGAACCATGCAAAGCAAGGACTAACTAAATCCACAGAATAAAATACACAATAGCAAATAAAGAATGGGAGGGTTATAAATGGTGTTAAATAATCCTAAGGTCCAGAGCTCCTGGGTGGCTCAGTCAGTTAAGAGTCCAACTTCAGCTCAGGTCATGATCTTGTGGTTCGTGAGTTAGGGCTCCTCATGGGACTCGGTGCTCACAGCCCAGAGCCTGTTTCAGATTCTGGGTCTCCCTCTCTCTCTGCCCCTCCCCTGCTCATGCTTTGTCTCTGTCTCAAAAATAAATGAACATTAAAAAAAAATTAAATTGTTCTAAGGTCCTTGAATCATCTGAGAAATGGTGCAGTACTAACTTATATTAGACTTTTACAAATAATGAATACATGCTCTAATCCGTAGGGCAACAACTAAAATAATTGTACAAGAATGGGTAACTAACAAGCTAATAGTAGTGAGGAACAGAATAATAAAATTAATACAAAAAAGGGCAAGAAAGTAGTAGAAATAAAGAACTTCTGAAACAGATTTAACCCCAAATAATTAATATTTATGTTAACTCCATTAAATGTAAAAGGATTTACTATTCTAATTAAAATACAAAGATGCCAGATGGGTTAATGGAATAAAAAATTCAACTGTACGCTGCTTACCAGGGACATGCTTTAAACACAGTGATATAAAAAGACTGAAAGTGTAAGGATAAAAGTATTAACATGCAAATAATAATTAAGAGAAAATTGATATAACTATACCAACACATATTGACCATGAAGTCTTACTATATATAAAAAGGGAAATTTTTTTATAAGAAGAATTACTATAAAGAGATATAATGATTCTAAATTTGAATATCTGTAAGAGCATAGCTTCAAACCATGTAAAAGAAGAAATTGATAGAACTGGAAAAAATTAGATAATCCACAATTATGGTAGGGATTTGTTTTAGTAGGGCTTTATCTTATAGAATATGCATATGAAAGAAGTAAATAATACTGATAAGAAATTAATAAGGCTTAAACAACATAATTTGCAAACTTAACCTTATTGACTTGTATAACATATCGTATCCAGCAATTGCAGAGTACACATTCCTTTCAAGGACACATGTAACACTTATTAAAATTGACCATATGCAGGGGCCCTTGGGTGGCTCAGTCAGTGGAGCCCGTCTGTGGCTTTTGATCTTGGAGTCTTAAGTTCAAGCTGCACATTGAGTGTAAAGTTTACTTAATTAAAAAATATTTTTTTAATTGACCAATGCAGAGCTATGAAAACAAGTCTCAATTGCTCACAAAAAATTAAAATCAAGTATGTTCTTT
Organism: Hyaena hyaena; assembly: GCF_003009895.1. Classification (NCBI taxonomy): domain Eukaryota; kingdom Metazoa; phylum Chordata; class Mammalia; order Carnivora; family Hyaenidae; genus Hyaena; species Hyaena hyaena. The sequence goes on from NW_024081231.1 coordinate 827,702, forward strand.
AATAAAAAATGCACTTCTAAATAACCATGGGTCAAAGAAGAAATCACAATAGACACTAGGAAACAATTTTAACTAAGTGACAATAAAAATATGAGAAATCAAAACCCATGAGATGCAGTTAAACTCAGAGTCAAAGAAAATGTACAGCTTTTTAAAAACATAGACTAAAAACGAAGGCTGAAAATCAATTATTTACGTATCTGTCACAAGAAATTTATTTTTTTTATTTTTTTTTTTACAAATAGTTTATTGTCAAATTAGTTTCTACATAACACTCAGTGCTCATCCCCAAAGTGCCCTCCTCCATGCCCATCCCCCCCTCCCCCCCACATCCATCAGTCCTCAGTTTTTGTCAGCATTCAAGAGTCTCTCATGGTTTGCCTCTCTCCCTTTCCCCCACCATTTCCGCCCTTCTTCTCCCCCTTGTTCCTCCGTCAAGTTCCTCCTAATCCTCCTATACGTGCAAACATATGGTATTTGTCCTTCTCTGCCTGACTTATTTCGCTCAGCATAACACCCTCAAGGTCCATCCATGTTGCTACACATGGCCAGATTTCATTGTTTCTCATTGCCATGTAGTATTCCATGGTATAGATAAACCACATCTTCTTGATCCATTCATCTGTTGATGGACACTTAGGCTCTTTCCATGTTTTAGCTATTGTGGAGAGTGCTGCTATGAACATTGGGGTACATGTGCTCCTATGCCTCAGCATTTCTGTATCCCTTGGGTAAATTCCTAGCAGTGCTATTGCTGGGTCATAGGGGAGTTCTATTGTTAGTTTCCTGAGGAACCTCCACACTGTTTTCCAGAGGGGCTGTACCAGTTTACATTCCCACCAACAGTGTAGGAGGGTGCCCGTTTCTCCACATCCTCGCCAGCATCTAGAGTTCTCTGATTGGCTCATTTTAGCCACTCTGACTGGCGTGAGGTGGTATCTCAGTGTGGTTTTGATTTGTCACAAGAAATTTATTAAGGAACAGCAAATTGAAACTAAAGAAAGTACAATATCCAAGAGAACTGAGAATCTAGGTCAGTAAGAACAACAATTTAAATTCAAAATCAAATCTCCAGACTCCAAATATAATGCTCATTTATTATACCATTTTGATTCTCTGCCCCTCTCTCTGAAAAAAATTCAAAGAAATGAATTAGAGACAAAACTCCATATACATCCTGCAGCTTTTTTTTTTTTTTTTTTTTTTTTTTTTTTGCAGCTCTTAAAAGTAACTGTTTTCTTTTTATTGTGGCCTTTTCCTCATAAAGATTCTGGTTGTTAACATTTCTCTTAGAAATATCTATATTCTCCCTCTGAGCGAAAGTGTTAACTTTGCAAAGAAAACTATTAAATACAAAAACTAAAAGGAGGATGAGTTTAGAAATGGATTTTTTAAAGGCTATCTCACTTATGTATATGAGGTATTAAGAGTCTAACATCTTAGAAAATATGAGAATAACACATCTTGCATTCTCCAGACCTGCCTAATACATATCTGCAAATGATTTTAGTTGGCACAAAGGAAAAGGGTAGTGAAGACTTTGGGGCTCCTGCCACCCAAATGCTTAATACCTTTAGTTTGTAATCATTTATTAAGCAATGACTATAAACAAAGCATTGCACTACTTGCCTGAGAAAAACAGAGCTGAAGAATCCCTCGCCCTCCCTCAAAGAATTGAGATCAAAAGAAAGATTGTAAGAAAGAAAGAAACAAAATATCATTAGTAAAGAGGGGTGCCTGGGTGGCTCAGTAGGTTAAGTATCTGACTTGGGCTCAGGTCATGATCTCAACATTTATGGGGCACCTGGGTGGCTCAGTTGGTTAACCGTCCGACTTCGGCTCAGGTCATGATCTCATGGTTCGTGGGTTCAAGCCATGGGTTCAGGCTTTGACAGCTAGCTCAGAGGCTGGAGCCTGCTTCTGATTCTGTGTCTCCCTCTCTCTCTGACCCTCCCCTGCTCATGCTGTCTGTCTCTCTCTCTCTCTCTCAGAAATTTAAAACAAACAAACAAACAAACATGATCTCACCATTTGTGAGTTTGAGGCCCACATCAGTCTCTATGCTGACAGCACAGAGCCTGGAGCCTGCTTTGGATTCTGTGTGTGTGTGAGTGTGTTTGTGTATGTGTCTCAATTATAAACATTTTTTAAAAATTGCTTTCAAAATATCAATAAAGAATGATTTGGTTCATCTATAAACAGCATAGCACCATCAGCCAAACTTCCCTAGGACTCTTGAGCAGAGAACTGAAGCCCACTAATTTATTTCGGAAACAGAGCCCTTCATCAAGCTGGATTTGCTTCAAGCATTGATACTGAACTAAGTGCTGATGGCACATGTCAGTGCATATTGCCAACACTTACAGAAAAGCCTCAGTAAGAACATTAGCAGCTAAAGAACATAATGTTTCTGTTTTGTGGATGCCTTTCCTCAGCTGCCCTCCCCCTCCCTTTCGACTGTGTGATTTGGTAAATAGGCTGAGGTACGGCTATGGAAGGACTTACAGCTCATCATCCCCACTTCTAACCATCCCTTCACCGCTTTTTCAAACTTCTCCTGCTAATGCACTATATTACTCCTCTGAGCTCACTTCCCAGTTCATGCTAAGACTGTATTCTGTAATAGGAATTGCAATGATAGAAAATATGCACTAAAATTGTTGGTGACCTAGATCTGGCATTCCAAAGATAAAAAGTTACCTATTCGTTCAATAAATAGTTACATTTGACCCTGTGCTAACCCTGTGCTAAATTACATCTTAACTATACACAGGATTCAAAATAGTGGATCATTCTATTCTTTTTTTATTTTATTTGAGAGAGAGAGAGAACAAGCGAAGGAGAGAGGCAAAGGGAGAAGGGGGGGAGAGAGAGAGAGAGAGAGAGAGAGAATGAATGAATATCAAGCAGGCTCCATGCTCAATGTAGAACCCAATGTGAGGCTCCATCCCATCACCCTGGGTCATGACTTGAACCAAAATCAAGAGTCTAGAGCTCAACCAAATGAACCATCCAGGTACCACTCATTATATTCTTATCCAAACTCTCTTTCTTTGGCCTCTGGGATTCCACACTCCTGGTCATCCTCTACCATGCTGGTCAGTCTTTCTCCTTTCCTGGTTCATTCTACTTCCTCAGTTTTAAATGTTGGGATTCCATATGGTTAAGTGCTGTGTCTTCTTGCCTTGTTACTCTATGGTCCTCCCCCATGTGACCTTATTTAACTATTCTCAGGTGGACATACCTAGTCCAGGCCTCTCTTTTTATTGTTGGGCCATTTACCTATTGGTCTCCTTGCCCTCAGATGTCTTACACGTATGTCACTACTTACATACGCCAACTGAAATCTACCTCTTCCTCTGAAATCCACCACTTCTCCAGTGTTTGCTGAGCCAGTACACAGCACCTGAATTCATCTTATTGCAAATTCCAGACGCCTGAGATGTATCACTTCTTTCTTCATCATCCCCTCTAATCCTTCACCATATACTGTTAATTCTATGACCCTAATATATAAAAAGTGTACTGTTCCTCTCCACTGCCATGACCCTTGCTCAAGCCATCATAATTTCTTGCTCGGAATAAGTACTTTCATAGCTTAACTAATCTTTCCTTTTTGGGATTCCTCTAATGCATTTCTGCACAATAGCCAGAGTGATTTTGCTCTTAGCATAAATCCAAGGTTTTCAAGGAAAACTTCAGACCTAGGCCTGCAGCCTATCTATCCCCTATCTCCTCATCTCACTCCATTCCTGTGAACCTGTGTTCTTTTTTTTCTTTGTTTGCTTTGTTTTTAATAGTTTATTGTCAAGTTGGTATCCATATAATACTCAGTGCTCATCCCAATAAGTGCCCTCCTCCATGCCCATCACCCCCTTCCCCTCCCCACCGCCCCCATCAGCCCTCAGTTTGTTCTCAGCATTCAAGAGTCTCTCATGGTTTGCCTCCCTCTCTCTTCCCCACTATTTCCCCCCTTCTTCTCCCCCATGGTCTTCAGTTAAGTTCCTCCTAATCCTCCTATATGTGCAAACATATGGTAGCTGTCCTTCTCTGCCTGTCTTATTTAGTTCAGCATAACACCCTCAAGTTCCATCCGTGTTGCTACACATGGCCAGATTTCATTGTTTCTCATTGCCATGTAGTATTCCATGGTATAGATAAACCACATCTTTTTGATCCATTCATCCGTTGATGGACACGTAGGCTCTTTCCATGTTTTGGCTATTGTTGAGAGTGCCCCTATGCATCAGCACTCCTGTATCCCTTGGGTAAATTCCTATTGCTATTGCTGAGTCATAGGGGAGTTCTATTGTTAATTTTTTGAGGAACCTCCATAGTTTTCCAGAGGGGCTGTACCAGTTTACATTACCACCAACAGTGTAGGAGGGTGCCCGTTTCTCCACATCCTCACGAGCATCTAGAGTCCTCGGATTTGCTCATGTTAGCCACTCTGACCGGCGTGAGGTGGTATCTTAGTGTGGTTTTGATTTGTATTTCCCTGATGAGGAGGGATGCTGAGCATCGTTTCATGTGTCTGTTGGCCATCTGGATATCCTCTTTGGGGAAGTGTCTGTTCATGTCTTCTGCCCATTTCTTCACTGGGTTGTTTGTTTTTCAGGTGTGGAGTTTGGTGAGTTTCTTATAGATTTTGGATACTAGCCCTTTATCTGATATGTCATTTGCAACTATCTTTTCCCGTTCTGTTGGTTGCCTATTAGTTTTATGGATGCTTTCCTTTGTGGTGCAGAAGCTTTTAATCTTGATGAGGTCCCAATAGTTCATTTTTGCTCTTGATTCCCTTGATTTTGGGGATGTGTCAGGTAAGAAATTGCTGCGGTGGAGGTCAAGAAGGTTGTTTCTTGCTTTCTCCTCTAGGGTTTTGATGGTTTCCTGTCTCACGTTCAGGCCCTTTATCCATTTTGAGTTTATTTTTGTGCATGGTGTGAGAAAATGATCTAGTTTCATTCTTATGCATGTTCCTGTCCAGTTCTCCCAGCACCATCTGTTAAAGAGGCTGTCTTTTTTCCATTGGATATTCTTTCCTGCTTTGTCAAAGATTAGTTGGCTATACACTTTTGGGTCCAAATCTGAGTTCTCAATACCATTCCATTGGTCTATGTGTCTGTTTTTGTGCCAATACTATACTGTCTTGATGATGACAGCTTTGTAGTAGAGGCTAAAGTCTGGGATGGTGATGCCTCCCATTTTGGTTTTCTTCTTCAATATTGCTTTGGCTATTCGGGGTCTTTTGTGGTTCCATACAAATTTTAGGATAGTTTGTTCTAGTTTTGAGAAGTATGCTGGTGCAATTTTGATTGGGATTGCATTGAATGTGTAGATTGCACAGTGAACCCATGTTCTTTAATTCCTTGGACAGTTCAAGATCTTCCCCCGACTGTAGGCTTTCAGATGGTTTTGCCTGTGTCTGCCAAGCTTTGTAATCTCTCTCTTTGTCCATTCAACTATACTAATTATTTATCTTTTCTACCTGAATTTTATTTACACATACCCTGGATCTTCCTCCACCCCAAACTACATTAGCTTCTCCTCCTGAATCTATCATTAAATCCTCTATAGAGCTTATTAAAATGTGTGATAATACAAATGTGTGATAATAGTTTCCACAAGGTAGTATGTTTTAGGTGCTAATCACCCACATCAAACTGCAAAGAAACCATCAAATTAAAGTGTCCAAATGGAACAATTAGACATATTCTGAACATGTTCTTTTAAAATAATGAATTGAAAGAGTAGGCCAGTTTGAATTAATGAAAACTCTGATTGATAGAACATTTGGTATATGCGTGTAAACCTTAATTGAGAATGTACTATGTCCCAACACTTTGCTAAATGTTCAACACATATTTACTCAATTTTTGCACAAATTCTCTGAAGTAACTACTATAATTTTACAGTAAAAAAATTGAGCTCAATAACTTTATGTCTTTCCATATAAAATATATTTTATATAATTGGACCGTGCTTTTATATCCAGTCTGACAATCTCTGCCTTTCAATTGGAGTAGTTAGTCCATTACATTTACTGCAATTATTGATACAGTTGAAGTCTGCCATTTTCCATTTATTTTCTATTTATCTCCTTTGTTCCTTTGTTTCTCCTTTGTCTTCTTTTGGATTAATCAGGTTGCCTTTGCTTTTGTTTTTTAATATTTTATTCTACCTTTTAACTTTTTAGCTCTGGAATATTTTTTGTGGTTATTCAAGGGATTACAAAACGCAAACTTCATTTATCATAGTCAATCAAGAAGGCTTATTATACCAACACCATGACATGTAAGAAACTTAAAATTATTATTGCATTTATCTCTTCCCATCTTTCGTGGTATTTTTGCCACATGTTTTATTCCTATATATGTTATAAATCCCAGAGTACATTACTGTATTTTTTAAGGAGTTTCTTGACTATCAAAGAATTTGAGTGAAGTGAAACTTGTCTCTTATAAATACTCACATATTTAATGTTTCCTGAGTTCATTCCTTCTATTGATCCGATCATTCCCCTAGGTTTGAAGGACTTCTTTTCACCTGTTAGTGTGGTTCTCCTGGCAACAGTTCTGTCAGCTTTCTGTATTTGAAGATAATTTTACCTTAATATTTGAAAATTATTTTTGCTGGGTATAGACTTCTAACAAGGCAGTTCGTTTCAGCCCTTTGAAGATATCTTTCAATGTCTTCTGGCCTCCATTGTTTCTGATAAGTAGTCCTTCCTATTCTTATCATTGTTCCCCTATAGGGAACATGCCCTCTTTTCTCTGGCTGCTTTTAAGGCTTTGTATCTTTGGTTCTCAAAATAATATACCTAGGTGACATTTTCTTTGTACTTAACCAGCTTTTGGTTTGCTAGAATTCCTGGGCCTATGGATTTCTGGTTTTATTCACATTTTGAAATGTTTGCTCAATACCTCAAGAGAGTATGGTGTAAGTGACACCATGCATTTTCAGGCCCTGTTTCTAAGAGAATGGCAGCTTTTGCTTTAGATGCTTGGAGCCTCAAGCCACTATGTAAACTCTGTTGAAGGGAAGATAATATGGAAGGCTCTGAAATATTACATGGAGATGGAGAAGGGCCTAGTTGAGCCTAGCTTTCTAGCTATCACCTTCAAAGGGCCAGGCATAGAAGCACAACCATCTTGGACCTCTGTATTGATCCAGACACCAACTAAATACCAGCCAGTGATCCCAGTGGATGCCACATGAAGCAGAAGAAAAGCCCACTTTAGCAATCTTTGAAATCCTAATCCACAAAATTGTGAACTGTAATAAAATGGTTCTTTTGTTAGCTACTTAGTTTGGGATAATTTGCTCTACAACAACAGATATCCAGAAGAGGTAGCAATTATGTATTAGTTTAACAATGGGTAAAAGACATTGAAGATGTGTAAGAGAAAACTACAAGAATGTCAGGTTTCTTTATAAGTTATTGAGAGTCTTGTGCTCGCTTCGGCAGCACATACAATAAGTTATTGAGAGTCTTAAGTGGATGTAAATCAGTTCTTCTGGGTTTTAAACTTCCACTGGGGTACAGTTTGGGCCCCAAAATATACATTTGATAAAGACTTAACACCTGTAAAATGATGAAACCTGGCCACTTCCATCTTCTATCTCATGTTTTCAATTGTACACAGATTGTTGCCATTGTTACTCCTAATAATAGCAGCTACAATTACTGAATACCTTTTAGGGGCAAGCACTCTGCTAAATGTGCTTCACATATCTTCTCTCACTTAATCTCACTAAGCCTCAGTTTCCACTACACAAAATGAAGTTGGTAATACATGCCTCACAGGGCTTATGCCCTAATTTACTCAACTAAGAAGTTTCAGAGTCAGAATTTGAAACCAAGAGTGTCTGCCTCCAAAACCAATGCAAAACTCTTTAATTAAAAACAGAAATAAAGAAAAGGCTGCTATTAGAAGAATGTTTTTACTTTTTTTTTTTTTTTTACAAATAGTTTATTGTCAAATTAGTTTCCACATTACACTCAGTGCTCATCCCCATAAGTGTCCTCCTCTATGCCCATCCCCCCCTCCCCCCCACATCCATCAGTCCTCAGTTTTTGTCAGCATTCAAGAGTCTCTCATGGTTTGCCTCTCTCCCTTTCCCCCACCATTTCCACCCTTCTTCTCCCCCTTGTTCCTCCGTCAAGTTCCTCCTAATCCTCCTATACGTGCAAACATATGATATTTGTCCTTCTCTGCCTGACTTATTTCACTCAGCATAACACCCTCAAGGTCCATCCATGTTGCTACACATGGCCAGATTTCATTGTTTCTCATTGCCATGTAGTATTCCATGGTATAGATAAACCACATCTTCTTGATCCATTCATCTGTTGATGGACACTTAGGCTCTTTCCATGTTTTAGCTATTGTGGAGAGTGCTGCTATGAACATTGGGGTACATGTGCTCCTATGCCTCAGCATTTCTGTATCCCTTGGGTAAATTCCTAACAGTGCTATTGCTGGGTCATAGGGGAGCTCTATTGTTAGTTTCTTGAGGCACCTCCACACTGTTTTCCAGAGGGGCTGTACCAGTTTACATTCCCACCAACAGTGTAGGAGGGTGCCCATTTCTCTACATCCTCGCCAGCATCTAGAGTTCTCTGATTTGCTCAAGAATGTTTTTATTTTTATGTGGATTTTTTAAAAATCACAATAAAAATTCTATAACTGGATAGATAAAAAGTGTGATTTATGGCCGATAATATGATAAGATTTAATATTCACTGCTGTGCTAAATTGAGTCAAGTGGGTTTATTAGGGATTTCAAAAGTACCAGTCTTAGTCCCGATTATTAAATAATCATGCAATTAGCCATATGCATCTTCCAGGCAATTTGGAAAATCACTGTTTTTTAAAGTCTATTTATTTACTTTTAGAGTTGGGGGAGGGTCAGAGAGATAGGGAGAGAGAGAATCCCAAGCAGGATCTGTGCTGTCCACACAGAGCCCAACACGGGGCTTGATCCCATGAACTATGAGATCATGACCTGAGCCAAAATCAAGTGAGATGTTTAACTGACTGAGCCACCAACTTACCCTGGAAAATCACTTTTATAATGTCCTACTTCTAGTGGAAAAATCTGCTGGAACACTTACATTTTCTTCAATCTGCTTTAAAAATCTAAAGATATGGGGCATCTGGGTAGGTGGCTCAGTTGGTTGAATGTCAGACTTCAGCTCAAGTCATGATCTCATGGTTCATGAGTTCGAGCCCTGCATAGGGCTCTCTGCTATCAGACAGAATCCACTTCAGATCCTCTGTACCCCTCTCTCTGCACCTCCCCTACTCGCTCTCTCTTTCAAAAATAAACATTTCAAAATAAAAATAAAAATTTGAAGATTTATAAACTCTCTTTGAATTAACATCTATTATTTTTTAATTCCTCAATAAATTAAAAGCTGCATCAACATTATGAATACCACCTTTCAGTTATAGATTATTTTTCCCTTAGTTATGGAATGTTAATGTTTCCTGATAATTATCAAAGTAGAATAATTAAGATTTCTCTCATTGAAAAGCCTTGATAATTTGGAAATAATTCTCTTCTGTGAATTTATAGACTATTACCAAAAAGTTATTGCTAGCCTAAAATTGGAACATCAGAAGCTAAGGATCTAGTATACATTAAGAGCTTTGACAGACTTTATACTTAAAAAAAATTTTTTTTAATTTTTATTTATTTTTGAGAGAGAGAGAGACAGACAGACAGCATGAGCAGGGGAGGGTCGGAGAGGGAGGGAGACACAGAACCCGAAGACAGGCTCCAGGCTCTGAGCTGTCAGCACAGAGCTGGACACGGGGCTTGAACCCACGAACCGTGAGATCATGACCTGAGCCAAAGCCAGATGCTCAGCCCACTGAGCCACCCAAGTGCCCCTATACTTTTTGACCTGGTAATTCCTCTTCTATAAATTTTCCTTAAGAAAATAAACAGGAGTGAGAAAAAGTTTACATAAAAAGCCAGTTGTCTCAGAATTAATTTATAATAGCAAAAATTGGAAACTATTCAAATGCTCAGCTAGGAGAATGGTTTAATGTGAAATACTGAGCAACCATTAAAAATCTGTTGTCAAAGACTATTTAATGTCAGAGGAAATGCTTTTGACATAATGGTATTTTAAAAACACAAAACATGGGGTGTCTGGGTGGCTCAGGCAGTTAAACAGCTGACTTCAGCTCAGGTTATGATCTCAAGGTTCGTGGGTTCGAGCCTCGCATCAGGCTCTGTGCTGACTGCCAGCTCAGAGCCTGGAGCCTGTTTCAGTCTGTGACTCCTTCTCTCTCTGACCTTCCCCTGCTCACGCTGTCTCTCTCTCTCTCTCCTAGAAATAAATAAAACATTTAAAAAAAAAAAAAATGAATAAACATTAAAAAATAAATAAATAAAAACACAAAACAGGGGCACCTGGGTGGCTCAGATGGTTAAACATCTGACTCTTGGTTTCAGCTCAGGTCATGCTCTCACAGGGTTTGAGCATCACACTCTGTGCTGGCAGCATGGAGCCTGCTTGGGATTTTCTGTCTCTCTCTACCTCCCTCCCTCCCTCCCTCCCCCACTCACACTGTGTGTCTCTTTCTCAAAAATAAATAAATGTTAAAAATAAAGTAAAGGGGTGCTTGGGTGGCTTAGTTGGTTGAGCATCGGATTTCAGCTCATCTCATGATCTCACATGGGTTCAAGCCCCACATTCTGTCTACGCTGACAGCTCAGAGCCTGGAGCCTGCTTTGGATTCTGTGTCTCCCTCTATCTCTGCCTCTCCCCTGCTCACACTCTGTCTCTCTCTGTCTCTCAAAATATAAAAAGGTTAAGAATTTTTTTAAATAAAAAAAAACAAAAAAATAAAAATTAAGGGTTTCTTTAATATGCATCAATCTTAAAATTAATACTTAATGTTAAAATACTACAGGGGTGACTTATTATGGGTGACTTATTATGTGATAAAAGCCGATCAGAAAATGTTACTTTGAAATTAATTTACCTGATTCTTAGTACCAGTTTTCACTTCACTACTGTGCAGCATTTAAAGTGTTTAAGGTAACAAAATTATGGCTTTGCCAATATATACACTCCGTGTTTTGAAAGTAGTTAAATAATTAGTTACTGCTTCCCTACACCTCCCAGAGAATAAAGTTGTACATAATAAATGTCCAATAAAATTCCTTTAGTTTTAATCAATCTCTCCCCACTGTGCCCGCTAGAGTGAACAGCCCTAATCAAAGAGAAAGTGGCCTAACTCCCACTTTAAAAATAATTTTTTTTCAACATTTATTTTTGAGAGAGAGAGAGATGATGCAAGCTGGGAAGAAGCAGAGAGAGAGAGGCAGAGGATCCAAAGCAGGGTCCGTGCCGTCAGCGCAGAGCTGGATGTGGGGCTTAAACCCAGGAATCAGGAGATCATGACCTGAGCCAAAGTTAGACGCTTCACTGACAGAGCCACCCAGGGGCCCTCCCACTTTTTTTTTTTTTTTTAACTACTGCCACTTAAACGCAGACTAGAAAAAAATTGAAAATCAAATTGAAGAGTTGAAAAGAAGTGGGGGGCTGGCTGAGAGCTATGACTTTGGCTATTATTCACATTCAGTTTCTTGTTTTACACATGTAGTCTTACACATTATTGCATTTGTGTTTCTTTTTTTTTGAGAGATAGAGCACAAATGAGCCAGGGAGAAGGGCAAAGTGAGAGAGAGAAGGAATCTTAATCTCCATGCTAAACATGGAGTCTGACATGGGGCTTGATCTCATGATCATGATCCTGAGATCATGGACCCTTAACGGACTGAGCCACCCCGGTGCCCCTGAATTTGTATTTCGTCAGAGTAACCATGCCAGCCGGGGCAGCTTGTCTGGTCTACAGATACCTGATTCCAGCTCAGTGTCCAGGCTCCTGCAAGCCTGAAGCTGTCTCGTCTCCCGTGGCCCCCTCTCACTTTGCAGGTGAAATGCCAAGTCAGCTTCATTAGTAGCGTCAGTCTGTTTCCCAGTTTAGTATGCTTTCTACTCATCAACTTGGGGCGGGGGGGGGGGGGGGTTGCTGAGGGTGTGGACAAATATCTCTAAGGCTAAGGACTCAAATGTCATGATCTAATGGCTGTTAAGCAGTTGAGAAGGAAGCAGAGGCACAGGACAATGGAAGGAAATAAGTAATTGGAACGTTCCTTAATAGTAGGATTTAAGCCTTCATTTCTCTTCCTTTGCCTCTCTCTCCCCAACCTGGGAACTCTCTTCTGTCACTTTGCTGATGCCTCACGCTGTCTGGGGTGTACGCTGGCAGATTAAATGCCTGCCTCAATGCCGGCTCTTTTGAACAAGCCAATTTCTCTCTTCTTCACTCTTACTAAGAATGAACAAATGTTTCTCCGAAGAAAAAGCCCAGAATCTAGTCAGATGATTAAATAAACCTAATGTATGCTCAACTACTGATCTGCTGGTTTGTGAAAACAAGGCACACAGGGCATCACTGTTAACACTGGTCATTTAAGTGTCCATTTTATTTGAAATCCAATGAAGGGAAACAAAACAATAAGGACTATCTTATTTCTTTTTAGTTCTGCTAGATGGTCTCCTTTAAACACCATTTTAAAAATAATAAATAAAGCAGTTTTTGGAGTTAAAAGTCCTAGGTTAAGACCCAGGATTGCCTCTGTGTAACAGACCAGTCACCTACTCTTGCTGAATGTGTCTTCGTTGTTTTGTCTGAAAAATGAAGATGACTGTTACCTGCTTCATAGAAGTCAGCACCCCCACCCCCTCGCTGGTAGAACTATCTTGAGTGATCAGTATACCCAGTCCTGTCTTACCCTTTAAATCTCCAAGCCTGGCCCTTTCTAATCAATAAGCTTCAAGATCCTCAAATATTTCTCTTCACATCTAAAAAGCCGCACCCTGTAGAAGAGCGTATTTGAAGATTTAAGCAGACAATCTGGCACTGCATATATATTTTTAAAACCTTTATACAGATATGCATTCCTTTGCTTTCTTTTTAAGTTGGGGGATTTTTTATGCCTTCTTTTTAAGTTTGTTTATTAATTTTGATAGAGACTGAGAGAGAGGTAGAATCCCAAGCAGGCTCAGCATAGAGCCTGACTTGAGGCTCCGACTCACCAAACTGAGAGGTTATGACCTGAACCAAAATCAAGAGTTGGACCCTTAACCAACCGAGCCACCAGGTGCCTCTTATTTCATTTAATTTTAAACATGATAAAATAAGTGAAAATTACACATTCCTAAGCTTCCAGACCTATCTACCAGAGATGACCACAATTAACACTGTGCTCTGTGCTTAAAGAATTTTATTGATGCTTATTGTATCCTTTTGGGCAGGCTAATTACTGTAAGAAATAGACAAAAATAAAAATATGTAACAGCCCCATGATAAGTGTCCCTGCTCCCGGGACAGGGCTGGGTGAAGCAGTGGGTGTGTGGTCAGCTCTCCTCCATGCGGTCACCCAGGGACCCGGGCACCTGCCACTGCCAGCTCTTGTCCAGACTCGCTCTAGACCTACCCCAACCTGCTATGCCACAATGCCATACGTGTTTTCTTTCTCTTGGGGTCCCCAGCTTCCTGGCAACATAGCAGCTTCCTACACTCTTCAGCTATAATTGCTCTTAACACAAAGTTGTGTGATTCAAGTTCACCCTCCCATGCATGCTTGGAACTCATTCAAATTCAGACTCCTCTTTCACCTTCTTGCTCTTATCAGAGGCTCATGAGTGCTTACCTCCGCTCCTCTCTGCTTTCGGTCATTGAAAAGGTAATACCAGCTGCATCCGCTTCTCACATATGTCTCCATTTAGCTAAGCTGGCAGTTCGTGCCCCTCCCCCTTCTGTGCTGCAGGAGGGTTTTTATTTTTTCTATTTTTGAAAATAACTGACATGTAACACTGTGTAAGGTGAAGGTGTACGATGTGTTGATTTGACCCACTTATTTATTGCAAAATGATTACCACCATAGCATTAGCTAACACATCCATCCTGTCACATAATAGCCATTTCTTTTTTGTGGCGATGACATTTAAGATCTCTCTTGGCAACTTTCAAGTATATTCCCATGCTGTACATTAGATCCCTAGAACTTGTTAATCTTGTAAATAGATGTACGCTTTGTCCAGTATCTCCCCATCCTTCCTCAGCCCCTTTTAGCACCACTCTACTCTCTGTTTATCTGAGTTTGGCTTTTTTACTTTTATTGTTTAAGTTCATTTATTTGAGAGAGAGAGAGAGAAAGAGAAAAAGAGAGAGAACAAGTGGGAGAGGGGCAGAGAGCAAGGAGACAGAGAATCCCAAGCCTGCTCCACGCTGCCAGCACAGAGCCAAACATGGGACTTGATGTCACGAACCTGGAGATCATGACCTGAGCCAAAATCAAGAAGTCAGTTGCTTACCAGATAGAGCTACCCAGGCACCCCTGAATTCGGCTTTTTTTATATTCCACATATAAGCGAACTCAGTATCTATTTGTCTTTCTCTCAGCCAAGATTTTATTTTTTTAAGTTACTTGTGAGCATGAGCAGCTGATTGTCTTCTTACCTCAGAAAGTGGCTTCTTTCCTTTGATGTTTTCTGGAGGCAACTCTTGTCTGTCTTTCCCTTTTTGTACTCTTTGATTTCTCCTAAGAAATCCACCTCTCGTGTGTCTGTCTCCCCATCTCTCCATGCAGCCTCTCCCACCTCCTTCTGCCTTGAGTGCCGCCGTGTAGGCTCAGCCTCGTTTAACCAGCTGGGAGCCACAGCAGTTTCTCCTTTCTCTATCTCTACCCCTAAAGCTGCTTCAGCTGGTGCCTTGCACTGTGACACTCCCTTGGGCCGCCCACTCAAGTCTGGCTTGTCCAACAATACTCTCTCATGGAGGAGTTTTCCAGACTGCAAACCACACTCAGACAGTTTCCAAACTCTCCTAACTAGTTTATGTTTGACCGACAACAGTTTGAACCCTTCCCCCCAAATGGAAAGCTCTGGCAAGGAGCTTATTGCCCACCAGACACACACACACACACAGAGAGGAGAGAGAGAGAGAGAGAGAGAGAGAGAGAGACCGCGTGCACTTCAACTTGGAAGCATCTAACATATCTTTAGAGGGACAAGGTGGGACAGCTATGCAATTGTGCAAGATGGTAGCCAAGCATCCCAGTTTACCCAGGACAAACAGAGCTCCAGAAACACAGGGATTTTAGTTTCAAACCAGGACAAAATTTTAAATGTGCTTAAAAGTAGCTCTTACTGGGGACACCTGGGTGGCTCATTTGGTTAAGCCTCCAACTCTTGATTTCGGTTCAGAACATGACCTCTTGGTTCCTGTGTTCGAGCCCTGCATTAAGCTCCCTGCTGGCAGTTTGGAGCCTACTTTGGATTCTCTCTCTCTGTCTCTCTGTCTCTCTCTCTCTGCCCCTCCCCAGATCACACTCTCTCTCTCTCAAAATAAATAAACTTTTTACAAGATAATTAATAAAGTGGTTCTTTCTGGAGCACTTGGGTGGCTTAGTCAGTTGAACATCCGACTTTGGCTCTGGTCATGATCTTGCAATTCTGTGAGTTTGAGCCCCACATGGGGCTCACTGCTGTCAGTGCCGAGCCCTGCTTCAGATGCTCTAACCCCCTTCTCTCTGCTCCCCGCCCCCAACATGTGCTCTTTCAAAAATAAAAAAATATATATTTAAAAAGAAATAGGGGCACATGGGTGGCTTCATCAGTTAAGCATCTGCCTTCGGCTAGGGTCATAGTCTCATGATTTGTGAGTTCAAGCCCCGCACTGTCAGTGCAGAGCCTGCTTGGGATTCTCTCTGCCCCTCCCCCAAGCAAGTGCTCTCTTGCTCTCTCACTCTCTCTCAGAGTGAATAAATAAACTAAAATTGTTTTAAATAGATAAAGTGGTTCTTTCCAGTAGGATCAGGATCTTGATTTTGGAGTGAGGGGTTCTAAGAGTCTTGGGATATAAAGTATTGATGCTTTCTGTTGAAGCATTGATGTGTCTTTCAAGAAGTTCCAGTAATGACCAATAAAGTTATCTGGCTCTGCAAAAATTATGCTAATGAATACCATGGACCAGTAAGTTTATCTTAATAAGACAGTAAGCTGAGGTGGGGTGAGGGTTGGGTAGATGGCTTCTGTTCTCAGAGTTAATTCTATCCTCTCTTTCCCAAGGTCTGTTTCACACTCAACATCCTTAGTGAAATACCAAGCCTAGTGTTTTGTTGTTGTTTTCCTTTAATTTTGTATGAACACTGCAACACCTCCAACCTCAAGTCTCTGATGTCTTTCTAACTTTCAGTTCATTCAGGAGAATAACATAGTAAAAGCCTTCACTGTGTGCCCTGCAACTTGTCAAACCCCTTGTAGACATTATTTAACTTTCACAGGAGTCTTCTTAAAAAATTGTGCTATTATTATCCCTGTTTTATAGATGGGGAAACTATGGTTCAAAAAGATCAAGGCACTTGCCCAAAGTTATGTAGCCAGAAAGAAGAGGCAGAGTCAACATTTGATCTGAGTTCCATCTGGCCACTCAGCAATAAGAAGGAGCAAACCACTGACATATGTTACAATGTGTATGAACTTCACAACACCATGCTAAGTGAAAGAAGCCAGATACAGAAGACTACATATGTATAATTTCATTTATATGAAACATCCAGATAGGGGAAATTTTGAGGTAGAAAGCAGATCAGTGATTCCTAGCCATGGAACACAGGGTAGGCATTAACTACAAATGGGCATACAGTCATTTGTCATTTGTCATTTAGAACAGAAATGTTCTAAAACCGGGGTGTGATGATGATTGCACAATTATATAAATTTCCTAAACTTTACCTAATTGTATGCCTGCAACACATGAATTTTATGAAAATTCTTCTTCAGTACAATTGTTTTTAAAAAGTCCAGGCCATATCCTAGGTTGTAACTCTACCAGTGGGTTTTCTAGTTATTTCTTCTAGTTGTTTCTAGCAACGAATAGATGAAGGTTCCTTCAGGTGCCTTGGGTGCCATCCCTTAGGGGGAAGGATTCAGGTCATACTGGGTTCTTCTGTCCTCTTCATATAAGCATAGGGAGTGCCTTTAAACTCTTTCAACCAATACACATGTGTTGAATACATTTAATTTTGGGGTGCCTGGGTGGCTCAGTCGGTTAAGCGTCCGACTTCGGCTCAGGTCATGATCTCACAGTTCATGGGTTTGAGCCCCGCGTCGGGCTCTGTGCTGACAGCTCAGAGCCTGGAGCCTATTTCAGATTCTGTATCTCCCTCTCTCTGACCCTCCCCTGCTCACACTGTGTGTGTCTCTCTCTCAGCAATAAATAAAAAAACATTTAAAAAAAAAGAATACATTTAATTTTATGAATGAGAACCTATTGCTAACAGTCATGAATTTCACTAATGCTAACTGTGCATTTTAATTGGCATGTATATAAACCTAAGTATGTGAGTTACAGACAGATGATATCACACATGTGCTGACGTCTTAAATTACTGATATAGAAACAGAAACTCAAGTGAACTGTTAAGACACCACCTCCACTACCTCTGAAGTAGGCACTGACAGAGGAAGCTCACTGCTCCTACTGCCTCGCTGTCATCCACCATTCAGTCCGTTCAACTTCCCAGTCCAAGGCCAGGAGATGTGCTGTTAATTATAAAGATATCTGTCCTCCATGAGCAATGGAGTGGCTTTTCTATTTAAATATAAAAACGGGGGTGGGGTGGGGAGGTGAGACTGCAATTAAGAGAAAGGTCACCCATAAATTCAGATGGACTGAAACTAAGTGACGGAAACAACTGAATAGTCATTGTGTCCCTGGGAGGAGCCAGGAGGAGCTCATTGTTGATGGGACTGATTCGTGGCAGAGACAGTCCCTGGGGCACCGTGTAAATGCGTATTCTTCTCTTGAACATTTGTTAACCCTGATTCATATTGCTTTGTCTTTGATAAGACCAGAAATGGATGTTTTATGGTGAATGTGTTTCTTATAACTCTTACAGAGAGATTCGGAATACCAGAAGCTTAACTTACATAGACCCTGGTGCCCTCAAAGAGCTCCCCCTCCTGAAGTTCCTGTAAGTAGTAACTTCAATCCCATCCTACCCTCGACCTTTTTTTTTTTTTTTTTGAGAGAATTATAATGCTGTTGTCAGCCAGGAGTCTCCCTAGGATGCAGTGGGGCAGGGTCATTTCACTGGTATGTGGCCCAAGACAAATCACATTCTGTGATTTATTCCCCACCCTTTCCCATCAGGGAAGGTATCAGGTGAAATGATCCACATTGGAAAAAAACTATTTAGAAGTCAGCACATAATGCTGGGACCAAGAGACTTAATCCAAGAGACATGAGGGAGAAAACACCCTTTAAATGGAGTGTAACAGAACAAAACAAAACAAAATACTCTGAGAGGTCATTGGTCACTTTTCTTAGGAAATGGGTATCACAAGGTGATATCACAAGTGACTGTTACAGAGGAAAAAAAGCCACAAAAGGCAAAATCCAATCTCTTGGGGGTTGGGGGGACAAAAATGGAAGAGACAACACTATTGCTTTCCTTTGGTGACACTTATGAGCTAGCTGTAACCTATTTGAGAGCAGGGACCACAGCACTTTTTCTCTCTATTGCATCTTTACTGCCTAGCACGGAGCAGGTACTCAATAAAAATGTGTTCGATGGATGTGTATGTGGGGACTCAGGTCCTCTAGGCACCAGCTGGAAAAACCCCTGCCTTGTTCCCTTCATCCCTGCTCACATGCATGGTAAAAGATTAGAACACAAAAACATGAGGGGAAAAAATTTAAATCAACCGTAATCCTAATACTGAGAAATAATCACAATTAACATATTAATTTGTTTCCATCTAGGGCTTTTAAATAAAAGTCTAGATCCATAAATATTTTATGAATTAAGTCTTTAAAGATGAATTGAAGTTATCCAGGAAAAGAAGGGGGAGACATAGCGAAAAAATACAAGTTGATGGAATAGCATGTTAAAGACACAAACGTATGGAACCATGTGGCTAATTTGGGACCTAACAATTGTTCAGTATTGAAGAGGTGGGAGTGAGAGATGCAGAGACAATAGAGAAAAACAGCGATGGAAGATGTGGCTGGAGGCGTATCTGGGGAGTAATAAAAACTTATGGGACAAGGCAATCACTCTTGTATGGACGTTGAGTTTTAATCGATCAATAATTCTCTGCTACGATGATCCCTCAGTAAGTGCGGGGCTCTGTGGGGAACATGTAGGATAATAAAACATTGTCCTTAAGCTCCAAGAAGCTTACAATCTGGTTGGGAAGATATTGTATATAAAATCAAAAAATTCCTCTCCTGCTGGAGAATAATGGTAGGTGATAAATGAGAGGTATAGGTAATTATTTGGGGTACAGGTAATTAGAGGACACATCAAAAAGAGATGGACTTGTTTGGGGTTTGAAGAAACAAGACATTCTGGTCCTAATCTTGCGTCTTCAGCCCCATTATATGGTCCCCGCCTTAACTCCAGAGCCTTCCCCCCATCACACTATTCCACACAGACCTCTATTGCAATTGACTAGTCTGTTTGTTGTTTGTTTATTGCTCTTCAAATATTCTTTACGGAATCTGAACTCTCTCCTTTGCTATCTAGAATATCCCATTTGCTCTCTGTGAGACCTCTGGCTCCTGTTTTCTTTTCAAATTTGTGCCTTTCACTCTAAAAGGAGACAGGTCATGGGGCACCTGGGTGGCTCAGTAGTTGAGCATCCAACTTGATTTCAGCTCAGGTCATGATCTCATGGTCATAGGATGGAGCCTCACATTGGGCTCTGTACTGAGCATGGAACCTGCTTGGGCCTCACTCTCCCCCTCTCTCTCTACTTCTCCCCTACTTGCTTATGAGTGCCCATACCCTCTCTTCGTCTCTCTGTCTCTGTCTCTCTGTCTCTCAAAATAAATAAATGAACTTAAAATAAAATAAAATAAAAGGAGTCAGGTCAGAATTTGGCTAAGAAGGTATATCAATGGAACTAGAATTTTTTCTCTGCTGGAAGACTTCCTTTAAAACTTTCTTGGTAGTTACCTAAGTCTCACCCCATGCCATGCCACACCTCTCAAAAAGATCTTCATTTCTACTACCTACATTGTAGTAGCTGCAACAAATATTAAAATAACCAAATCTGAGAGGCATCCAGGGCCTGAGAGTTGCTGTATTTGTGCTGTTTTATGTACATCATTTAATCTTGACATTTTTTCCCTAATGACACAAACTTTGGAAAGTGAAGACATTGTCATTGATTGATTGTATTCCTTGTCTAGACATATTTTCTAAATAGTGCTGCCGCCATGCTACTCCCAGGTGACTGCCATGGAAAAATCATTCTTGGCAAAGTAATGAACACAACATAATGTGAAGTTTGAAAGAGGAGCCTGGCTTGGAGTGGGGTCTTTCTACCCCCTCCTCCCCCTATTCTACTATCCCTCCCACAATGTTCTCCAGTTAAAACAGGGAAATGTCACACACACACATGCACACATGGAAAGAAACCTGAATTCCTATTTCTAGGAATCCTACTTGGATTCCTTGGAAACAATCCTCATATTCTTCTACACAGGAAAAAATAATGTATTGACACTAGTGGACCAAATTAGATTCCCGTACCTTGCGGGAGAAACATCTCATCCAAGGTTTAGGACTTGCCTACAGTCACTCAGCTATTGAATGAAAGATTTGATTCTAGTCTGATTTCAGAACCCATGCTTTCAGTTATTATACTCTTCTGCTTCCTATGTGTTGATTTTCTTACCTTATTTCTGTTCTCTTCTTCTCTTTTATGCACTTTAGTGGCATTTTCAACACTGGCCTTGGAATATTCCCCGACCTGACCAAAGTTTATTCCACTGATGTATTCTTTATACTGTAAGTATGCACACATGCACTATTTGGCAGTATTTTGTCACTGACAAGAAGTGGGATGCAGTCATCGGGGTTGGTTGAAACCAAAGTGAAGCAATTGTCTCAAGGGGAAGAGTGATCAGCTGTTACAAATGCACTGGTGGATGAAGCAAGGCAGGGACTGAGAACTGACCGTTGGGTTTAGTAATATGGCCAAGGGACTCTGACAAGAGCAGTTGCAATGGAGCTCCAGGGTGCAGTCTGGTCAGAGTTGGCTCAAGAAAGAATCAGAATGGAAATACATAGAGAGTGACCATAACAAACTCTTCTGAGAAGTTTTACTGTTAAAAAAAGAGCAGAAAATATCTCAGTAGTTAAAGGATACTGGGTCAGGAGAAAAGGCTTCTTTTTGTTGTTATTGTTTGATGGGACAAATTATGGAATGCTTGATGGGAGGATTGAATAGAAGGGAAATTTGATGGTTATGATGATATCTTATTTTCCACATAGTCTTTAATAACTTTTCAAACACTTTCCCAGGCATTATGTTTGCTTCTCTCAACCACTTTGTAAGATATAAAAGAAGTTATAATTTTTTTCCATTCTACAAATGAAGAAACTAAGGAATAGAAAACCAAAGTGATTTTGTCTGAGCAGAGTCACAAGGAGTAGTAGCTAGGGGTGTTAAAACTGCTTCCTGTGACTTCTGATTGGTGGCCATGTGCCTGCCCTTTTCCAAAACCTGTGACACAGTCAAGTGTCTTACCTAGTTGTATAGAAGTAAAAGGACTTACGCAGAGTTACAGGTTGAGTCTGCATTACAGAGTCAGCAAAATGTAGAGTGATAGGATCTTGCTAGAAAAAAAGTGACCACACTCCTTTGCTGCAGAAGAGCTCAGTTCAAAATGTAGGCAGTCTTCTAGCAACTAGACTGGCACAGAAATGTTCTCCAGAAGCATCTTCCTGGCAGTGTTTTGCAAAAAGAGGACACTTTGGCAATATTCACCAAAAGAAATCCATTGATCTCATTCTACCAACCCTTTTTAGAGGTTCCATACACTTAGAAAATTCTAGTTGCTATGGTCAAAGTATTGGTTTACAAGAAGACTCTAAGATCCATTTGCTTCCCTTGCAAATGAGGATTAAGTCAGGCACCTCAGCCCACACTCAAAGCTGACTTGCTTCCTGCACACTTGGGGCTGTGAGTGCATGTCCACCTAGCACAGCTCTAACCACCTCCCTGGACCTCTAGCCACCAGCAGCTAAGAAATGTCAGTGAAACTTAAAAAGAAACAAGATTGAATTGTGTCAGGTGATTTATTTGAGAGCATAGGTGGAGCAAGAGCCCAGCTCCAGAAGGAAACCATGTGTTTTTGTTGTTTTTTTTTTACCGAGCTTCTTTCCCCCTCTCTTGCAGTGAAATTACAGACAACCCCTACATGACTTCCATCCCTGCAAATGCTTTTCAGGGACTGTGCAATGAAACCTTGACACTGTGAGTATTGTCAGTTCTCCTCCTGCCACCATGGGATTTTTATTTGGACAATTGTCATATTGTCATAGACCATCCAAGAAATTTGCTATAGGATGTGCTGTATCATCTACTAAAGTAGCTAAATAAGAGGACTGCCTTATGGTATGGTGCTCTGTAGGTGACAAAATGGTTTAGGTAACAAGACAAGTATTCTCTTCTAGAAATGGTCTCTTCTAGTAATGGTCTGTAGAAGACCATTTAGGTTTTACAGACCACATGACCTTTGTGACAACTGAAAAAGGCAGCCATATGCAATACATAAACTAGTGAGCCAGTCTGTTCCAATAAAATTTTATTTACAAAAACAAGTACTGGACCAGATTTGACCACATTCCTTATAACATAACTGTATTCTAGTATCCCCATTGTGTAGAGGAAGAACCTGGGCTTAGAGCAAATGGAAGTAACTTTTCCAAGGTCACTGAATTAGAAAATGGTGCCACTAAGGGCTTCTCATGCTCTCTGTACTCACACTCAACTCGGTCATCACAACTGTTATGAAACTCCTATAAAGCTGTATTGAATAGAAAACAGTGTTGCTCTACATCATTACTTTTCCAGAGTTTGAATGGGTCCTGCTCTTTAAATACAAGAGAAGTTTATAAAATATTCTAATCAAGAAGTCTAGCAGAGGTATAAAAGATAAGTTAATTCTCCAATTAAATTGGCAGAAAATTCCCTCTTTCATGAAATTAGCCGCATAAGAGAATTGAGGGCATCCAAAGCCTCCCTTCTCTCTAGCTTCAGCACCACTGCCCAAGCTCAGGCCTGGTGCCATTTTTGCCTGGATTGTTACCCAGCTCCCTGTATCTGGTCATGCGACAGTCCAGGTGTTCTTTATGATATACAAACTTGTTTGGATTATTACCCAGCAAAATTGATCAAAGCATCCCCGCCACTATTGTATGTGGCTGCTTCCAAGCCATTCTAAGTCTATCAGTCTAGGCCCTGTGAAGCTATCTCAACCTCTGGGACTCTATCCAAGGTGGAACATTTCAGTTCATCCTTCTTGAAGCAAGGAGAGAGTTCTCTTGAAAACACAAGAAACTCCTCCTTGGCCACCATTTCATTTGACAACACAGCAAAGACTTGGAGTCTTTGCTCAGTCCCAAACCTCAAGGCCATTTGCCTCCTCAGTAAAGGTTTCCATTGTACCACTTACCACTCATTGTATGTAAACTACTTTCTCAATTTCTTTATAGAAGGTAATCTTCAACTTTTGGGGTTTTTTTCTAAGGACCTCATATCCCAAGCAGCCCTCTCAAGTGAATGCTGCTGGTTGTCCCACTGAGCACAGGACCCAGTTTGTGTCTAGTAAACATCCAACTAAGGGAATCTCATGCTTCCTGAAATCTAGTATGGGATGGGTTGCCCATTATCTTTTCAGATGATTATTTTTACATTCCTAAAAAAGTTCTTGAAGCTCATGCTCAAAAAAGTATGAAAGGGTATGTGTCCAACAGCAGAATTCATATGCATATTCCTGTTAAGATACAGTTTCAGAGTTTACAATCTTTTTTTCACTATTTTTTTCTTCCTTCATTATTTTCCCTTTTTAAAGCCTATTTGTCCAATAAGAGTTTTATTTAATCCTGAAATGTAATTCCAACAAAGAATATTTTCATTGTCTAAAGATCTCAATAAAGTTTGGGAGAACAGAAACCTCAAACTTATGACTGTCACATATATATAAAAGAATTCTAGTTCAAAAAAGAAATTAACTGATCAGAGCTTTCTTCAGCCTCTGTGCCTAGCACCCGTGTGCATTACAGTACTCACCCAGGACACATTAGTAGCTGGAATTAAACTCATTGTGTGATTATTTGAAACTAATCAAAAATAAAAACACAGATTACTCTCAGTTCTCCACAACTACATAGGATAAATTCAAGTTTTCAGGGTATTCCTTTTAACATGCTCATGTCATTAAGTGTCCCTCACTGATAAATATGTAGCTATTTGATCCTCCCAGCAACATTTTGGTCAGGTATTATTATCATATTTCTTACAGATAAGAAAACTGAGGACAATAGAGGTTGAGAAATTCTCAGGATCACATATGATGAAGTGACAGGGCCAGATTGAATTCCAAATGTAGAGTCTCTTGTATGCTTCGTAATGTGTCACCAGAATTAACAGGTGTGGATACAATGGTTTTCAGAATCCCCCTATAACTGCCACTAGTTGTACTTGACTGTGGTCATGGCTGCCTTCTCTTAGGGCATGCCAATAGCCCCCATTCATCCCTTTGGAGACCAGACCTCCCATGGCTAGGGCTCCTTTTCCTTTGGATAGGTAGGAGGAATCACTTTTTGAGGTCAGAAATCCTGATTCCACATCAATGTGTCTTTGGCAAGTCACCTCTGCCTCTCAGTAACTTGACTAGGAAATAGACGAGCTGACATTTCAGTGCAACCCCTGGAATCACCACATAAATTAATTAGTTGCAGAAGAATAGCAAGTTAAAACATTTACATTTCCACAAAAGGGCATGGTCTATCTATTTTCTTAGATTTTTCTTTGAAGTTCAATTTGATTCAGCCTGAAACCATTAAGCATTTAATCTATGATAAGCCCTGAGGACAAAAATATGGATAAAATACAAATGTGAAATAACATTTTAAATAGAAAAATATAAAGCCTATGCATTCAGATGAATAGTGTCTTTTAAAATTTTCCTCTTAGGAAACTGAAGTTATTCCTCCATTATTGACACTGACTTAACTATTACCTGAAACTTCATTTTTGAATATAGGTAGAACATTTAAAAATAAATCCTTAATGGTGGCAAATCTTTCCTCAAAGTGAAGCCACTTCTGAGAAACAGCTTGAAATTACTGGGAGCTGTCTGGAGAATGGGAATTACCCTGGGAGATATTATTCTATGTCCCAAGATATACTGTAAAGTTTTCTTGTGGCATCTGAGAACCTTTATGCACATTTCTGATACCACAGAAATGAAGCCCAACCCTCACTTCTTATGGGTCACTGATTTCTCCTCTCTCTGTTGATTGTAGGAAACTATACAACAACGGCTTTACTTCAATCCAAGGACATGCTTTCAATGGCACAAAGCTGGATGCTGTGTAAGTCCAGGGTAATCATGGACACCACTGTTTTCCTTCATACTCCCACACCCATTCAATGGAGGATCAACCCATGGGTCAGAATTCTGTTAGAGATAGGTTCTACCAGACCGTTCCTCAACCCCAGAGTTAGGATGACCGAAACATGGAGATGATGTTAAAGAACTTAGCAAGAGCCAGGTTTAGTGTACACCTACGAATGACTATAATTCTACATCCTGAAGTTTTTTTCCTTGATAAAATGGAGAGCCATGATGTCATCTTCAGTTTCCTTGAGAGCTTGTTTGGAAGTTCTAGCAGGATTGTGCAGCTACTTGTAAACCCTTGACTGAAAAACTTGACTGAGGGAGGTCATCCTCTTCAAGCAAGTGCAGTTTCAGGAGAGATGCACATGGAGCAGTGAGGGAGGAGGGGGCCACCTGCCTAGCCAGCCAGATCAACTGACTCAACCCTGGTGATCAATGGGGTGACAGATGTCACATTGCCCTCACATTGTAGTTTTCTTATAGGGGTGTGTGTGTGTGTGTGTGTGTGTGTGTGTGTGTGCATGTAAATGTTCATCTATATGTACATGAAGTAAAGAGTGTCTTTAAGTCCAAAGCTGTTCAGAAAGTAAGGTTTGTCTTTTTAGTGTTTTCTACCACTTTTCTGAAAGGTTTTGTTTTTATTTGATTCACTCAAAAATAGCTGAAAACCCATATATAACTTTTGCCTGTCCCCAAAATAAATAATGCCTAGAATTGGATGCTGGCCAAAAGACAGCTATTGAACTGGGCTTGTGTCTTTGTTGTACTTTTCCATCAGATCTTTAGGGCCCCCAGTATCTACACCAGGATATAAGTTGTGTCTCAGAGCTTGTGGACTGGCTCAGCCCTACTGATTTGTGTTCTAACCTAATGTCTAATAAATGATAAAATAGCTGTAGTGGAGTCTCCTTCCCACAGGGTGGTGGACTAGTTAATGTGTAGGGCCTTCCTACTACAAAACCACTAGATCATACATTTTTAAAAAATTATATTTTACGTCACTGCTCCAAAAGAGGGAAATAAACTAAGAAACCAGGAGCTGAAGCCAAAGTGGTGGGTGCTTACAAAAGGTGGACATCGCTAGCGGTGGCTGCCAACATCAGGGGTACCAAGATACTAGGCTTTGGTGCAGTGGGCAGGCAGGGAAA
The DNA here is from genome assembly GCF_003009895.1 of Hyaena hyaena. Taxonomy (NCBI): domain Eukaryota; kingdom Metazoa; phylum Chordata; class Mammalia; order Carnivora; family Hyaenidae; genus Hyaena; species Hyaena hyaena. The sequence goes on from NW_024081231.1 coordinate 854,367, forward strand.
CAAGGTAAACCAGAGACTCCCAGAGTAAGCCAGAGAACCTGGACCAGAGCTGGAGAGGCACCACCTTCTGACTCCCAGCAGAAATAAATGCAAACCTCGACAGAGGGAAAAAAAGGCCCCTAGTGCGGTGCAGGCACCTAGATATTTTAAAGATAAAGATCAATCAGATATGTATGAGCTCACAATCAAAAATCACATATAGGAGGGAGGGCCTGGGTGTCTCAGTCAGTTAAACGTCTGACTCTTAATATCTGCTCACGTCATGGTCTCATGGTCATGAGATCAAGCCCTGTGTGGAGCTCTGTGCTGAGAGCGTGGAGCCTGCTTGGGATTCTCTCCAGCCCTGCACCCCCCCCCCCGCCCCCGCTCTGCCTTACCCTTGTTGCTCTCTTTCTCTCTCTGTGTCTCAAAATAAATAAGTAATACATTTTTGTAATCACACATAGAAGAAAGAAAAACTCCCCATGGTAAGACTCAGCTGGAACAACAAATAACAGATTTTTGTGTTTATTTAATAACACATCACTGAGTATTTCTTTAACAATTATATTTTCCTCAATTCCAGAACTTCTATGCACTTTTTAAAAAACTTTGCCTGCTCATTTTTGACAGTCTTACTGCTTACTCATTTTTGTGATTCCATCTTTTTTTCCCTTTGACCACTTCATATGTAGTTATTCTCTATTCAGGGAGTGATTGACGCAAAACCTGAAGGCCTATGGTTCTAGATCTGTTGTTATACAGTGCTTCTCAAACTTTGCTGAATGTGTAAGCAATCTGGAGGATCTTATTAAAATGCAGAATCTGATTAAGTAGATCTGGGGTGGCCCCAGGACTCTGCATTTCTAACAAGCTCCCAGGTCATGATGCTGCTACTCAAGCATGGACCACATTCAAGCAGAGGAAGGTGAATGACCTGCATACTCATACGTAGGGGCCCTGGATGCAAACAAACAGACACATAAACAAACAAAACACATGCATATTAAGTGGTCTTGTTCTGACTTGGGAGTTAAGTGGTGAGTTCCGGTAGGATTCCATCTTTAAAGAATAAATGCTAATAGGCTTTAAAGTCATTAAACCCCAGCATGGCCTTCTGAGTTCTGTTTGAAGTGGGGGCTCACTCTTTGCCAGGCTTTTGGGTTTCCTCATGATCTTTATCAAATAGAGATTAGAGGGGTACCTGCATGGCTCAGTTGGCGAAGCATCAGACTCTCCATTTCAGCTGAGACAGGCTTTCACAGATTGTGCAATCCTGCCCCGAGTAGGGCTCTGCACTGACAGTGTGGAGCCTGCTTGGGATTCTCTCTCTCCTTCTCTCTCTGCCCCTCCCCCACTCATCCTCACTCTCTCTCTCTCTTTCAAAATAAATAAAATAGAGATTAGAGTACTTTTCCATAAGTTGTCTCCTTAAGGTTATTAGTCATTTTTAAAAATACACAAATATAAAAGAAGGCTGAAAAGACTCAATAGAGTAACATGAATACTTATCCAGCAATTTTATTTTCAGTATTGGAAAGACCCTACTTCTGTCTTAACTTTATTACATAAATCTTAACATAATCCTTCATTTATTTTTCAATGTATTTATTGAACACCTACAATGAGCCAAGTACTATGCTGTTCACTGGTGACACAAAGATGGGGAAGAGCAATGTGCTCCCTGCCTACACTGAGCATACGTTCTTAGTGGTGTTGACTTGAGGGCAGCAATATTAAAGGTCTAAGTACATACAGTAGGAAGAAATGAGCCAAATCCAATATATGCATTTCAGACTGAGAATAACTGAACACTGGGGCACCTGGGTGGCTCAGTCAGTTGAGCATCCAACTTCAGCTCAGGTCATGATCTCTTTGTGAGTTTGATCCCCACATCAGGCTCACTGCTGTCCATATGGAGCCTGCTTTGGATCCTCTCTCTGCCCCTCCCCCCTCTCAAAAATAAATAAACATTTAAAAAACAGAAAATAACGAAACACTAAATATTCGATAACACTGGCATCCTAACTTGGAGATATAAGCATGATTTTTGCGAGATTTATCATGTGTTTTTTTTAAATTAGCATTCAACTTTAATATTATGCGAATCATCAAAGCAAACGTTTTTCTCTTTGAATCAGCTATTCCCAGAAAGCCATGGCCTTAAGGGAAATAATCTTCCCAATTCAAATTTTCTGTGAATAAAGTGGAGAATTGGGACTTCTTAAAATAATGAAGACAATTTGAGATACATATGGTATAAAGATGTCAGAAGACTGTCACACCCATTCTAGACAGCAGGTGCATTAAGATGTTAGCATTAAGGCAACAGAGAACCACATTAGCAAGAGCAGGGGTAGGGACAGTGAAGACACCTTCAACCAGGGGACCAAAGGTCATAAGGCTCCTGAATTCAGTGTATCTAGCTGATTCTTTTCTGAACCAAAACTGCTTTTTCAGAATGCTGGATGAGATTTTAAAAAACCAGAAACCAACCCCAAATATGGGGTCATTTGTTCGTAAAAAAATTTATTTGTCATAAGCAAAAGATTTTAAGGCCCATGGGGGCGCCTGGGTGGCTTAGTCGGTTAAGCGTCCGACTTTCGCTTAGGTCATGATCTCGCGGTTCGTGGGTTCGGGCCCCGCGTCAGGCTCTGTGCTGACTGCCAGCTCAGAGCCTGGAGCCTGTTTCAGTCTGTGACTCCCTCTCTCTCTGACCCTCCCCTGCTCACGCTGTCTCTCTCTCTCCTAGAAATAAATAAAACATTAAAAAAAATTTAAAAAAAAAAAAAAGATTTTAAGGCCCATGGTTAGGAGCTGTGCTTTAAATTATCTGCTCCTTTATCCTGCTATATGTAGTAATTGACAGGTATCACCCTTCATCACTCTCAGCTATCATTTAAAATTTTTTTAATGTTTATTTATATCTGAGAGAGAGACAGAGACAGAGTGCAAGTAGAGGAGGGGCAGAGAAAGAGGAAGACACAGAATCCAAAGCAGTCTCTAGGCTCCGAGCTATCAGCAAAGAGCCCAACACAGGGCTTGAACCCGCAAACTGTGAGATCATGACCTGAGCTGAAGTCGGATGCTCAACCAACTGAGCTACCCAGGTGCCCCTAAGCTATCATTTTTTAAGGACAAGATATGGGGTGTAAAATTCAGCCTTTCGGGTCTACACAGCATAGTTCTTAATACTGGCCAAAAATTGAAATCTCCTGAAGAGACTTGGAAGCACTGACACCCAGGTTTTACCACCAAACATTCTTGTGTAACTGGTTTGGGTGTAGTCAGGGCACAGGCACTAAAAAAGCTCCCCAGGTGAGTCCAGTGTAAAGCAAGAGTCAAGAACCACTGCCGCGGAGGATGTTGTCAGTCTTCTTGTCCAACAGTCGCATATGAAGGAAGTGAAGCCCAAAGTGAACAAACACGTGGCTTTTTTGGTTTTTTAACATGGCTTTTTAATTTTGATCAACCTAGCTGGTGGAGCCAAGCCAGAGCCAGGACCTGGATTCCCTGGTTCAAGACTCTTTTTCCTGGGCCCTCCGGGGATTCATCTTTGCTGACTTAGCAGCCACGACCAAGGCTTAGACATGCAAGTCCTCTGGCTACTGTGGCTTGTCACTTAGCCCAGGAAAATGGGCTAAGAACACTAAGCTAAGAACACTTCTTAGCTCAGTCTATTACAGGCATGAAATACAGAAGCTGAAATATCTTGCAGCTAAGAAGAGTGCACTTGTGAAGGAAAAGAGGCCACTCAAGCCTCAGGCATAACCAGCAGAATTTTCAGAAAAGAGTCACCCCAAGCAATGGTGTTATTTCTCTGTGAGAACCTAGCTTTACCATGTTTACAATGCAGCAAGGTCACCAATTTGGCAAACTTCCAAATGAGGTCTGAGTGGGAACACCATGATGACAAATGGCTATCTGGTAAAATGTTATTCAATTCAAAGAACTGGGATTTGAAGTTAGGCCGTGTATGTTGACCATTTTGCTTCAATACATTTCATGCCTACTCATAAATGGCCTTTTGGTCATGTTTAGAGAACTCCACAAAGACTTCAAGAGATTTCCAAAGTGAATCTTCTGTAATCTGGAGACTGCTGTGCTACCTGAATCTCAGTGTAAGTGTAGCAGTATATTATTTTATAGCTTCGGTCATAAAATAAGCTGCAGAATATCAAAGGAGTTTAGAGACATTCTATTGAAAATATGGAAACACTAACAAGGGAGCAATAATTTCTATTCCAGATTCTCCCCAGCTCTTGTGGCATTTTCCAAACTATGTTCCTTGAATTCTCTTTCCAATGTAAATTAATGGATGTTACTTTTATTTTATTTTTTATTATTTTTATTGGAGAGAGAGAAAACATGTGTGGGAGAGAGAGGCAGAGGAAGAGAGAAAAGCTTAAGCAGTCTCTGTCTTCAGTGTGAAGCCCAATGCAGGGCTCAATCCCACGACCCTGGGATTATGACATGGGCTGAAATCAAGAGTCGGTCACTCAACCGACTGAGCCACCCAGGAGTCCCATGGATATTACTTTTAAAAAGCTATTCAAACTCTTATAAATTTCAACAAAATAATGGCAGACTTCTCAGGTCTTTTAACAGGACAAGATGAATTACTGGTATCCAAGAAAGGAAGGCAGTATGTGGAGCTTCCCAGGGAGCTCGGCTTCCAGGAGCATCTCTCTGGACTGGTGTTCCACAGAACACTTCTGGGGAAATGCTACTCAAGGAGAATCTTTAGACATGCTCCTTTGTTGAGTGGCAGATAAATTTAAGGTTTATTTAAGAGGCAGCCTATGGAGAATCTAAGAGCCAGTTAAACCTATGAAGAGGCTATATAAGAAGACTCTCTCTCCCACCATCTTTCTCCTCTGACTATGTCATGGGTTCTATGAGAGGCTTAGCTAATGGCAGAGAATTATAAAGTTGGGGACAATGGATTTTAATTCACTGGTTCCCTGAATTATAGTCTTTTGTAGTCATGGTAACTATTCCTTTAAACATGGGAAAGAAACCAGTGCACCGTTTCACCATATTTTCTTGACGTTTTTATGTGAAATGTTAAAGGTTTTTGGAAGGATCTAACTAATGTGGGAAATATTTAAGTGAGAATCATTTGTTTATTGACTTTTAGAAATCTAGATCAGGGGTGCCTGGGTGGCTCAGTCGGCTGAGCATCTGACTTTGGCTCAGGTCAGATCTCATGGTTTGTGGTTTCAAGCCTCGCATCAGGCTCTGTGCTGACAGCTCAGAGCCTGGAGCCTGTTTCGAATTCTGTGTCTCCCTCTTTCTCTGCCCCTCCCCCACTCATGCTCTGTCTCTCTCTGTCTCAAAAATAAATAAACTATTAAAAATATAGAAATCTAGATCAGAGATCAGCAAACATTTTTGGAAAGGGCAAGATGAATATTTCAGGGTTTGTGGGCCGTACGGTCTCAGTTGCACCTACTCAACTCTGCCATTATAGGGTAACAGCAGCCACACACAGTATATTAAAAAAATGAGCATGACTGTGTTCCAATAAAACTTTATTTACAAAAACAGGTGGCAGGCAAGATTTGACCAGATGATCGTAGTCTGTGGACCTCTGGTCTAGATGAGGATGACCATCGTGTGATAAAATGTAGTCTCCCAATCCCTGGTAAAGGTCAAAGGCAAGTATGGGATAAAGAGAAGTATCTGGACAAAAATATTTTAGGATTTAAAAGTTCAGATCCAATCATAATAGAAAACAAAGATCTTTTTTTCCAATTAGTATTTTGAATCCAAATTTGAAACTCTGTTATAAAACAGTGTTCTATCTATTCATCATTCTACCCTAAGTGTCTGATTCCTGGCTCATGTAAACTTATTTTTTTTTTCAGAGCTAAGCACTTCAGTGAAAGGTATCATGTAAATACAAGGTAAAACCAATATGATGATTGGGATAAGGTGATTTGGGACTACAGGAAGATAAGAGTTGAGCTGCAGATAGAGAAAACAGAGGTCAAGTTTCTAGAGTAATAATGAAATAGTATTCTCTGTGGTTTTAACATAGGGCTGTTGCTTCTGGTCTCAATGCTAATTTAAACTAATGTGAACACATCAATTATTCTATTTGTGTACAAACATTACACATAGCATGTTAGCAACTTGCTAAATTCTCCAGAAGTATGTTCAAGTATCTTTAGGTTCTAATTTAAACAATATGTCATTCTCTGAAAGACCAATGATTCCCCATAATTGGCCTCATGTCAATTTACTGAAATTAGCAGATTTAACTTCATTTAGACATTTTTTTAGTGGAATCAAAGAATGCAATTGCAGCCAAGTTGGACAAATTCCACATTAAGAACAAGCACGGATGCCTCAGCTGTAGTTGGATAATTAGTTAAAAGTTCATGAAAATTATGACAGATGTGTAAAAGTACAGGGTCCTGTGATTTCATATGGAACCAAGCACACTGTCATCACTCAGATGTGAAATTAATAATAATACAAGCATCCCTTGCTCAGCAGAAGTTGAACTGCTCCCAGTTGTAAGTTAAGCCACACATTCATTCTTTGGAACTTTTCATCTTTTCCATCCTCTTTTTCCACACAATCTGGCATAGGGATATGTAACTTAATGTCTGATTCTCTCTGTATTGTATTTTCTATTGTCAAACTCTAGTAGATTAGCTACTATCTGACAGTAAACATTTGGGCAGGAAAAAAAATACCATGTTCATCTCTTAAGAACATACTGAAATGCAAATCATTATGAAGAGAGAAGTCAACACAATTCATGTGCTAATGAGCATCACACATTAGCTGATTAGACACAAAAATACCACAGCTTGGAGCCCTGGGACAAGATGATGATAGAGAAGATTATGGGATTAAGCAGGCTATTATTTCTCATGGAGTATTTGAACGGCTTGTAGGATACACTCTAAAGCTGGCCTTTACCTCTGTCTAGTGAACCCTTTGAGCATTTTCTCACCTGTTACTGTTTACAGACAGATCTCCTGATTTCTGCTGCCAAAAGGATTTCCATGGAGCAGTGAGGGCTGAACAGGGGTGCCCTTTAATTCTTCCAAATAACCAGTGCTTATGATGGGGAAACATTGCTCCTTACAGAAGTGTTCCCATGAGTCTCACCACGTAAACAGGTGCCAGCCCAACTTTCCCCTAAAGGGACTATGAAAATCCAGGCTAAATTTTCCATCTTGGGGCTGAAATGTATCCAGAACTCCCCAGAGAGCAAAGCTCCACAGCAAACACAGCTTTCCTTGCCACTGTGTCAACCTCCTCCCTCTGACATAGGTCACTTCCTCACCTAAACATAATATAGAGAGCACCCCTAGCTAGGAGTTACCCAGCAACTGGACATTCATTTATTCATTCATCAGGTTTTTACTGAATGGCTGTTATGTGCCAAGAATAAGTCCAATGAAGAAGGATGTGAGCTATAATATTGTAACTTCCATTCTATGTTAATAATTGGATGTTCTTTCCCAACTCATTCCTGACCATCCTCGTTTTTCTGACCACATTGTTCCTCCTTAACTGTGAGATACAAGCAGTGTAAAACATTGTACACACGTAGCAGTGTCTATATCATTTTTAAAGGAAATGCTAGTTCTTTTCCCATAAGCCTTTCACAGTATTTGTATTTAGAAATCCTGGCTTTCAAGAAATCTCTCCTTTCAACTCTGACTCCAAGACTTTATACTGTCTTTTAAGTTCATTTATGCCCACCATATTTTTGCAAAAAGGATTGCATACCCCACTCCTATAAAGGAATCATAATCTGGAATAGCTTACTCATATTGCATACCAAGATTTGTGATTGATTTACCCAAGCTCATTTATAGAATGTGGATTCTAGGAGAATCAGCCTAAATCATGGTGAAGGCATAAGTCTAACTAGGCTGACATTCCCAGGTAACATTATATGATAAATGAGGATGATGAAAGCACTTTCTTCTTGGATATTAAGGGTTTTATAAATCTATGTCCACATCCCATCCTCTTAGCTTCAAATGCTCTTAGCTTAGGATCAGCAATCTAAACCCAAGGTAGAAAGCTTCATGGAATTATCACAATCTGTGATAATAAGGAAGCCCCTCAAAACACTTAGATGTGGACTAATTTTTTTTAGTTTTTAAAAATCTTAATTTATTGTTGAGAGAGAGATAGAGAGTGAGCAGGGGAGGAGCGAGAGAGAGGGAGATACAGAATCCAAAGCAGGCTCCAGGCTCTGAGCTGTCAGCATAAGGCCCGACACAGGGCTCAAACTCATGAACTGTGAGATCATGCCCTGAGCCGAAGTCGGACGCTCAACCAACTGAGCCACCCAGGTGTCCCTAATAGTTTCATTTCTGAGCGAGCACCTAATTAACTCTAAGAGATAAAGTGCCCAACAACCCTGCTAGTTTTAGAGAACACAGCCTCCCCCAAGACAGTTCATCTCCGTTCAAGCTGGCTGCACCCTCTCTCCATTCTCTATCTCCCCTCCTGGACTCTGGCTGGCTTTCCCAGTTTGAAATCTTCTGCAGCGTTTCTGGTAAACTGCAATGCTTATCAACCAGTCTCCTTATCCTTGGGGGCATATTGAATATCAGATGAAAACACTACAGAATTGGACAAGCAATTATTTAGTTTTACAATAATTTCTAATGATTAGAGCAAGCCGATTTTCACTTGCAGTGGTCTGTGATGAAGAGGAAAAACTGAGATGAGCTCACCGATCCTCACTTGAGTCTGGGAACGGAATGTGATCTGCAAGTTGCAGGGTCCAAAGAATACAAAAAGAGATGCCAGCCAGTGCAGCACTTTAGCTCAGTTGTCTTTTTACAAAATCGTGCTGTTCAAGGTCTTCTCTCCCATTGTTTCTCCAAGATGGTTCTTGCCTGCTCTATCTGTCACTGACCAGAGGTACTCCCTGGACACAGAGGGTTAAGGGACAGTCATACAGTGACCAAATGAAGCCTGTTATTGACAGCCTTACATGATAGATAGCCATTTAAACCAGAAGGCACACATAGCATCTGCAGCATCTTAATTGGGGCAGGGGAGGGGCAGAGAAAGAGGGAGAAACAGAATCTAAAGCAGGCTCTAGGCTCTGAGCTGTCAGCACAGAGCCCAACATAGGGCTCGAACTCCCGGACTGCGAGACCATGACCTGAGCCAAAGTCAGATGGTCAACTGACTGAGCCACCCAGGCACCTCACCCTTCCTGATTTAAGCCCAGGCTTCAGAAGTAAATGGAAATAAAATTTTAAAAAAAGAAGTAAATGGGAACATTAACCAATATAAGGAAATTTAAGTCAGTACTGAAGAGGATTGAAAACTACAGTCACCACTGATCAGGTACAGACATACTATGCTTCCCTCTATTGTGACCCACAGATACTTCATTTTACAAATTGAAGGTTTGAGTCAACTCTGCATCAAACAACTCCACAGGTGCCATCTGTCAACAGCAGTTGCTCATTTTGTGTCTCTGTGTCACATTTTAGTAATTATCACAATATTTCAAACTTGTTCATTATTATTATATTTAAATTGCTGCAATCTCATGATAAAACTTGAATGGACAAGGAGTTGTTCCTTATGGATGAGGAAAGAAAGTGGTTTCTTGAGATAGAATCTACACCTGGAGAAGCTGCTCTAAAGATTGCTGAAATGATAACAAAGGATTTAGATGATGACATAAATTTAGTTGATAAACCAGAGGCAGGGTTTGAGAAGATTGACCCCAACTTTGAAAGAAATTCTATGGGTAAAATGCTGTCACACAGCATCACAGGCTCCAAAGAAATCAGTCTTGAAGAGAAGAGTCAATCAGTGGAGCAAACTTCACTGTTGTCTCAAGAAGTTGCCACATTCACTCTAACCTTCAGCAGCCACCACCCTGATCAGTCAGCAGCTGTCATCATCAAGGCAAGTCCCTCCATCAACAAAGAAATTATAACTTGCTGTCAGTTCAGATGATGGTTAGCATTTTTTAACAATAAAGTGTTTAATTAAGGTATGTACATTGGTTTTTTAGACATGATGCTAATGTACACTTAAAAGTCTGCAGTATAGTCTAAACATAACTTTTATATGCAGTGGGAAACCAAAAAATTCATTTAACTCACTTTATTGTGGTGGTCTGGAACCAATCTGTGGTATCTCTGAGGTGTGCCTATAAGTAGGCAATGAGGCCATTTTTATAAAATCTGGATATGCAAACTAGATCATGAACATGCTCACTTTCAAAGACTTCTGCCATAATTCATATGTAAAACCTTGCACCACTAAAGCCTAGAATGTTTTGAGTGCTTAAGCCCGATGAAGGTAAGGCATTTTCTAAATTCTTAAAACCCGGTTAATAGCTAAGGAAACCATGCTCATTTTATTTTGGAATCTATATTAATTTGCTTAACCTCACCTAATTCATTCTCTCCCTCTCTCCTTCTCTCCCTCTTCTCTCTCTAGTTACCTGAACAAGAATAAATACTTGACAGCTATTGACAAAGATTCATTTGGAGGGGTGTACAGTGGACCAACCTTGCTGTGAGTAAGACATAGAAAAGAATATGTCCGTGTTTATTTTATTTATTTGGAATAAAGGGGAGTCACTAAGAGAAGCAGCTGATGTTCACAGGCAGGCAATGTTGTCTTGGCTAAAGATGTCTGCTAGGTCTCTCCTGCCCAGCTGTACAGGCTACTGATTGAAAGAAAGTTCTTGTTCTTTGAGACTCAGAAGGTCTCACACTCCACCATACCATCCTGATACCTCCTTAGGAAGTCACTTTGGTTGGACATTCATGGAGGTCCCTTGTGGGGAAAAATAGGCATCTTTGAGCAGGTGCTGTTTGCAAAATTCTGAGACACAAAGTCTACAAATAGGTGGAAGGCACTCAGCACAGAGAAAAATGCGTGTGAACATGCATTGTACAATGCTTGGCAAGAAGAAGGAAGAGTGTAAATTGTCTGACTCATATCTGGTTGGACAAAACTTACAATCACTGGGAAAGATGAGACATAATTATTTTTGAAAACAGCATGAAAAAGGATCTATTGCGCATGTCCTCTGCTTTGTATCTCCACTGCTAATCAGTGCTCAAGTTCTGTCAATTCTCCCTTCCAAGTACTAACCAGGCCTGACCCTGCTTAGCTTCCGAGATCAGACGAGATCAGGCGTGTTCAGGGTGGTATGGCCGTAGACAAGTTCTGTCACTTCTGTCTCCCTCAAGTGTCTTTATCAGGACCATCTTTCCCACCCCGTGGTTTTACTTTAGTTTAGAATCTCGCCATTGAGCATCTGGTCAAGTCCTTGCCAAAGCAGAACACAGCACCCCAGGAGAAACACAAGATAATCCATTAGAGGCAAGAAGAAATATTAAGAGGCTCTATTTATATTTAAATTTTTAAAAATGAGGGGGTGCCTGGGTGGCTCAGTCGATTAATGGTCTGACTTTGGCTCAGGTCATGATCTCACGGTTCATGGGTTTGAGCCCTTTGTCTGGCTCTGTGCTGACAGCTCAGAGCCTGGAGCCTGCTTTGGATTCTGTGTCTCCCTCTCTCTCTACCCCGCCCCAGCTTGTGCTCTCTCTGTCTTTCTCTCTAAAAAATAAACATTAAAATGTTTTTAGAAATAAGGACAAGTTAAGTTCTGGTATTATATACACAGATGACTGTTGCCCCTCAGGTGTCGGGTAGGGAATGGACGCATCCCCAGGGAACAGTGGGTGATCCACAGTCTCGAATACTTAACATCCTCATTCCTTCACTTCTAACAATTGTACTTCCCTTTTAGATTGAATGCACCTAGTTAAGTGAATTTATGGCCTTATTTTATTTCTTTTTTTAATTAATGTTTTATTTTTATTTTGAGAGAGAGAGAAAGAAAGAGCACATGAGGGAGGGAAGGGCAGGGAGAAGGGACAGAGGATCCAAAGCAAGCTCTGTGCTGACCACAGAGCCTGATTTCGGCCTCAAACCCACAACTGTGAGATCATGACCTGAGCTGAAGTTGAACACTCACCCAACTGAGTCACCCAGGTGACCTATGGCCTTATTTTCTTAACACATAGGTGCCATATGGAAGGGCAGAGTGACCCTGAATATCTACTATACCACATGGGGATTCATTGTTAACTCACGGCAAAGTACTTTATACATTTTTCTTTCTGCAAAAAAGACAAGTGAAAAAAAACTGTGTTGACCTTTTCTGTGATTTTTTTTTAACCGGGAAGATACTTTTAAAAGACAGCTTTAGGGACGCCTGGGTGGCTCAGTCATGATCTCACAGTTCGTGGAATCGAGCCCTCTGTCAGGCTCTGTGCTGGTGGTATGGAGCCTGCGTGAGATTCTCTGTCTCCCTCTCTCTCTCTGCCCTTCCTCTGCTATTCTCCCTCTGTCTCCCCCCCCCCTTACAAAATAAACAAATAAACATTTAAAAAAAAAGACAACTTTATAACTGCTCCTTCAAGATAAAGGTAATATTTCACTAATGAATGTTGTTTCTCTGAAGAAATCTGTGCTTTGGAAGTGGCCTTTAGAAACAGGTATTTAAAAACATTTCCATGTTATGTGATTTTCCTGATGAGAATGGTGAATATCGCTTATGGAAATTATGTTTATTAAAACCAGAAAATTGAATTCTATCCTGTTTAAAAATATTTCAAATTTAATAATTACAATGGTTTTAAAATCCATGTGTATAAAATATAAAAATGAAACATGTTTAGGTTAGTGTGCAAAAACAGGCACAGATGTTTTGGACATCTGAGGATATGAATTTCAGTAAAAACCTTGTATTTAATTCCTGAATTGGACTGAGAGATGAGAATCCTAACTTAGTGAGTATAGCCACCCCTGCCTTATCCCATGTGGAACAATCTTTCTTTGTGAGGTGACTTTTTCACTGACAGCCACTTAAACCTAAACTGAAACAGAAGCAGACCTCTGAATAGCTATATCAGAAAGGGTTGAACAGTAATTTTCAAAATCACTGAAGTATATTTAATTACACTGCTTGCACTTTAGTGAAATATTTTTAAATTATTACTCATTTATTTTCATCTTATCCTTTTAAAATGTATATTTAGTGTGTTTTATAATATATATAACATGGTATTACAGTAATATGTGTGTAGAGATCATAAATGTACACAGGTTAAAGGTGCATACTCAAACATTCTTTGCATGTGAATATGTGACATTGGAAGAATTTAAAGACCAATGATGTAGACCACAACCACACAAATCAGGGCTCCACCACAAGGTGAATGGCTAGCCCCAGAATGTACATCAAAATACAGTTTCCTTTATGGAGAAAATCTTCCCATGAGAGCAAACTTGAGCCAACTAAACAGGGTGCTTCGTGAAGTCATTGGCTTGCATTGCAGTACAAGCTTCCTACACTTGTCTCATAAGAAACAGTTGGGCAGTGGGCACCATGCTTTGAGTAGCACTAGTCTAGATGACAGCAGCCTCCAAATCTCCCTTTGCCTTCAGTCTTCACTCTCAACGCCATCTTCCTCAAACCTCTGTGTGTTAAAATGCAAATCGGATCTTAACACCAATTCTGGTCTTCTGTATCCTTCAGGATAAAGACCTTGGTGTGGCATGCAAGGCTCTGCTATAATCTTCAGCCTTTGCTCTCACACCACTATACACCTCTGACCAATGACCGATCCGTATTAGCTCTACTAATACTCCAACCTATTTACATGGCTCTGTTAAACTCGTTCTTCGTACTGCTTGGAAACCCTTCCACAACCTTATCTGTCTGATGAGCACCTACTACCATTCTGACTTTCAACCAAAAATCTCCTCCTCACTGTGCTATTCTTGCCCCTTATTCTCCTTAGGGAAGAGCCAGATGCAGGGCTCAAACCCACGAACCATGAGATCATGACCTGAGCCGAAATCGGACACTCAACCGACTGAGCCACCCAGGCGCCCCCAATAAATAATTGAATCATACTTTTGTAAATGCTGTAGCCTTTAAATAGCAGTCACATTTTAAAGATATTTCAGTAATTTGTCCTTTAGGCAAAGTGCCCATTTCTATTTATTTCTAAGTGGTAAATTAATGTACCTATTTGTTTCTGCTGCTTAAAAGTTGTTTTGATATTATTGGTTAAGATTTACTTTTTTTTTTTTTTTTTTTTACAAGACTCTCTGGCCAAGCTAAGAGCAGATGTGCAACTGCTTGACAATGCAAGTCCTGCTTCTAGAGACATACCAGGTCATGAAAAGTGAGCTAGATTAGGAGCTAGGCCTGGACTTCATTCTTGCCTTCAGCACTAATTGTGAGACCCATGTCTCAGTTTTCTTATTTGTCAAAGCAGGGTTACTAAAAGTAGTGAAGCTTAAGTAAGAAAATAAACTGAAAGCACTTTGTATATGCTTCGTGGATGTTAAGCATTGTGGTTACCTTCGCTTCTTCCTGATTCTCGACACTTCATTATTCTTACCTTTCTGAGGTTCTCTGATCACTCATTCCTTAATTTTTCTCATTAGGGATCACTGCCCCCAGTATTTCAGTGGGATTCAGTCCTAAGCTCTGGATCTTTCTCCTCTCTGTCTTCTCCTTGGGTTAAATCACTTGCTCTCAAATATTATGATAATATGAGAAATTTTCTATTTTCTTATTCAGAAATTTACCATTTCTTATTTAGTTATGTCACTTGCCTGAAATTTCCACTCCTTCCCTGTCATTTTGACCCATTTGCATCAGTTCAGTTACATTCTTCCTAATCAACCTCTGAAAATGTACAGTAAACATTTATTGAGCACTTGCTAAGCTCAGTAACCTTCATTAGGAGCTTTTGATAGGGGAGGGTCCCTATTTTGAAAGGTGGTCAGGGAAAGCCGCACTGAGAAGACAACAACTGGGAAAAAAAATGAAAGTCATAAAGGAACAAGGCATGTGACCACCTGAAGGAAGAACATTGTAGACAATTGCAAAGACCCCCAGGTAAGAACATTCCTGGCATGTTTCCTCATGATGAGGAATCATGAGGAGGCTGTTGTAGCTCAAGAGTAAACAAAATAGAATAAAGATAAAAGTTGTGGTCAAAAAGATAATGGGGTAGGGAGAGCAACTTGTGGATGGCCTTAAAGGTCACTTTAAGGTCTTTTCGTTGCTCATAGATCGAGAGGAAGCCACTGGGGGACTTTTCCCTTGATCTGAGTTATGTTTTAATAGGGTCACATTGGCTGTTATGTTGAGAGTAGGGTGCCAAGTCTGGGAGCGGGGACACCACTTAGGAATGTATAAAAATAATGTAGGCATGAAGTGACAGCAGCTAGTAACAAGGTAGTAGCCTCGAAGGCAATAAGAAAGGGCCAGTTCAGCCTCTATTTTTAAGGCAAAGCCAATATGATGTGCTGATGGAATGTATGTAGGGAATGAGAAAAAGAGAAAAATCAAAGAGAACTGCAAGGGTTTTGGTGTGAGCAGCCAGATGAATGGGATCACTACTCCCTGCAACAGGGAAGACTGGGAGGAGTTGGTATAGTGGCGAAGAACAGTCTGAGGTACCTGTGCTACCTACAGATGGGAAAGTAAGAGGAGAGATCAGGGCTAGAGATGTATTTGAGAGGCTTTGGAGAGTAGGTGGTAATGGGAGATGTGAGTATGGAGGAAATCTCAATAAATGGTTAGAATGAAGACTTCTGATAACTCTCCCCATCAGGGAGAGCCCCAAGAGGAAGTTCTAGAAATAAAACAGATTCATAGGTTATCTGACCAGATTGACTGTATGAAAAACTATTCTGATAGATGCTTTAGAGAACTTCAGAGCACGTGCAAGACTTAGCAAGAAGTCCATTCAAACCACAGTACCTAAATAAAACAGAGAGATATTTCAAAAAGAAAGCTACACAAGAAAGGAAATGAAATCAAAATATGCAGAGTTTTAATAACCAAAATACTAAATACAGTCTTAACCAAATATGCCCTAAAACTGTTTCAGGAGATTAGAGAGGGTGTCAGAAGAATTTGTGTATAGGGTGATGGAAGAGAGCTACATGCTCATCTTTCTGAGCAGGAAGTCAGTGGGTGAATCAAAGCCAACAAATCAAAATATATTTATGATTATTGAAAAAATACCAGTTAAAAGTTAAAAGTGGTTGTTTTCAGGGCCTCAGAAAGCAGATTGCAGGGAGACATTGCAGAGGAGTCTGCTGATCGTATAACCAAGCTTCCAGTGTAATTTGCTTTTTTAAAAATAGGTCCACACATTATTTTAATCAAAATTGTAACTTAAAAAGAAAACCACAACGCACAGGAAGAGAGGACAATGAATATGGCAGCATTTGAAAAGCTAGGAGCAGGAAAGTAAGAAATGGACAGAGTTCCAGCTCACTCTTCAAATTTTAAGCACAATTGTCTTAAAGTGCATCTATCAACTACTCATGCATGGTTTTGTGACATCACCTCAATTCTTGTCTTGAACTTTTGTCAAAATATTTATTACTGTGTTTCCCACAGATCTTCTCCCCATTAACTAGATTTTAAGATCGTAAGGAAATTGCCTATGTCTTACACTTTCTATAATTTCCCTGCTTCAAAAGACAAGATAGCAAGTATTCAACAAACATTTTATAAATTGTAACTGAATAATAAATAGCCATGATTTGGGTGTGACTTGGTGTTAAAGCCAAACTTAGAAAACCTTACACTCCAACTAAAGAGGAGGGAAATGGATGGTGTACATATTTCTGCTTCCTAAAGATATTTGAGAAAGAACACAGTCATTTCTAACAGTCAACAAAAACAGCAAAATTTGCCCACTCAGTTTACCATCTTTTCTCAAGGCCATTCTCAAAAAAGAATCTAGTTCAAAGCAGGTGCAACATCTGAAGTGAGGTCTATTCTCCAACCTTTCCTATTTTTTTAAAAGCCTTTTTAATATAGTTTGGGAATTTAATAACATTTCCTACCTATTGGTTTTTTTAATCAAGATATGCAATCTCATTTTCCATTTTTATGCTTTCCATTTTTGATTATCTTGTTTTCTTTTAATCTTATTTTGAAAGAGAAGCTCTTGGTGTTTATAATCCCAAAGGGAAGAATGTACTGAAATGCAATGCCTTCCATAATAACCTGAGTTCTCTAAAGGTCTAAATTATGTAACTCACATTAATAAGCACTTGACCTATCATTGAAAATGACTATAATAGTCCCACTTTCTATTATAAGTATCTCCTAAGAAGAGGACATCTCTGTATTAATATCCTTGAGTTTGTATACATGCCTCAACAAAAATAAACCTTTGTTGCCATTAGCTGATCAAATGAATTATTTAATATCTAAAGGCCAAGGCACTGCCATCTGGGTTTACAGAAGAATAAGCTTCTTATGTTCTTATCTCTTACTCAATGATCATGACAAAATCATACTGAAATTTTTCAGATGACTGAAAATTTGTGGCAGAGTTCTTTCTGGCATATCTGAAGTCCACTGCTGTATTGAATACATAATTTTCTAGGTATGAGCCTGGACAAAAGTATTTTTTATTGAGGTATAATTTACATACAATAACATGTAGTTTTCAAGTATACAATTTGATGAATTTGGGCTAAATTTTGTTATCCTGTCCTAGTCAAGGCTTCAAACATTTTCATCCCAGAAAGTTCCCTCATGCCCCACCTTCCATAAACAACCACATATCTATTTATTTTTCTAGTGCAAAAGTCTAGGAATAAAATCGTCAGGTCACAGGACAGATGTACATTTAACTCCATAGGAAGTGCCTTCCAAAAATCCTGTTTCCTACTCAAACCAGAGAGGTATGAAAGTTTCATATTTGCTCACCCATTATATTATCAATCTTTTTGATTTAGCCATTCTAGTTGCTATAAAGTGGTTTCTCATCGTGGTTTACTGTTTTCCCTGATTATTAATGATGTTGAGCACATTTTCATGTACCTCATAACCATTTGTATATTTTCTTTTGTCAGGTGTCTATTCAAATATCTTACCTTATTTAATTAGATTATATGTCTTTTCATTATTGAGTTGTGACCCTGAGTTCATTTTAGGCCTAGATGAAATCAGCTTTAGTCCTGACCCCCAGCCCATCACAATCCATAGTTTAACCTCTCTTTCCCTTTTCTCTTTCCTTTTTAAGGAAAAATAGCTAATCTGAAGCAAACTTATAGGGGTGCCTGGGTGGCTCAGTTGGTTAAGTGTCCAACTTTGGCTTAGGTCATGATCTCACAGTTTGTGTGTTCAAGTCCCGCATCAGGCTCTGTGCTGACAGTTCAGAGCCTGAAGCCTGCTTCGGATTCTGTCTCCCTCTCTCTGTGCCCCTCCCCTGCTCATTCTCTGTCTCTCAAAAATAAATAAACATTTTAAAAATAAAAAAAAAGAAAATTAAACAAACGTGTACAAGACGTTCATTTACTCAGTTGTTCTGCATTTTACTGAGCACCTACTGAGCTCCATGAATGTATAAGGATAAGACACAACTTCTGCTTTTAAAGAAGTTATAGTCAAATTTAAGGACAAATGTGAGTAAATAACTATACGTTTAATGTAAAAAGAGCCATGACAGATATTTAGAGAATCAAGATACCATTTCTAGGTAGGGTGACCAGTAAAGGCTTCATTAAAGAAGGTGATATTTGAGATGGGCTTCAGAGGAGGGGTAGAACTGCAACGGACACAGATGGAGTTATGGGAGAAAGAACAAAGGCAATTCTACAGAAAAACACAGGATGTGTTCAAAGAAATGCAATAACAATAACAGCAACAAAATATAACTTGGGCCAAAAGATAGTGTTGGAAAAGTGTATTGTGTTGAAATCATATTGTGGGGAACATGACCCGACTCAGCAGGTCAGGGATGGTCCAGTTAAGAATTACTATGGAAATATTAGTAATACTAGTTATATAACCCATTAGACTTTGTGGCCCTTTTCAACTCACCGCCCGTGCCTCCTTTCCTTCACTTTGCCTGTGACTGTGCTGTGACTGCTCATCTATATCTCCTGGCTATTTGGCAGGCATTGGACCTCCTCAGAGAGGGACGAGATCAAATCCAAAGCCTGGCACTACATGTCTTCCTTTCTGTGCTTGCCAAGCAGAGCCTTTGGGGCAGCTGTCTCGGAGAGGAAGGGAACCTCCTAGGGGTAGAAAACCAGAGGAAGTTTGTCTGCTGGGCTGCTCTGCTCACCAGAGTGAGAAATGAGTTGCAAAGGTAAACATACTCTTGCAGTTTCTGGCTTGGGCATCAAGCCGTCAAGCCAGCAGACCCTTGCCAAGGGAGCCAGGTTGTCGGGGAACTGACCGAAGTGGGTCATCCCTCTTAAGACAAGCACCTGTGTATCCAGAGGCAAGGAGATGGCTTGCGACCATTTTGTGGAGTCCTTGAGAGCTATGAGGAAGGTCGCAGAAGAATATGAAGAGAAAGAGTAGATACCTACCTTTCCAGAATTGTGTGCATGCTGACTTCTTGAAGTAGGATGGCCTACTTCAGCCCTAGGAATCTTCAGGCTGGAAAAGTTGTGTCAGCAACTCAGAAGAGTTGGATAACAAATAAAATTCCAAATTTATTGATCAGTAGCATCTGTCACTTCCATAGCCATTCATATGAGAAAACAGGGCTAATACTTGAAATCACAGCAATCTATGATGGTAGGGTTACTTTTTATAACTAATGAGAAAACACTGCAGAAAATTCCCAAACTAGAGGGCTGACTCAGTGGGAGAGAGATGATGGAGTTATTACAAAGTTTCTCAAAATCGTATGAACCTTCGTATTTCTTAAACTGACTAAAAGTGCAACTACTATCATCCTCAAAAGTTTTTTTTTTTACTTTAACTAAAAGAGAAGTTCTCCAAAGCACCAAGAGCCAGTGTCCTAGAGCAATGGCCTCAAATGATCATGCGTTTTCCACCAGGAAATTCAGTCTGAATAAACGTTCTCATATCTATACCAAGTTGGACAGTAAACCGAGATGACCTTTCATCTCTAAGAAAGAATAATCCACAAACCCGTTAACTATTTCTTGTAACAGTTTCTTGGAGCATGGTTTTTAAAGTTAGTTCTTTAAGTAAGGGCTTTTTACCTTGATCAAAACTGATAGAACATAAAAGAATATTTGCTGAGTCTGAATTCTAGGAAAACAATTCTTGCAAAATGTTCTAAACCATATAAATTCTGAACAGTTTTATTAACTAATCACTGCTCTTTATCCAAGAGTCCTTAACAGTAACGACTCTTAAGAACAAATACTACTAAGTCAGAGAACTTTCTTACAACTTTAAGTATAAACAATCTACCTTTAAGTGAGTGCCTACTGGCTGTCTGCTAAACATTTTATATAAATTATTTTATTTCATCCTATCAGTCCCAGAGGATTCTGACCCCTCCAATACTACTTCTCTCAGAGTTTTTGGTGATTTTACCCACATGAAGTCTCAATTACTCATGGGGTGAAAGAAAATTGAATAGAGCCAAAAAGCTGACGCAAAAATCATTATTCTATAGCAAGTTTTACTCATGATTTTACAATTAACTAGAAGATGCTGACAACAGACTTACAGATAGGAGGGGCAAATTAACCTAGGATTAAAATTTTCAACAAATAACCCACAAACATAAGCACATGAAGCAGTTTTTGGTGCGTACAATAGGCACACAGTTCTTGCCAAGTAAATATAGATGAGTGCTAAATTCTTTGACTCTTCTGAGAGTTTTATTCTTGGGACAGGAAATAAGGTAGTTAAGGGTTATCATTCTGACACACTGTTTCTGCCAAGTCACTGAAAACTATTTTGTTAATTATGTTCTGCTTCTGACTCAAGGAAATAAACACCTTAAAAGAAAGTGGGCTTTTCACATCTCACCAGTAGCACTGAGGTCAATCCTTTGGCCACCATGATGGTCATTTTGTATGTGTGTCGGGGAGGAGAGGGAGAGGACTCAACATGAGGACAAGGATAGCTCTGTGTTTCAGCATTTGACTATTGGCAATAAATTGCCATCACTTCCTCTTCTCATTGTGTGGAGGAGAGCTGACCATACCGACTTAACAGTATGTGGGTAGTTTTCCTTTGAAGAATCTATTATGCTGAGACACTAAGTTCCATGGGATTTTATAGGTCACAGAGGCTACAGGCTTAAAAGAGATGCAATTATACAAACTTGAGAGGGAGAAAAAGAAGTTAACAGTGATTTCTGAGTTACAAAGCAATTCTATTTTTGAGCTTCAGCTATGTTCTCAGTTCTTTACAAATAGTCTATCACCTTGAGCCTTTTTGACTATTCAGTGGCAGGTATTATTATCCCATTTAACAAACGAGAAACTGAGGTGCAGATACAATAGGAAAAGCCCCAAGGTTATCTGGCCATAAGCGATGGTGCTAGAATGCAGCCCCAGCACTAACTAACCCTGAAACACCATCTCTTCCTAGTGCACAAAATCAGCCCCTTTCATGTATGATTATTCCTGCACCTGTGGTAATTCTCCAATGTTCCTAGATCATTTTCTTTTTTTTTAAATTTTTTTTATGTTTTATTTATTTCTGAGAGAGAGAGAGACAGTGTGAGCAGGGGAGGGTCAGAGAGAGAGGGAGATACAGAATCTGAAACAGGCTCCAGGCTCTGAGCTGGCTGTCAGCACAGAGCCCGATGCGGGGCTCAAACCCATGAACTGTGAGATCATGACCTGAGCTGAAGTCGGATGCTTAACCAACTGAGCCACCCAGGCGCCCCCTTAGATCATTTTCTTACATTTCTGCCTAAAATGCTCCAGTCCTTACAAATAGCATTCAAAGACCTTGCTGTAACAGCCCCCTACACATGACCTGCTCTCTAATTCCATCTCCTACTTCTTTCCTACTTGTCACTCCACACCAGCCACACTGAACATGTCCCCCTCTGAAATACTCCCACCCAGTGGTGGTGCACTAACTGTCTTCTCTACATAGATAGCTTTTCCCCCAGGTATCCATGGGGCTTGCTCCTTCGCCTCCATCAAGTTTTTGCTTAAATGTAATCTTCTCATCAAGGTCTTCCCCGAACACCTCATTTAAATTTGCAAGCTGCCCACATTGCACTTCCTTTCTCTCTGTTTCTCCTTGATGTTCATCACTGTCACCATCTGGATGTCTCATAGGCATCTCAAACTCTACCTGTCCAAAACTGAACCCCTGATCTTTCCCTTCATACCTGCCTCACTTGCAGCCTTCCCCATTTCAGAAAATGGAAACTCTATTTTTTAGTTGCAGACCATAAATCTTGGAGTCACTTTTTTTAAATTTTTTAAAAAATTGTCTTTAATGTTTACTTGTTTCTGAGAGAGACAGAGATAGAGCATAAGTGGGGGGTGGGCAGAGGGAGACATAGAATCCAAAGCAGGCTCCAGGCTCTGAGATGTCAGCACAGAGTCAGGCACACGGGGCTCAAACTCACAAACCATGAATCATGACCTGAGCCGAAGCTGGACACTTAACTGACTGAGCCACCCAGGCGCCCCGATACGAGTCATTCTTGACTACCCTCTTTCCCATCCATATCCAATCCATGAGAAAGTTCCATTGGCTCTACCTTCTAAATCTATAGAAACTCCAACCATCGTCAGCATTTCTGCTACCACTCTGGGCCCAGGCGCCATCCTCTCTATGGTCGGTCTCCTTGTTTCCCCCTTTGCGCTCTTTGGTTTACTTTCAAAGCAGTAGCCAGATGGGTCCTTGTAAAATAAGTCAGATTTGGGGCGCCTGGGTGGCTTAGTCGGTTAAGCGTCCGACTTTCGCTTAGGTCATGATCTCGCGGTTTGTGGGTTCAAGCCCCGCGTCGGGCTCTTTGCTGACTGCCAGCTCAGAGCCTGGAGCCTATTTCAGAGTCTGTGTCTCCCTCTCTCTCTGACCCTCCCCTGCTCACGCTCTCCCTCTCTCTCTCTCCTAGAAATAAATAAAAATATTTTTAAAAAAATAAGTCAGATTATACCATTCCTCTGAAGACTTCTGATCTCACTCTGATAAAACACAAAGTCCTTCTGATGGCCTACAACCTTGTAAGAACATGCTCTGGCTCCCTGTTACCTCTCTGATTTCACCCGCATTTCTGACTCCCCCGCCCGTCTCAGCCCCAGCCACTCCAGCTGGCCTCCTTGCTTCCTCAAACATAGCAGGGCCTAAGACACTCTCTGATCTCACAGCCTGCACTGTTCTTGCCTCAGATATCAACACGTTTCTCTCCCTTGCCTCCTTCGGACCTCTATTCAACTATCTCCTCCATGAGGCCTTCCCTGACACCGTTCCCAACTGCGACCCCACTCTTGAGCTCTTCCTTTCCTCTTGCCTGCATTCCTCTTTCCCATAGTACTTATTATTATTGTCAAATATACTGTGTTTATTTTTTGAGAGAGAGAGAGAGACAGAGCACAAGCAGAGGAGGGGCAGAGTTAGAGGGAGACACAGAATCTGAGGCAGGCTCCAGGCTCTGAGCTGTCAGCACAGAGCCTGAGGCGGAGCTCGAACTCATGAGATCATGACCTGAGCCAAAGTCTGATGCTCAACTGACTGAGCCACCCAGGTGCCCCAAATATACTGTGTTTTACTTTTTTTTTAATTGTCTCTCTCTCTCCATTAGAATATAAGCATGAGAAGAACAGGAATTTTTGCCTGTTTAGTTTACTGCTATAACCCTAGCTGCTAGAATCATAGATCAATACATAAAAAGCAATCAATAAATATTTGTTGAATAAATGCATATCATGTTTTAAAACTCTCATAATCAATCAGGCTCACTCTTAAACATATAGCTCTTAGCCCTTAAGTTATTTCTGAGTCCGTATTAATAAATTAAACCTCCTTTTAAACAGTAAATTAATCCTCTTTCTATTTTAGATGCATTTCATCTACCAATTTGCAGATGTGACTACACATTTTTAATGGGTCAGTTTCTACCTATTGAGTGTTAGGAAAAACTCACATTTATTACAAGCAAACATTAAAGAGACTTGAAATTGCTGCTGAAACCCTGGCAGGCTAATTAGTTCTTATTTAACTTACAATTGGGGCACCTGGGTGTCTCAGTCGGTTAAGCATCTGACTTCAGCTCAGGTCATGACCTCATGGTTGGTGAGTTCAAGCCCCGCGTCGGGCTCTGTGCTGACAGCTCAGAGCCTGGAGCCTGTGTCTCCCTCTCTCTCTTCCCCTACCCTGCTTGCACTGTCTCTCTCTCAAAATCAAATAAACATTAAAATTTTTTTTCATTTACAATTGAAGTCATCAAAGTTTCATCTTAATAATGACAATTCATCTCACAAAAAAAAAAAAAAGGAAATTATTCCAATGTCTGGGGATGTTAGAGTACATAATTGCTTGAGGAGAAATTTGTTCTTCTGATGACATCGAATATCAATTGGCCCTTTTTTTTCCTGGCATCATTAAAATTCCATGATATCCTTGCCCTGTATATAACCCTGCCGGTCTCACTCTTTCCAAATTCATGTCCTGTTACTTTCATTAGACACTTAACTTTAGGTGGTTCCCATGACCTAGACAATTAGACTTCCTACCGTCTGCCAGGCTTGGCTCCGCTACACTGTTTAGTGAGTCAGTACTCGCTAGAGACAATTTCTCGGGAAGCTCGGTACCCATCATTCAATGAGCTCTCCGTGGTAAGTGCCAAAGTCACTGAGAGAGGGGGCAGCCCTCCAGCCTGTAGGTCTCCATCCATATGGCTGCACTCACAAGTCATTTCGGGCTCCTTTAGTGCTGACAGCTGCTCTCCATATTCTCTCACTCCAAAAACAAAATGTTCAAATCTTGCTACATTTTCAAAGTTTTATTTTGGAAAAGAAGGTAGACTATTAGTAAATCCTGGATTCAAAGTGGTCAAACAAAACTTTAGGTGAATGAGGAAAGATACAGCTTCATATAACTAAAAATGATCCCTGCCCTGTGGAGTTTGGGAATTTTGTCAGAGTGAGGCTCTTTCTCTCCATCAACACGGGAGATGGGAAACTGCCTGGGTGTCCGGCGACTCGACACTCAACAAGTTTCTGCGCTAAACTCTTGCACAGATCTACATATTAAAAGGAGTAATGGTTAAGAGTTAAGGTGAAGCATTCAACCTAAGCTTTTATTTCCTCTCCTTCTTGAGAGCCCCCTAAAAAGATGGGAAAGGAATTTTATTATACATAAATCCACAAGGACAGATGAGAGTGCATGGGTGGTCTGGTGAGCTACTGAATTCTGAGTGAAAAAAGGCAAAGGAGCAGGAAGACAAACATAAGAGTGCTCAGAGGAAGCATACACCAGGAGGCAGCTGCCTTGCCCTGCAGAACGTCTGAAGGGAATGGGATTTGGAGGTGATGGGTGTGGCCTGTGGCAGAGTGAAATGTGGGGCTATAAACAGAAGGATTTATTGAAGGTCTGTATCCGGAGATGTTAACCCACTGCCCTATTCATGTAAAGTGCCAGCAGCCAAGGGTACCTCCCCTCTAAGCTAGAAATGTGAAGTCTCTTTTCTGAAAAAGTTGAAAAACTCTAAAGCCAAAAAACGACCTCCATATTCTGGCATATTAAGACCCAACAGCATAATGGCCAGCTCCCCACACAATTGTCCCAAAGCAGAGTCTTGCCAGTGGACAAGCTCCCAGTTAGATTTTCAGTGCCTCGTTTTGAAGTATGAACATGCAACCTAGGATCACCGGCCAGAGAACGTTTGTGACATGAAAGATCAAAACTGGGAAAAATGAGCGGGGTGGAAATAAGCCTGGAAGAGCCAAACACATTGCAGAGAACAGGAGAGAACTTTTAACAAAGCAACAATTAGTGACCTGAGAGAAATCTGAGAAGACATTTCTCATTGCATGACAATAATGATAATAGGTATTTATTAAGAACACACTACCAGCTGTTGTTCAACAAACCCAACATGAAGAAACTGAAGCACAAAATGGTTAAGTGATTGGTAGTAAGTGCAGAAGCCAGGATTCAAATCTAGTCTGTATTTAAAAGCCATGCTTCTAAACATTATGTGTGTTTCCTCAAATACACTATAAAAAAGGAAAACATGAAAGCTCTTCTTAAAATGTATCTATGTATTTGACAAATATGTATTCACAACCTTCTGTCTTTCAAGCACCAGTCTAAGTGCCAAAAATACAGCAGTGAACAGGAATAGGCAGAGTCCCAGCTTTCCCAGCTAACTAAAAATTCAAAGCCAGGCAAAGAAAGGCAAATACTGCATGATCCCATGTATATGTGGAATCTAAAAAAGTTGAACTCATACTGAGAGAGTAGACTGGTGGTTGCCAGGGCTTGGGGGATGGGGAAATAGGGAGATATTGGTCAATGGGTACAAAGTTTCAGTTATGCAGGATGAATAAGGTCTAGAGATCTAATGTATATCGTAGTGACTATAATTGATAATACTATTTTGCATAACTGAAATTGCTAAGAGAGTAGATCTTAAATGTTCTCTCCATAAGAAAGAAAGAAAACTGTGAGGTGACAGATATGTTAATTGGTTGAATTATGGTAATCATTTCAAAATATACACATATATCAAAACACTACATTGTACACCATAAATCTATACAACTTTTATTTGTTCATTATCCCTCAATAATCCTGGAAGCAAAAATTCTTTTAAGTTTGATTTATTTATTTTGAGAAAGAAAGAGAGAGAGAGAACAAATGTGGGGTGGAAATGGGTAGAGAGAGATAGAGAGAATCCCAAGCAGGCTCCTCACTGTTAACGCAGAGCCCAATGTCGGGCTTAAACTCACGAACCATGAGATCATAACCTGAGCTGAAATCAAGAGTCCGACACTTAACTGACTGAGCCACCCAAGTGTCCCTGGAAACAAAAATTTTTAAGTAATTATTTAAATTCAGTAGAAGAGATGGAAGATACGGTCAAGGAATTCTAGCATTAGATTCAATAAAAAATAATAAGAGAAATAATGAGAAAAAATGGAGACAAGTCTGATTAATAAATAAGAAGTTCCTTTTTCACTTCCTAGGAATTATAGAGAGGGAACAAAGAAAATATGAGGAGTAAGTCATCCTGGAAACAATACCACAAATTGTCCTAAAACTGAAGAGCATAGCCTTCCAGATCGAAGGCTCCACCCCCACCCTCAGTGGCCAGCACAGTAAGTGCAAAAAGATCCACATCAAGGGTGGGTCTCCTTCAGGAAATCTTACACCAGGAACGAGTACCATATAATCGTTTCACAAAATATACATGGATCAAATCATCATGTGGTATACCTTAAACTTACATATGTTATACTTCAATTATATCTCAGTAAAACTGGAAATTAAAAAGAGACAGATAGAGAAAGAGAAAGTCATAAAAGCTACCAGAGACTAAAAACTAGTCAATGACAAAAGAACAAACCTGAATCGCATCATTCTTACCAAAAGCAGCAATGAGTGCTAGAATTCAGTAAAGTCTTGAGAATTCTGAAGAAAAACTATTTATAACCTGAAATTTTACACCAGGTTAAGTATCAATTGAATATAAGGATAGAAAAAAGTATTTTTAGACATTCAGGAATGCAGAAGATATGTCCTTCATATATAGCCTTCCTAAGAAGTTACTCAAACATTTTCTCCAATGAAGGGGTTGAAAATCAAGAACACTACACAAGACTCAGGAAGAAGTTCCCACTGGGGACAAGGAACACTATTCTAAGAAGCTTGAACTTCATCGTGTAGACTTTGGAGGAAACATGGCTTCAAACTGGAAAGCAGTACGATGAGATCCAAGTTTTAGAAAGAACATTCTGTCTTCAGGTCTGATGGTGGGATTATTAGAAGGTTTCTAAGACCAGACAGAAAGTTTTTGCCCACCTCAGGTTAAATGTAATTCAGACCTAACCTAAGGTGGTAGTAATGAGAACCAGGAGACCGTACATAGCTACAGACATATAAACAACTGAGCTATCCTCTGATTAGGGGGTATGGCTCAGTTGCACCTTACTAGACATTGATGGCATAAATGTAGGGCAAGGGCAAGAGAGACTCCATGAGAACACAAGCCCTGCAAGATGGCAGACAGAAATTAGGAAATAAACACAAGTAGTCTTGGAGGGAAGGAAGAATCATTCCATTTAGAATTCTTTGAGTGGAGAGTCAATGCTACAACCATTTTCAAGTATAAAGTAACTCCTACCTTCTTTTCTGATAGCAACCAGACTATCTGATTAAAACTGTAGCTGTCTGCAAGAGGGGTTAAATCCCCAAAAAGGGGAAAAAGCAGTTGCTCCTCTTGCTTGACTCTATAATGTACCAAAGCAGCATGAATGGAGCAGCCTACATCAGGAAAGGGCAGGAGCACTTTAGGTAACAGCAGGCCTAATGGATAGTTCAAGCTACATCAAGTGGCTCTTGCCAGCAGGGAATCGGATGGCTCCAATAGATTCTAATTTGGGCTGTAAGTGACCTTAGGTGCCTGAGATGAGTGCATAGGCCAGGTCTGCAGGATGTTAAAGAGCATGGTAGGAAGAGGAAATGTTATTCATGGGATGCTGGGAAGTCACTGAAAGGTGACTCAACCCATATGTTATGACTCAACCCGTATGTGATGACTACTTTGGCTGCTCTGTGAAGGATGGACTGGAAGGGAGGAAGGGTGGACAAGAAAGCTATTGCACCAAGAGATGGCTTAGATGAGAGAGCTTACACTGGAGATGCAAATATATGAATTGAAAACGTTTTTTGGATGTTTGTTTTGTTTTGTCTTGTTTTGCTAGATTCAACGGAAGAGGAGTAGGTTGGGTGGGGCTTGGGGTGAAAAGCTAAGTTTGGGATGGATCTGGTAAATTGGAGTTGCCTCTGAGGCATCCTGGATGAGACGTCAAATAAGCAGTTGGATCTATAAGTCAAGATCTGGCCCTGAGCTGTATTTGCTGGGCTCCTTGCTTCTGACTTGAGATAGGCTCCAAACTGGGTAAGAAGGGAATTGACGTTTATTGAAAACCTGCTACATGCCAAGTACCCGTTATGTTACAGATGTTTCTACTGTAAGTTTTACACACATTTGCCAACACCTGCTTTTTTCCATGCATGGCCAAGCACCCGCCCAATTCAGCCCCACTGAGACCCAACTTGTGGCCACCTGATATATGCTTGGGTTGCAGACACTCAAACCATGGAATCAGTTTCTCCCCCCACAGATTCCCAACGAGTCCCTGGAGGGTTGCTGCACCTGGATGTGTATTCAAAGACTCCAGAGACCTGATTGATGATAAGGAGTAGAGAAAAGTTCCCGGGACACTGAACCCAAGCTCTAGATCCAAATTATAGTTTTGGCTCCACCCTTGTTTGCTGAGTCTCTTTGGATATAACAAGCCTCATTTCTTTGTCTTAGATTTAATATCCATCTGCTTCATAAAAATGTTCCGAGAATTGACGTGAGATTCTAAATTACCTAGAGAGCATCTTAAACAATGCAGATTCCTCCCATTGGTTTGGGGTGTGTCTCAGGAGTCTGTATTGCAGGTAATTATGATGCTAACGCTGATTTGCAGAGTGGCAAATCGGCAGTTTTCACCAAATATCTGCCTCAATGCTATCCTCACCACTTGGGTCACTATAGCAGTTGTTGGTTGTTGTTGTTGTTGTTTTTTTAAATAAGGCCCAAATTCTTTGACACTCCTCCAATTGTGAGATGGGTTCTATGTTCCCCATCTTTCAATCTACTAGTTCTCTTGGGACACCCCAGATGCTTCCTCTCAAAATGCTCCCTCTCAGAACCTGACTACCATGATGTGAGAAGCCCAACCCCATGGAGAAGTCATGTTAACAGTCTGGCTGAGCTGATCTTTGAGTCATCATCTAGCCCTGGCCCAGACATGTGAGTGACAGAATCTGCATATAATACCAGCCCCCATCACTGACTTGCCCTGGCCTTCAAGTCTTCCTAGCTGAGCCCCAGACATCACAGAGCAGAGATTAGCCACCCCTGCCATGCCCTATTCTAATTTCTGACCCACAAAAGCTTTGCTAACAATAAAGACTGTTGTTTGATGCCACTTAGTTTTGGGGTGTTTTGCCATTCAGTAACTGGGATGGCTCCTAAAATGTTTTCTCAAGAAATAGCTATTAAAATGCAAATGGAGTATTTGGAAGGATATGCTCTTTCAGATGAACACACACGCAATCAGTGCATCAAACAGACAGCAAAGCAGGGAAAGTGAGCCAAGAGACGCTCTCTTGTTTCACTGACATGAATACATCACTGGATAAAGACACACATAAGTTGCTTTCAGAAAACTGAAGGCAGAAAGATAGCAACACCTTGAAGACAGCATGTCTAAAAGAGAAAATACAGCATCAAAAGGACAGATGAAGCAGAGGAGAAAAGTGTAGCTTCATTTGCTTCACAATTCCCCTATGGCAGCCTCCAAAATCCCTCAACTCTCTTATTAACTGCAAAGTGGTTCATTTCTGCCAGTTTCCCACATGTACTTGCTTAGTTTTAAAAATTAGCTGGGATCATATAGTAATAAGCATCCAGGGTAATTTCTACCACCAGGCAAGTTTGAGAAATGCTGAATTATAAAATTTTTAAAGTACATGCAAAACAAATATAGCACCTTTCCCTGAGAATCAGAGCTCTGTAGTAAGAATGGGCTTACTGTGAGAGCTCCATGTTTGTGAAAAATGACTAGCAAGTTCTAGCAGCCTTGAACCCTGAGATTGCAAATCCCAGCTAAGTCCAGTTACAATGATATGGAGGAAGAAGCTATAAATACTGGAATTCACTTACTAACCAGTACTATTAATTATATTAAATTTTAAATGTAATTATTTAAAAAATCTTGAAACAAAATATGTAAAATGTAAGAATATCCAGTGACTATTTTAATTGATAAAATATAAAATGAGAGATATTAGGTTAAATATTCATGGTTTTATTCAAGCTATCATTCAATGCAAGCAAGACAAAACAATGGAGCAGGATATATAGTCTGGACTGTCTGGAGCAGAGACAAGAACAGGAAATGCCACACTACAACGCGAATTAATTCTACTTTAGTAACTAACACTGGTATCTATGTTGCTTCCAGCCTCACCACATTCCTTATTATTTTTGGAAGTGATGTGATTACTAATGCAAATACTGGAGTTTTCTTTCCAGGAAATATGTTGAGAGCCTCCTAAGGGAAGTCTAGGGAGGCTATTTGGAGTCATGAATTTACCATGTAACTCCCAAGCTCTGCATCATTAGAAGATTTTCAGAATACTAGTGTTGGATCCTATCAGTGAACAGCTTATTAATCCCCAAACCCTAGACCCCACAGAGACTGTGAGAAATTCAGGCCCTATTAAACCTGCTCAAATATATTTCTCTTTTGTTGTGAGACTCTTTAGTAGTTATATGTTGTAATTTTCTGGAATAAAATTGAAATCCGTCTCGGATTCCAAGAGTTTCCATATATTGCAATGAATAAAACAAAATGTCTGCTAAGCTATTATTGTATGGATGCATACTGGAATTCCAAGTAATAAAAATGGGGAGTCCTTTGTAACATATCAACTTAGAAACCAAATATTTCCCTTTCGGCCTGTGGCAGTATGTAAAGAACTGAGTCTATATTCAACAGCAGAAGGGAACACACTCCCATTAATCTCAGGCCTGCTTGACTTTCTAGCCAAGAAGTAGAAGGTTCTGGCTGCTCACCACCTCTCCGTACTACTCTGTTCTCTTCTTCCTAGGGACATCTCTTACACCAGTGTCACTGCCCTGCCATCCAAAGGCCTGGAGCACCTGAAGGAATTGATAGCAAGAAACACTTGGACTCTAAAGAAACTTCCACTTTCCTTGAGTTTCCTTCACCTCGCACGGGCTGACCTTTCTTATCCGAGCCACTGCTGTGCTTTTAAGAATCAGAAGAAAATCAGAGGGTAAATGCAGGTGTCTGGAATAAGCAGCAAAAGGTCTCAGTGGAAGCTGAATTAATTTCTGGTTTGGAAAAGGTTTCTGGTTTGAGAGCCAGGTGGAAAGAATGGAAGCATCCATAAGAATCATGAAATCTATGGGACACAATGACTCTGCAGACTCAAAGTGACGGCAAATGTGAAATAAGACCAGTGTCACTGTATCACAGCGGGCGGGGGAGGGGGGGGAAGCACGTAGAATCTGCAGAGATCATACATGATTGCTAGTCAGCTGGCTTTGTACCCTAGCTCAGCCACTTTCTAATTGTGTTGTTCCAGCTTGCTTACTTAACCTCCCTGAGCCTCTGTGGAGATCGTAATGTTATCATCCACAGAGGTTTTGAGAAAAGTAAATGAGAAACTGAATAGAATACACCTACTGCAATGACCTGGGATATTTTAGATTCTCAAAGAACATTAGCTATGATATGTATTATTTTATTATCAGGCTGCTTGTGAGCTGCAGAGGAGGAATGGCCTTCTCCCTGTGCTCTCTTTGAATCGTGTCTTCACTTACACTTTTACTCTTCATGATTTCGCCCCTTATGTCCTAACACCACCTTCATTTATCATTTACTCACTTCTGCTCAGTTTCTATATAATATCTACTGGCTGACTTTCTGGCTCACATTTATAGTAGGAAATAAAATGGGATCTAGTTGTGGGGGGCAGAAGCAAAGGGGAAAGTTGAACAGCTGTCAAAGAAGGCCAGTATGGCCTAATTCCCGCAGAAAGCCAGAAGTGGGGTATGGAGTGGTGAGAGCAGGCTTGATACTGATGCTGTGTGGCCCCGAGTAGGAAAGCACCAGGGATAGGTGGGAGGCTTGAGCAGACCTCAAGGGCAGTGTCCGGTTTTCTTGTTAACCTCCAAACAAGTTGGAATAAGCAGTTCTTTAGGCATTTTAACCAGACCCCAATAGATAAATGAACTTCTGCTTCGGCAGCTGAAACAAATTAAAGAATCCCTTTTGATGTCCATATGGTGGGCTAGTGAAAAACTAAATCTCACTTCCATGGGCCTGCCTGCATGATCGCATCCATTTATTCATTTGTTCAATAAGTATTTACTGAGCACCTAGCATGTGCTTGGCACTGTCCTATCCTATAGCAATGAATAGGTTGGACAAAAGCCCTTTTGCATTTCATTTTCATTCTAGTAAGGGAAGTCAGAAAATAAATAAGCAGATAAATAGATATCAGGTACTACTACAAAGGAAATAAACACAAGGTAGGACAATTTATTTACGGAGATCAGGGGAGGCCTCGCTGAGAAAGGAACATTTGAATTTAAAACTGAATAATGAGTAGAAGCAGCTATGAGTTTTTCAAGCAAAGGGAACAGGAGTTCAAATAACAATAACCAACACATACAAGGCACTACCAGTGTTCAAGGTGCTCTTTGTAAGAGCTTTAAAAAATATACTCATCTAATCCTTTAACAACCCAATATGATCTACATACTCATTCCACTTCAAAATGGGATAAGCCAAGCTTCATAGACCTACCCAAGGTGAATAGCTAGTAAATGGTAGAGCCAGGTCCTAACCTAGGCAGAATGACTCCACCATTCATGCTTTTTACCTCATTATTGTTCTTGAACTGGGTGCAGATGAGAATTAAGGGCCAATGTCACTGGAGTACAGCAGAGGAAGGGGTAGGGTGAGTGATGGGAAGTAATGTAGGAAAAACAAGCCTGACTAGACTATGTAGAATCTTGTCGACTCATGTAGATCATGGAAGTATTCTGTGTATTTTGCTAAATGCTCAGAGGACCATTAGGGGTTTTCATCAAGCAGTGACTTCTTTCTATTGCCTTACAGAATCCTTGAGTCCTTCATGTGTAATGACAGCAGTATTCGGAGCCTGCGCCAGAGAAAATCTGTGAATGCTTTGAATGGCCCCTTCGACCAGGAATATGAAGAGTATCTAAGTGACAGCCATGCTGGATACAAGGACAACTCTAAGATCCAGGATACCCACAGCAACTCTCATTATTATGTCTTCTTTGAAGAACAAGAAGATGAGATCCTTGGTTTTGGCCAGGAGCTTAAAAACCCACAAGAAGAGACCCTACAGGCCTTCGATAGCCATTATGACTACACTGTGTGTGGGGGCAATGAAGACATGGTGTGTACTCCCAAGTCAGATGAATTCAACCCCTGTGAAGATATAATGGGCTACAAATTCCTGAGAATTGTGGTGTGGTTTGTTAGTCTGCTGGCTCTCCTGGGCAACGTCTTTGTGCTGATCATACTCCTGACCAGCCACTACAAACTGACCGTCCCACGCTTTCTCATGTGCAACTTGGCCTTTGCAGATTTCTGCATGGGCATGTATCTGCTCCTCATCGCCTCTGTAGACCTCTACACTCATTCTGAATACTACAACCATGCCATTGACTGGCAGACAGGCCCTGGATGCAACGCAGCTGGTTTCTTCACTGTCTTTGCCAGTGAATTGTCAGTGTATACGCTGACAGTCATCACCCTGGAGCGCTGGTATGCCATTACCTTCGCCATGCGTCTGGACCGGAAGATCCGCCTCAGGCATGCATATGCCGTCATGGTTGGGGGCTGGGTTTGCTGCTTTCTGCTTGCCCTGCTCCCTTTGGTGGGAATAAGCAGCTATGCCAAGGTCAGCATCTGCCTGCCCATGGACACTGAGACACCTCTTGCCCTGGCGTATATTATCCTTGTTCTGTTGCTCAACATAGTTGCCTTTATCATTGTCTGCTCCTGTTACGTGAAGATCTACATCACAGTCCGAAATCCCCAGTACAACCCAGGGGACAAAGACACCAAAATTGCGAAAAGGATGGCTGTGTTGATCTTTACTGACTTCATGTGCATGGCTCCAATCTCATTCTACGCTCTGTCAGCACTTATGAACAAGCCTCTCATCACTGTTACCAACTCCAAAATCTTGCTGGTTCTCTTCTATCCACTTAACTCCTGTGCCAATCCATTTCTCTATGCTATTTTCACAAAAGCATTCCAGAGGGATGTATTTATTCTCCTCAGCAAGTTTGGCATCTGTAAACGCCAGGCTCAGGCATACCGAGGCCAGAGGGTTTCTCCAAAGAATAGCACTGGTATTCAGGTCCAAAAAGTTACCCGGGACATGAGGCAAAGTCTCCCCAACATGCAGGATGACTATGAACTGCTGGAAAACTCCCATCTCACCCCAAATAAGCAGAGCCAAATCTCGAAAGAGTATGATCAAACAGTTTTGTAAGTTGACCCTACACTACTCACCATGGTATGGGACTTATAAAAGGCTGGTTTCTTGAACATGTACTCCAAACCCATCACATACACAAGATGGCTGACCTAACCCTTGTACAGATGATGTTTTATGGGGCAAAAGTTCATCTCTGAAGAGGGAGTAGCATTAACCTAATCATATCTCTGAAGGAAGAGAGGCTACCAGCATGTCTGAATCCCAGGTGATATCAAAATAACTGATATTTTCTTCAAGATTTGCTTGATGCTAACTGCAGTGACAACATTGTATCATATGCTCAACAAATAT
This sequence comes from Hyaena hyaena, assembly GCF_003009895.1. Classification (NCBI taxonomy): domain Eukaryota; kingdom Metazoa; phylum Chordata; class Mammalia; order Carnivora; family Hyaenidae; genus Hyaena; species Hyaena hyaena. The sequence continues at coordinate 889,771 of NW_024081231.1, forward strand.
CAACTAAACTAGGTCAACACTGAGCTTCTCACCTTTAGAAAGCGCTGCATACTAAAGATTCAGCAAATGGCAAATGCTGTTAACTTACCTGGTAACCACAATATAAAATTAACCTTATGCTGGCTTGGTACATTTTCATGATCCCCGATACAACCAAAGAGAATGTGAATTCCTCAAATCTGAAAAAGTCACACAGGATACACACGCAGAACAGCTACTATGAGCTGAAGGAGGGAAAAGGCTTAGCTTTGTTTTTTCAGACTCTGAAACTACTAATCATCTCTTCACAAGGATCTACCTGATGTGACCCAACTGTTATGTGTTGCCCAGAAAAAACTGGCAATTTCAGTTTTTATGTGGCTGAGCAAACTAAGAATTGTTCTTCTTGGCTTGTCTCATAGCATGAAAGACATGAACTCTAGAAATATTTCTAAGCAGCAGCAAGTGAGAATTATGAGCAGAGCACACTAAATCACCCATTGATTAATAAAGCAGGCTAGACGCGAGGTAACTGCTGGACCTTGGGCAAATCACTGGGCCACCATTAAGTCTGTAGAAACGAAGGAGCTTAGGGCACCTGGGTGGCTCAGTCAGTTAAGCATCTAACTCTTGATCTCGGCTCAGGTCATGATCTCAGAGTTCCTGAGTTCAAGCCTCACATTGGACTCTGTGCTGACAATGAGGAGCTTGGAATTCTGCTTGGAAATCTGTCTCTCCCTCCCTCTGTCCCTTCCCCACACATGCCTGTGTGTGTGTGTGTGTGTGTGTGTGTGTATGCGTGTGCGCGTGTACGTGCATGCACACACACTCTCCCTCTCAAAATAAATATACTTAAAAAGAAAAAGAAAAATGAAGGAGCTTAATGGCCTCTTCCAGTTTTAAATCTCTATGTATATCCCTTTCCCTTAAAACATGTTTCCATGACAAAGAAAAGAGAAAAGCACTAAGAAAGTAGAATCTGTTTTTCTTATCTTATAGGGCTGCCATCTATATCTCTTTGGAGTCTAGACATATGACACAGGAAATTTCTTGTTTCATTTTTGTTGTGATGTCTGAACCAAAAGTTCTACAGAGTGACCCAATTGGGCTGGGTTTGAGTTACTCGTCTAATTATTAGATCTACACAGCTACGATTATCAGGCCAAAACAGGTTGGTATTCATCTGATAGAATAAAAGGTAGTTTTGCAAATTTTGGTTGTTTAGAGTTACTATGTCACTGTGTAGATTCACTTGAAAACATTTAACTTGTCTGCAGGGATTGGTTTCTTTATGTACCTGTTTTTAACCCATAATATATACTAAAGCTGCTAAGCACTCAGGTAAAGCAACACTAAAGCTATCAAGAGAAGTTTCTTCTTTCTGAAACTGCTAGCTCTTTCCAGCCTGTTGATCATTGGACATAAAATCTGTTTCCCAACAGGGGTGCCTGGGTGGCTCAGTAGATTGGGTGTCTGACATTGGCTCAGGTCATGGTCTTGTGATTTATGAGTTTGAGCTTCTCTGCTAACAGCTTAGAGCCTGGAGCCTGCTTCAGATTCTGTGTCTCCCTCTCTATCTGTCTCTCTCCCTCTGGTGTTCTCTCTCTCTCTCTCTCTCTCATAAATAAACATTAAGAAACTTTTTTAAAAAATCTGTTCCCCAACAGTGCTCCCTTACCTAAAATGGTTAGAATCTATCTTTATCCACAGATGTACTCTCTAGATTATCTGTCAGGACAGCCGCTTAATTTCATCCTCAGCAGAGATGGCATTTGCTTCTCAGTGCTCATGAACCACACCAAGGAATTTGAAGCTTTTATTGTTGTAAGTCTGTGGAGTGGAGTTAGTGGTCCTAATGGGGCCCCAGAGATGGTCCCCCTGACTCATCTAGAATCTCCCTGTAGCAATACCCATTCCGGATCATCATTGAGACTTGGGAGCCTTTGTAGAAATACTAAACACAGTTGAATCATGACTTATCCACCAGTTCACTTGTAACTAATAAAGCTAAACAGATGTGTGATGTTTTGGCATCACCTGTAACATTTTGAAATAGCACATCCTGATAAATAATGTGTCTTATCTTGAGTAGTTGAAATAACATTTTGGAAACAGTCCTAGAAAAGAAACTTCAACATGGTTGTTACTAAAATTTGCATTCACAACATGAAATAAATTTTCTTCCTTTGAAATGATTTGCTGAATCCTAGAGTATTGCTTTGTGTAATTTGTGAGCTTCTATTAGGGCTACCATTATATGGATCAAACTTCAAGACAGGAAGAGAAACAGTTGGAAAATTTGCTAACGAAGTCATATTAAAACAAATTATTGACTGCCAATAACTTAAGTATAAAATTATGTCTTGATTAAATAAGTGGTCTTTATGTGAAAAACTTATGAGGAATTGAATTATGATCCATTGACAGGCAGTGATGGTTAAGAGAAAAATATGATTAGTATTGACCGTAGGAATCTAAATAGTGCTCTAGTGAAGGTAATAAATCTATAATGCTTGGTCAGAGTTTAATTTATCTGGCAGCTTTCAACTATCTGGAGATGGATCCAAATAGCAGGATAAACAGTGTCAAGCCAATCAGAATAGATGTCACAAAATTCGTGCCCTAAAGCTTATACATGTTGCCCGAAGGAATATCTCTCAAACACTCTCAAAGTTTACTGATTCTTGCTTTATGGATAACCTACTGCATATCAGAAGCAGCCAATTAGAAGAAGAGTCTAATCCAGGAAGCACCATGAGAGTGGCAATAAGGCAAAAGTGAGGGCAAAAAATGAAAATTATAACCACAAGAATTCAAAACAATAACAATTTGAGAAGAAATACTCTTAACTGCTTGGAGTCTTTGGGAGAAAATGTATAATAACACAGTAGAAGGGATAAATAAAACTTGGTAGCAATGCGTTCTGTTTTAAAACTATAAATGTTCTAGCTCAGAGTGGTGAACTGAGTCCTGGCACCTACTAACCCTCTTCTTTCAAATTCCACTGAAAAGTCAGTGAAGAAGTAAAAACTGGGACCAAGCCAAAACCATACCATGAACAGGAGGAATGGCACCAGAACAGACCAGCCTCTGTGGCCTTCAGAAAGATGGAAAATCTATGGCCTTGAGTTGATCGATAACAGAGCGGAGAAGGCGGCGGCCCAGAAGGCAGTGACTGGATAAGGCTGCAGTTCTGGAGGGATGTGTTCCCTGCAGAGTCCCAGAAGTCCCCGAAGCCTGAAAGCCACAGGACCCAGGGGCTAATTAAAATAATTAATTGCAATCTGTCTCACATGGCCCCCCATTGACTCTTACTACATCAGTTAGAATAACTGACATGTTTAGTGTTTGCCTCAGGCTGAAATCAACAAAATCATTGTAAAGGAAGTAAGTGATCAGTGTAGATGGTGCCAACTTCATAGTCTGGGGCAGGGGCAGACACAGCCCACTTGCCTACTTCTGCTCTCACATCATACAGTGGAGCCTGGACATTCACATAGGCATCACTATCAGCCCCCCAGTCAGGGAAAGGCATTTTGGAGAAAAGTACATACAACATTAACCTGACATTAGCAATCCTTATCTTGCATTCAAAAATATAAGTGAACCAGAAGAATTACCAGACATTTGAGGAAAATGTACATCAGTAGCACACACAAAAAAAGACCAAATTGAACAAATAGGGGAGGGGAAGCATAGTTCAGAGACAGAGTACTTTTATTTAATTCTAGTTACTAACATCAGAGAAATTTGAGAAAAAACTGGGCCCCAAAACAATAGCCAGGTACTTAAAAAAAAAGCAGTAATCAAAAATGAGAAGGAGTTTTGGCAAATTTGAAATGGGATTGCCAAAGCAAGAGGTTTTTGGGTTTTTTATCTTGTTTCTTTGTTTTGAGAGAGAAAGAGAGAGCAGGGGAGGGGCAGAAGGAGAGAGAAAGAGAGAGAGAATCTAAAGTAGGCTCCATGCTCTGCACAGAACCTGACACAGGGCTCGCTCTCACAACTATGAGATGTTGACCTGAAATTGAGTAGGACACTCAACCCACTGAGCCATCCAGGTGCCCCTCAAAGCAAGACTTTTAATAAAAAGGATGGGAGTTGAAGTAGAAGAAATCTCCTAAATGTTGAACAAATAAACAAAAGATGTGAAGTACGAGACAACAGATGAAAGATATAAAGGACCAGTCTCAAAGTCCAACATCTATGTAACAGGAGTTCTAGAGAAAATGTAGAAAACACAGAAAACACGGAAACGGGAAAATCATGAGCTGATAAAGATCAAAAGTGTCCCCTTAGTGCTAAGGGGGTGAATGAAAAAACTCACACATAGAACTGTTCTTATAAAATGTCAGAAAGGGGAGGTCTGAAATGTTTGAGAAAGAGAGGGAGAGAGAAGTCAGGTATCAGAAAGGATTAACACTCAGATTGACCTTTAATAACACTGTATATACCAGAAGACGATGGAGCAATGCTTTCAATGCCTTGGGGAAAAAATGTTTTAAACCCAGGATGCTCTACCCAGTTAAATCACCATCCAAGTGTAAGGGCAAAATAATGGCCTGTTTATATATTTAAGTACTTGGCAAGATTATTTATGTCAAATATCCACAACTCAGAAATAAGCAGAAAGATAGCAGAGTGTTGTTTTGATGCAGTGCTGGGTTTGACTTCCTATTGCCTAGGCTATTTTTTAACTCTGTCAGTTCAGGGGTTAACTTGTCCAGCAGATTTTTATCTTGTGGAGATTCTAATAACTTCTGCATGGTGTATGGCCCAGCTGGACATTAACCAGCTTTGTATCTAACCCACCACTATCATCCTAGCACTTGTTGATCATTAATATATACTTAGCTTCTTGAGTGTTTCTTTGGACCAGGTTTCATATTTTGCTAGATTCTTCTTTAAATTATAAGTTGAATAAAATCTTGGAAAGATGTTTATTCTATATTTAGAATCATTTGTTTAATATTCCCTGTATCTTCCTTCTGAAAAATTACTTGAGGTTGTACTTTATAATCATGTATTTCTTTCTCAATGGATCTTAACATACTATTTGTTTTATAATTAATAATATTTGTATGCCATAATACTGTAAATGTTTTAAAATCAAATTATATGACTCACTTATATTTAACAATAGAATATAAATATCACAAACCCTGGCAAGTCAAAATAATGGTATTGCTGACAGAAGTCAGAAGGAGGGAAGAAGAGAAGAGGTGTAGGACATGGTAAAGAAGACAATTTCTTCTTTTCCACTATAAAGAGGAAAGAGAGAATGCCCACAGTTAATAGAATAAGAAAAAAAATTGTTTTCTACGGTTATAAAATCAACCAACTGAAAATATTAAAATTAATACTAGGAAAGATTTTTTTAAAGCTGGGAGTTAGCAGATAATGTTAAATCAACTAATTTCCCATTCTTCATTATATCCAGCCAAAAGTTATATTGTCTAAATATCTATACTCTAAAAACCCAGGTGCTTAAGTATACAGCAGAATTATAAAAATAACCACCAGAAGAATTAAAGTAAAAAAAATGGACTGAAAATGGTTTTCTCTGGAGATTGAGACTAGGGATTGAGTGGTGTTATAGACCAAAGTACGTTCCCTCTGCCACAAATTCATAGGTTGAAGCCCTAACCCCACCCCCGCCATGTGACTATATTTGGATACAGGGCCTTTATGGAGGTAATGAAGGTTAAATAAGGTCGTAAGGTGGGCCCTAATCCCATAGGAATCTCTTATGAGAAGAGGATGAACCACCAGAGATCTCTTTCATTTTCGAGCACACGGATAAAAGGTCACAAGATGACACAGCCAGAAAGTGGCCACTGAAGAGAGCCCACCCCAGAAACTAAACCTACCAGCACTTCAATTTTGGACTTCTAGATTCAGAGGTTTGAGTAAATAAATTTCTGTTATTTGAGCCACCGGTGTGTGGTATTCTGTTACAGCAACCCAAGCAGACTAATACGGATGGAAACTTTCAGCTGGTACCCTTCTGTACTGTTGACTTTTAAAATCATGTGCATACTTTTTTAAGACAGTGGAATGGAACTTATTATAATAGTATTATCCTTTAAGATAATTAACATTAAAAATGTGGCATTTAGGGACACTTGGTTGGCTCAGTCAGTTAATCCTCCTACTCTTGATTTCGGGTCAGGTCATGATCTCTTGGTTCAAGGGTTCGAACCCCACATCAGGCTCGGTGCTGACAGTGCAGAGCCTACTTGGGGTTCTCTCTCTCCCTCTCTCTCTGCCCCTCCTCCACTCTCGGTCATGCTCTCCCTCTCAAAAATAAATAAACAAATAAACTTTAAAAAACATGTGGCATTTAAAGAAAGGTGTATATTGGGCCATTTTATCAGGTGGTTGAATTATTATGTCTTCAGAATTATAAGAGAGGGAGGCAGACCATATTTTTGGAAGTGACTTGAACAAAAATCTAGCCATTACAAAATTTTGACTTTTAGGATGTAATAAATCTAAGTTAGTGAGTCTTTGTTAAGTTTATTTATTTATTTTGAGAGAGAGAGCATGAACAAGGGAGGGACAGAGAAAGAGGGAGGGAGAGAATCCCAAGCAAGCTCCACACTCCATGCAGAGCTTGATGTAGGGCTTGATCTCATGACCACGAAATCATGACCTGAGCCAAAATCAAGAGTTGGACACTTAACCGACTGAGCCACCTAGGTGACTTCCTCTTTCTTTCAAGTTTTTAAACTTATTTTGAGAGAAGGAGAGAAAGCCAGTGAGTCTTAAAGTGCCTATTTGGTAGCCACATCTGGCAAAAAAGTAAAAACCCTTTATAAGTTGTTCTATTGGACATCTTAATAACATTAAATCAAAATTTTCTCCAGAGGGAAAATGAAGCAATTAATTATTACCTATCATATGAATTTAGGAAGTAAAAAAGTAAACCTTTAAACAAAGTAGGGTAATTTATACTATTATAAACAACTTTGATTCTGTCACCCATTTAGTATAATTTTGGACTCTATTTTGGGAATTTGGGAATATTTAGGAATATTCTACTTCATTTCTTTAAGTATTTTAGAGGGGAGGTGATGGCAATTGCTATTTGACAGGACACACAAAAAAGTCTAATTGTACATCAGTCATGTGCCTCTCAGTCTTAAAAGACAACATGGTTCCTTGTAGCCCGTTTGGGGGTATTAGAGTCACAACACACTATAGAAATAGCTCAGGCATATGGGACCCACGTAATGATGCATTAATAATTCACCATAATAGGGTTTAAACAAAGGATTCTAATCATTAGTGAATTTACAATCAAAAACAGCGCTACAGATCTGCCCCTCAGGCAGGAAGTATTCTGACAAAAGCCTATTTATAACTTATTCCCATGACTCTGTTTTCTTCCACCACAGGCACCGCATCTAAGGTCTAACCCCAGAGAGAGTTTCAAAAAAGTCTGTAAGATCCTCAGTTCTGTAGGAGACTTTTCAAGTTTCTCAGTAAGGGCCATAGTAAGTAGATGAGGTAAAAGTTTGAAAAAAAACAAAACTATATCACCCCTGTTTCTTTTGAGTAAATCCCAGGTTTAAATTTAACTACATTCCACCTCAGTTCTCTGGACATCATGTGAAAAGGCCTCTGTTACGATAGTGGATAAATTTAGTGGACAACTTATCTATTGTCAGACTAGATACTGGCAAATGATTTGTGCATCTCTGGCAATACAGGACTCCTAGGATTTATTATTAATAACAAATAGAACCAATTCACTCTATTTGCTCTCAGATATTTCTCTGATTTCTCAGTCTTCCTTAAGCATTCTGACAGAAAAAAAGAACCAGGGGAAGTATTAATAGCTTCAACAAATGTTAGAGAAATGAGATACCCTGACCAATCGATGCCACGGTCCAGATGAAAACGGAGATGCCTGACATCATACCTGTTTGCACTCTCTGTGGGCCAACTCTGGAGAAAGGGAAAAAGTGAGCACACACCTCTGGCACCCTCAGGTCTTCCCAGACGGCCAAGTTGCTCCGTGGTTTCATTCTAATGGGTGCAGTTGGGCCACTAGTGGGAGCAATAACTGAAGAAAGTTGAAGTATTTTCTTCCCCTTCTTTAACCGGCCATCCAGCCAATATCGTACTCATGAGTTCTCTCCAAACCCACTCACCCTGTAACCACGCTCTGTCTACCATCTGGAAGAGCCTCAACCTATACTAACTCTTCCTTTCTAGCCTGGTCCCAATACCCTCCCTCCAACCACTCATCCTATTCCAGCCTGAGTCCTAAAATCACCACTTCTATACCCCTCATGCCATGATTATAAAGGGTAAAGGGGCCACTGGTGATAGGTGTATCATCTGGGATATATACAGAAATTTTCAAGAATCATCATAAGCTGTGGGGCGCCTGGGTGGCTTAGTGGGTTAAGCGTCCGACTTTCGCTTAGGTCATGATCTCGCGGTTCGTGGGTTCGAGCCCCGCGTCGGGCTCTGTGCTGACTGCCAGCTCAGAGCCTGGAGCCTCTTTCGGTCTGTGACTCCCTCTCTCTCTGACCCTCCCCTGCTCACGCTGTCTCTCTCTCTCTCTCTCTCCTAGAAATAAGTAAAAAACATTTAAAAAAAAAAAAAAAGAATCATCATAAGCTGGCTATGGCAACAGTACAGAGTAAAAGAGTAGGAATGACAGAATGGTTCGAGATTAGAGATGGTAATTACACAGAATGAAAAAGAAACCCATAGCTGTTGCTTATTATTGTCTGTTCCAGTTAGCTGAAAAGGAAATGCAGGGGCATATTTACATTTCATATTTACATGGCTGCCTCAGAAATTGTGTAGTATTATCCACCATTTTCAGAGAAAGATTCTTTAGCTTTTTCAATATATTAATAATAACCATCAAAAAAAGAATCAGGGACACCTGGGTGGCTCAGTCTGTTGACAGTCTGACTCTTAATTTTGGCTCAGGTCATGATCCCAGTGCTGTCGGATAAGATTCTTTCTCTCTGTCTCTCTGTCTCTCTGTCTCTCTTTGCCTTTCCTCTGCTTGCATGCATGTGTTCTCTCTCTCTCAAAAAAAAAAAGTTAAAAATAATCAATGTTTGGAAAAAATGTCTAGAAACATCTAATCCACCTATTTGCTTTAAGGTTTTATTAAATAAACCATCTCAAACATGCCTAAGACAGTCTTCAGTTTTGTCTTATATAAAGTACTCTTATGTATTGAGAGATGTACCAATTTAAGTGATAATTAATTGAAAGATAAAATTCAATTTGTTTATTCAAAGTCTGAATATAGGGAGATACCAGCAGGCTGGAAAAATCAGTAGATTGTCTAATGTTGGTCTTACTTCCATTGAGAGGTTTGGAAACTTCTTTTGAAAACTCTCTGTTAAAACTTTATAACTGTTTCTATGACTTTAGCTTTCCAATTACAAAGCCTTCTGAGAACTGTCAACTATGTGTTAAATGGGAACGTGGAAGTTGACAATCACTGATTTATTTCCTAGTCTCCCGCATTTCCTCTGATTGTGCTTGCTCTGAATTAAGAAGAGGAGGACAAAGTGTACAAATTGGTATTGGCCTTAACATACAGAAATATTTTTCAAGGGAGGGGCGCCTGGGTGGCTTAGTCGGTTAAGCGTCCGACTTTCGCCTAGGTCATGATCTTGCGGTTCGTGGGTTCGAGCCCCGCGTCGGGCTCTGTGCTGACTGCCAGCTCAGAGCCTGGAGCCTGTTTCAGTCTGTGACTCCCTCTCTCTCTGACCCTCCCCTGCTCACGCTGTCTCTCTCTCTCTCTCCTAGAAATAAATAAAACATTAAAAAAAAAATTTAAAAAAAAAAAAAGAAATATTTTTCAAGGGAAAAATCATCATTGACTGTTGATAATAAAATTACTGGTAAATAAGGCTAAGTAAGGTCAGTGGAATGATATCAAATGCCTGTATTATAGAAAAATTTAATAAAGAGGAAAATTAATGCATCAGGTCAGCTTCTTTTTATTTTTAGATTTATTTGTTTATTTATTTAGGTAATCTCGACACCCAACATGGGGCTCAAATCACAGCCACAAGATCAACAGTCACATGCTCCAGGGGCGCCTGGGTGGCTCAGTCAGTTGGGTGGCTGACTTTGGCTCAGGTCATGGTCTTATGGTTTGTGGGTTCAAGCCCCATGTCAGGCTCTGTGCTGACAGATCAGAGCCTGGAGGCTGCTTCAGATTCTGCGTCTCCCTCTCTCTCTGCCCCTCCCCAGTTTACACTCTGTCTCTCTTTCTCTCTCAAAAATGAATAAACATTTAAAAAAGAAGAGTCACATGCTCCAATGACTGAGCCAGCCAGCACCTCTAGCTCAGCTTCTTTAACAGAATTGGGTCATATAATTTACCCCAAAAGAAATAGTCCTTCTAAATTCTAAGGTGGCAAACAAAATTGTCGATTAAACATCAAAAACTTGGGGTGCCTGAGTGACTCAGTCAGTTAAACATCCAACTTTGGCTCAGGTCATGATCTTGAGGTTCATGAATTAGAGTCCCACATCAGGCTCTGTGCTGACAATGTGGAGTCTGCTTGGGATCTTCCATCTCATTCTCCCTTTGACCCTCCCCCGCTCATTTGCATGTGCTCTCTCTCAGAATTAAACAAACATTTTTAAAAAACATCAAAAACTTTTTACAGCTAGTTAGCCTAATTAAATTAGAGCATTTTTGTTATCTCTGTATATTATTTACCTTGCATAATTATTGGCAAGGATACCCATGTTCTAGTAAATGGAGTTTAGATTTTCCTCTTTGAGCTATTATAAAATAATAAAGTTATCATATTTTGCATTTTCCTTCTCTACTGTTACCCCCACCAGCATATAAACATGACTTTATTCTTCCTATGTTAAAAAAAAAATATCTTCTTGACTCCACTTCTCCTCCATTATTTTATTTATTTTTTTTTATTTGACTCCTTTGTCACAATGCTAGAAAAAAAGAGTTACCTTTCTCACTCTGTTATATCCATTCTTAACTAGGTTTTCAATCCCATGGCTCAATGGAAACCAATCTCATTAAGGTCATCCATGAATCCATGTTGCTAAATCCAATGGTCAATTTTCAGTTCATCTTAATTGATCTATTAGCAGTGTATTGTTACAGCAGTATCTGGTATATTGTTCACTTCTTCCTCATTGATTCCCTTTCTTCCCTTTGCTTCCAGGACACCACACTATTTTGGTTTTACATTTAACTCACTGACTCCTCCTTTCTCTCTTTGCATCAACCTCTTAATGTTTTGATATCCTGGGGTTCAGTCTTTGGTTCTTTTGTCTTTTCTATCAATGCTTATTCCCTGGCTGATCTCACACAGTCACAAGGCTTTAAATATTATCTATTTGTAATGATTCCCCAAAGAATATCTTCGTACCACACTTTTCTCCAAACTCCAAATGTGTATATCCATCTGTCTCCTTACCATCTAATAGGCATCTCAAAGTCAACTTGTCCAAATGAAACTTCTGATGTTCCACCCTAAAACCCACTTCACTTACAGCCTTCTTGTGAGAAGTGAGTGAGATGATTGGTTTTCAGAAATATCAAATAAAAGCTGTGCTATCTAGTTAACAGTAGGTTTACCACCTATTGGAAATATGTACGAACCTCCCCCTCCTTGCCCTCACCACAGTGGAGTTCCAAACCTTTAGACACTACACTTCCTAGTTCTTCTTTCCCTCTCCATTTCACAGGCTTATTTTTTGCAGGCTTTGCAGTGAGCATGCACCAAAGAACTGAAGTCTGTGTTGCCTCAAGGAATGTACATTTGTTCCAATCAGACTAGTTTCTGGCCTTACGCAGGCATAGGTGACTTCAGGTAAGGCTACACCTCTGAAGTGCTCAGCCAATGAGGAATCAGGGGAAGAACTTCATGCTAGGAGATAAATTGCCTCCTGTAACTTCCCCAGTTGTGCCTGTCCATCAGACACCTGCTCTTGCAAAAATGTTGATTAAAGCCTCACTTCACTGTGCCCTGAATCTCTGTGTCCCTCCTTTGATTGGGTCAGGGGGCTTAGTTCTCACACTTCCCTTTCTCAGTTGATGGCAATACACCCTTCAGGTGCTCAGATGAAAATCCTGAGATCTTCCTTCATTCTTCCTTTCTCTCATACCCCACATCCAAATCACCAGCAAGGCTTTTTGACTTAACCTTCAAAATGCATTTAGAATAGGACCATTTTTACATCTTAACTGCTGTTGCCCTGGTCTAGATTATCATAATCTCTCTTCCTTGGATTACTAAATGGTCTCCATTGTTGTTCTTTTATCCCCTTGGAATCTATTTCAGAGGTTGACAAACTACTGCCTACTGGCTAAATTGGTCCAATTTCCTGGTTTTGTATATCCCGAGATCAAAATGATTAAAATCCAAAGAAGACTATTTTGAGGCCACATGAAAATTATATGCAACTCAAATTTTGCTCTCTATAAATAAAGTTTTAATGGAACACAGCCATGGCTTATTCATGTGTATGGATAAACATATGCTACAATAGCAGAGTTGTGAGAAAAACTATATAGCTCACATAGCCTAAAATATTTACTCTCTGGCTCCTTCCAGAACAATTTGCCAACCTCTGGTATATTCTCAACAAATCAGCTAGAGTAGTTCTCTTAAAACTTCAGTCAGATCAGGTCATTCCTCTGCACAGTCTCTCTAGTTCTTTGAGCAAAAGCTAAAGTCCATATGATTTGTCCCCAATTGCCTCACTGCTTTCATTTCCTACAATCCTTCTTATTGACTTTGTTCCAGATGCTCTGCCTTCCTGCTACTCCTTGATCACATCAACAGACTCCTCACCAGACCCCTGGCATTGACTCATTGTTGTCTGGAATACTTTTGCCTGAGATAGCTCTATGGACAAATCCCTCACCTCCATAAAGTTTTTGCCTAAGTGGCACCTTTTTAGCGAGTCCTGTAATAACCATTCTATTTAAACTTTTTCTATGTTCCTCTATTTTTTTTCTGTTGCACTTATCATCTCCTAGCATAAACAAAATTGATAAACCTTTAGCCAGACTCATCAGATTATAAGAGAGAGGACACAAATAAATAAAGTCAGAAATGAAGGAGGAGAAATAACAATAGACACCACAGGCATAGGAAGAATTATAAGAGAATGCTATGAAAAATTGTATGCCAACAAACTAGGCAATCTAGAAGAAATAGACAAATTCCTGGAAACAATAATGAATCAGGAAGAAATAGAAAATTTGAACAGACCAATTACTAGTAACAAAATTGAACTGATAATTAAAAAACTCCCAACGAACAAAAGTCCAGGACCAGATGGCTTCACAGGTGAATTCTACCAAACATTTAAAGAAGAGTTAATAACTATTCTCAAACTATTCCAAAAATAGAACAGGAAGGAAAACTTCCAAATTCATTCTATGAGGCCAGCATTACCCTGATACCAAAACCAAATAAAGATACTACAAAAAAATAAAATAAAACTACATGTCAATATCTGTGAAGAACATAGATGCAAAATACCCAATGAATTATGAGCAAATCTAATTCAACAATACAATGTAAGGATCATTCACCATGATTAAGTGGGATTTATTCCCAGGATACAAGGATGGCTCAATATTTGCAAATCAATTGATGTGATATATAACATTAATAAGAGGAAGAATAAAAATCATATGATCATCTAAATAGATGCAGAAAGATTATTTGACAAAATACAACATTCATTCATGATAAAAACTCTCAACAAAGTGGGTTTAGAGAAAACATACCTCAACATAATAAAGACCATAGATGAAAAACTCTCGCTTAACATCATACTCAATGGTGAAAAAAATGAAAGCATTTCCTCTAAGATCAGGAATAAGACAAGAATGTCCATTCTCACCATTTTTATTCAATATAGTACTAGCTGTAGCAATCAGACAAGAGAAAGAAATAAAAGGCATCGAAGCTGGAAAGGAAGAAGTAAAACCGTCATTATTTGTAGATGACATGGTACTACAGATAGAAAACCCTAAGGACTCTACCAAAAAACTATTCGAATTAATAAATAAATTCAGTAAGGTTGCCAGACACAAAATTAGTATGCAGAAATCTGTTGCATTTCTATATCCATAATAAGAATATAGCAGAAAGAGAAATCCTGAAAAAAAATCCCATTTACAATTGTCCCCAAAAGAATACAACACCTAGAAATAAATTTAACCAAGGAGGTAAAATACCTATACTCTGAAAAGTGTAAGACACTGATGAAAGAAACTGAGTACGACAGAAACAAACAGAAAGATATAACATGCTCATGGATTGAAAGAATTAACATCGGAAAAATTTCCATACTACCCAAAGCGATCTACAGATTCATTGCAATTCCTATCAAAATCCCAATAGCATTTTCACAGAACTAAAATTAACTCAAAATGGATTAAGTACCTAAATGTGAGACCTGAAACCAGAAAACAAATTAAGCAAAGAGAGTAAATATTTTCAGCTTTGCAAGCCATACTTACTCCTGGCCCAGAGGAGTCTGCTTGGGGGATCAGAGAAGTCTTAAAGAAGGTCATCTTTAAGCTTGGATTTAAAGGACAAGTAAGAACTATATTAGTATAGGAGGGTAGTGAGAAAGGAGTCCCAGGCATAAGTATGGGCAAATTCAGAGAAGTGTGAACTACCATGGTACCATTAAGAAAATGAACCAGCATGCCAAATGCATAGGATTAGAGGATTAGAAGGAGGAAAGGAATGTGCTGGTTATACTCCTAGAGGCATTCTCCAACATTTTCTGCTCTGCAGAAGCTGACCCCCACAGAATGCATCACCCACACTCCGTTGCCCTCTTGATTCCAGTTGGTTTCGCAATGGAGACACTGGCTTGAGATCAGAGTCCAGGAAGAGCAACAGTTTGGGTATTTATCCCCAGATGCCTCCCTGCCTCTTGACTATTTTAGCAGTGGTAGTTCTTTGGTTACAGCTCCTGTCTAGGATGTGTCTCTTTGGCGCCAAGTTCTCCCTGGGGTCTAGTATGATGCCTGCTTTCCCTGTCCATTTAGCCCCAGGGTGATAATGGCTTTACTGTGGCTAACTCCTGGGTGTTTCCTCATTCCTGATTGGTTCTCTCAACCTTATCCACCGCAGTAAATAGTCTGCTCATTCAATTCTCCTTTAAACTTTTTGAGTGAGTCATTCATTTCCTGCCATTTTCACTGATTCAGGTAGACTAAAGCCAGATCTTGGAGGTGCCAGGCTGTAAAGTCTGACCTCTACTCAGTGGACACTGCATAACTATATGTGAAGGCCTGACGAGGGGTGCTATGATTTAGGAGAAAATAAAGGAAGAGGCTGGCCTGGGGACATTTCAAAGAGAGAATGAACCTAATAATGAACATCAGTAGCTCAGATTATCATAGGTACACACTACTAACACTGGGAAGAGTAAGAATGATTTGCCAGTTTTAAATAGAGGCTGTCACAGCTACTTAACTCTGAGTTAAATAGCTCATATTCTTTCCAGTGTTCCAGAGTTCATCCTTCGCAGCAACCTATGCACATTGAGTGCAGGACCCTCCAGCACTTCTGTCGTAGAAACTTGTTGAGGGTCAAGGTTCTTTCGCAGACATTTTCCTACTTCATCATTTTCTAATGTTTGTTTGGGGTGGCCCTGGGAAACAGATAACCAAGTATAAGGAAGACTAGTTATTTCCTTCAAAATATAAAACCCATGTTCTCTGACAAGTGATAGCTTACAGCAATGCTCCCAAAACTTGTTCACATCATGGCACGCTGAGAATACAACCATACTGCATGAACACTGGGTAAATGAATGAGACCACTCTCAGCCAGAGCTGCCCCAAAACTTGGCCAGCTTCCCTAAGGATCAAGTGATGCAATACTGAGGCACATTTGCACCACATTTCAGGCACACTAGTTATGCAGTTCTGCCTTAGCGTTCCAACACCATCTACAGAAGATTCTCTTCCTCCTGGGGCTGTCTCATGAATTACCACTGACCTCAGGCAGGCCTGGTCCTCCTGCAGCATTTGATCCAGTCACAATCATAGGACTCCTCCCTCGTTCCTCATAGCACACCCAAGGCCACAGCTAGCCCACTCTAGACACATATACAAATTAGAAAAAGGTACCCTTGTTCTGGATGTACACTGCCCAGGCCCGGGGTATGACAGCAGCCAGCTGAGATCAGGAATATTTCATTAAGCCTTTGTTAAAAACTCGTGGGATTATAGAAATAAAGAAGTAACATGATTCAGGATCAACCTGCTTACTTGTGGCTGACTCAACTTCAGGCCCACAAGAAGGAGAACTGCCTCCTTACCTTGCTAGACACCTTTTTAGCTCTCTCACCAGTCACTCTGTTCTTGCTATCCTTGTAGCTAGTTCTACTGAATGGTTCTTCCCTAGGTAGCCTGACCTACTATAAAAGCCATACTTACATATCAGATACTATGATACATTTCCAACCTCCAATATTACACTGAGATTTAGGATCTATAGGCCCTATAATACCCAAGGTTTCTAGAAGTTGGGCCACTTCTTTGTCATCTTTCTTGAAGCTTCTACGCCTGCTTCTGCATCTGGACCACCCAGTAGCTAGGCTTATCCTATTATTCCAACCACACAATCCACCAAATCATATTGTAGAGTATCAACACCTTGTCAAAATCAGTCCCTTGCCTACCAAGTTTAGTAATAGAGAAGACAAGGAGAGGAAAGATAGAAGCTTTAAAGTTCAGGTACCTTTGCTCCTTGGCCAATGTAAATCTAGGCCTGATTTTATTAGGGAATTGACAGAGAAATTTAGTTTTACTTTATGTCATTAGAAGTAGGTCTCCCATGAGTCAAATACAGGTGCTCTTACACTGGGATCAAAAGGCCTCTTTACTTGTTACATGCCACATTTGTGTACATCTGAGTTCTCACCTGTGTCCTGGGTAAGTCCAGCTGCTGGACAGATGTGCTTTTTAATAGCAGCCCCAAATGGATCTGGCAGGCCCAGGCTCAGAGTCAAATGTGGCAAGGAATGAAGTTTTTTCCAAATGTAGGTAAGGTTAACATGACCTAAAACCAAAGTTCCTCTGTTCCTTGCCAAATATGAATGACCTTTTCATGAGGAATGAAAAGAGAACCTTAATGAAAGATACCTGCGTCACTAGGTGTGCTTACTACAGACACTTACTCAGCTAGTCTGTCAGGTCAGTGGATGAGGTCAAGAACTTGACAAATTGAAGGGTCATCATCAACGAATGGAACAAAAAGAGAAGGAGAAGAAGGAGGAGGAAGAAAGTTAAGTAGCTTTGAGCTGAGACAAGAGGCACAGTCTCCTATTTAGAGCTACCTGAAAATACGTTTCTTGGGGCGCCTGGGTGGCTTAGTCGGTTAAGCGTCCGACTTTCGCTTAGGTCATGATCTCGCGGTTTGTGGGTTCGAGCCCCGCGTCGGGCTCTGTGCTGACTGCCAGCTCGGAGCCTGGAGCCTGTTTCAGTCTGTGACTCCCTCTCTCTCTGACCCTCCCCTGCTCCCGCTGTCTCTCTCTCTCTCTCTCCTAGAAATAAATAAAAAAACATTAAAAATTAAAAAAAAAAATACGTTTCTCCCCTCTGCTCTTGCCAGAGAATCAGGGCCCATCAAGGTATTCACAGTTGACAGATGTTGCAGACCAAATCCTCACCTAGAGAGCACTCTTTCCTTCTGAAGGCTGCACAGCTGGGACACAAGGAAAGCATGAATCCTCAGATGTCCCTAAGTGTGATTAACAGACATGTCTCCTGTGTCCCTTACCCTTTGATGTCATTCTCCCAGCCAGGATATTATAACAATGACTAATTGCTCTGCTGCTGATTCACAGGCCAGGGAATACAAAGCTATGGCCAGACAGTGTATGGGCCTGCTTCTTTATATTTTTCCCTTGGTCTGTAATACAGGCCATGATTTAGACACAAATGTGTTAGTATGGCCTCACTGGTATCAGAAAATGCCAAATTCAGGCGCTTTACGAGATTCCATGAGAGCTTTCATCACCTTCTTGTTTTAGTTAAAACTCTCTAAGATTTCTGGTCCCATTAAATAATGATGGTTGAAATGGGAAATGGTAGATTGCATCACTCACCCTTGCCCTCCTCCCCTGCTGCAAACTATTCAGGTAGTTTGGAAACAACTTCCTTTCCCAAGAAAGGGGGACACTAGACGTTCTAGCCTCACCAATCAGACAACAAAAAGAAACAAAAGACATCCAAATCTGCAAGCAAGAAGTCAAACTTTAACTCTTCACAGAGCTGAGCTGTCAACACAGAGCCTGACACAGGGCCCGAACCCAAGAACCAGGAGATCATGACCTGAGCTGAAGTCAGACGCTCAGCTGACTGAGCCACCCAGGCATCCCATGAACTTTCTTTCAGTTGCCAAGATCTAGGGGCAAAAAACCACTGAAATGGAGTTTCTAAGGTCTACCAAATTCTCTGAAAAGAGACGACAAAGAACCAAATCAGCCCTGCCATGTGATGAGAGAGCCCTGGACTCTTTCTGGGATATACTCTGCACAGAGCCCAATATATATGCAGTGTTTAATATTCGTAATACCAATGGCTGGCTGTAGCAGATTGACTGGTGGCCCCCAAAAGATATGGCCATGTCCTGAAACTTGTAAATGTGACCTTATTTGGAAAAAAGATCTTTGCAGATGTAGCTAAATTAAAGATCCCAAAATGAGATTATCCTGGACTACCCAACGGAGCTCTAAATTCAGTGATGAATGTCTTTTTTTTTTTTTTAATGTTTTTTAAATTTATTTTTGAGAGAGGGAGTGAGGGAGAGAGAAAGGGAGAAAGAGAATCCCAACCAGGCTCCATGCTGTCTGCACAAAGCCTGACATGGGGCTCAAACTCACAAACCTTGAGATCATGACCTGAGCTGAAACCAAGAGTAGGATGGATGCTTACCCAGCTGAGCCCCCCAGGCACCCCAGGGACGAATGCCTTTATAGGAGCGAGGCAGAGAGTTACTAGACACACTGAGGAAAAGGCCGAGAGAAATGAGGCAGAGATTGGAGCTATAATTCAAGAAACATCTGGGCCTCCAGAAGCTGAGGCAAGGATGGACTCTCCCCCTGGAGCTTTCAGAGGGGACACAGCCCTGCTGACCCCTTGACTTTGATTTTCTGACCTCCAGAACCATGAGAATGAATTTGTGTTATTGTAAGTCACCCAGCTGGCTGGAAACCTTTTTGGCAGCTGAGGAAACCAACGTACTAGCACATATCATGCTTACTCCGTCCTATACCTGTGCTAGGCGCTTTGAGGTCCCTTTCTCCTTTATTTAGGGCAAAATATCCTTACAAGGGAAGAAGTATCCTTATTCCCCTTAAGCAGACAAAGGGTTTAAAGGCCTTGCCCAAAGTCAGATGAAGAAAGGTGGAGTCTGAATTGAAATTCAAATACATCTAACTCTGAAGCCCAGGCTCTTTCCACCAGGCCACTATTTCTGTAGTTAATCTGTTTGCTTTCAAATCATTAAATACGGTCTGATCTTGATGCCCAGTTCCTAGCATATCTGACACCCAGAACATTTCGTTTTTTAACACCTCCTTTTCCTGTATATGACATCACTATTTTCAGTAATAGTCATGAAATGAAGCAAATATATTCATTTATGGACTAAATTGCATTTACCAAACCAAATGACTGCACTTCACAGTAGGCACTGTTTCACTGTTTTATATATGAACACAAGTAAAAATTCCCAGTGGTCACACTGAAGGACATAATTAAATAACTAAATTCTGTTTCTGTTCTTAAAATTGTTGCACTCCAGCTGGTTTTTTTCCTAATCTACTGCCTAACACAGATACATGCAATACCCGCAAAGTTGGACACAGGAGCTGAGCCCTAAATGCAAACAATTCGGAACCCAGGGGAATTTACTCTGGAAACAAGTGAGATAGCTGTGCCCCAAGTATTGGGGTCTGACTATATAATCAAGAGCTGTCCAATTAATTTCCATACTGGAGACAATGTTTATTCAAAGATACCTAGGCTTTTTTTTTTTTTTTACTGTGGTGAAAACACATTAAAAAATTTACCATCTCAGCCATTTTTAAGTATATATAGCTTAGTAGTGCTAAGGATATTCACATTATTGTGTAACCAATCGCCAGAACTCTTTCATCTTGCAAACATGAAACTCTGCTCATTAAACGTCTCCCCAGTTCCCCCTCCCACAGGCCTGAAGCAACCAGCTTTCCAATTTCTGTTTCTATGTATCTGACACCTTTACATACCTCATATGGGAGGAAATCCAGTATTTGAATTTTTGTGATTATCTTCTTTGCTCTGTCCCGACCCCATAATGTTCCCATGAGACGAAGTCGCAAATACAGAGGGAGGGTTAGGGGTGCTGGCTCTAATGAAGAGACCAGTCAGATGCCTGTCTGGCCGTGTCCCGAAGGAACATCAGTAAAGGTGACACATAGCCGTAGTGGTCTCAGCTTTGTGACTTAATGATTGGAAACTATTCCGAGGCCACCATAGACTGTATGTCATTTACCACGGAATCGCAGACGGGCCCACTAAGACTCTGTGGGCTCTCGGGGACCTTACAGGTGCCCACGATTCTGTGCAGCCACAGAATCGAACTTGGCAGGCAAGCCAGACCTAGTCGGAGATTCACGCTCACGTATACACCAGAGGTTATTACATTCCCTCCCATAGAATTCCTACCTTTGAGACCACTGAGGTCTCCAGGGAGTGATCAGGTCCCTCTCCACCACTACGGGTGGACAGGACAGGACAGAATTAGGGCCCAGGCCTTACCGGTATCCGACCTCGGGTCCAGGTCCTCAGCTGACAAGTCTTCTAGAATCCGGCTGGAACAGTGGAGAAGCCGGCCAGCCTGAGGCTACTGAGCTGGAGACTGGAAATTCAGGCAGGACACACCTTCTCCTTTGTGATTCCTCCTTCAGTTACTGCCTCGCCATTTTCCCAAACCAGTGGCAACAATGGGCCAGCGCTGTTGGGTTTCCTGGTCAGGGAACCAAAGGTCACGGAACCTCGTCTGGATCACCCAGAGGAAGAACCAAGCAGCACTCGGAGATCTTGGAAGGCAGGAGGTTTGTTTTACCCCAGAGGCCTCAGAGGCGATCCCTGGGAGCATAAGCAGAGGGAACAATTTATAGTCTGTTACTTCCGCATCCCTCGTTAGTAGTACTTTGGGGCAAGCCACGCTGGGTGGGAAGAAGAACCCGGAAGGGGAGTTGGGGACAGGAATTTCCCTATCAGTGCTGTTAGCCATCTTCTAATAGACTTTTCCCTACCGGTGTTATTTCATTTATGTCAAATGTAGAAAATGTAAAAATGTTTTTTTAAAAAGTCTGTAATACAAAGGAAGTTAACAAATATATTATTATCAAAACTCGACACAGGGCTCCTGGGTGGCTCAGTTGGCTGAGCGTCCAACTCTTGATTTTGGCTCAGGTCATGATCTCACAGTTCATGGGTTTGAGCCCCACATCGGGCTCTGTGCTGACAGTGCAGAACCTGCTTGGGATTCTCTGTCTCCCTGTCTCTCTGTCCCTTCCCTGCTCACTCTCTCTCTCTCTCTCAAAAATAAGTAAACATTAAGAAAAAAAAAAACTAATACGGACTGTGGTATTTAGGCCAATTCAAACTTACACCAAAAAACTGTTTCTTCCTCAGAAGCCAGGGCCACTTCAATTGCATCAGGAAGCTCTCTTGGGAATAAAGTTCCAAAAGACAAGTGGTGTGAGCTGAATATAGACGACTTTCCCTGAAGCAAACAAAAATATTGATTTTTTTTTTTTCTGGAAATGCACTCTTTTTCTTTACTCATTTAACATCAGATTAAACATCTACTATCAGTAGAGAGGAAAAGCCATAACGCTTCACTCTGCTGATGCCCAGGTCAGCACAGAACCAGTCTCCAGACTGACCTCACCATCATGGCCCTGGTCCATTGTGCTTGTTTCCCTGCCTTTTCAGAGTGGTAAGTATGGAGAGTAAGGACTGGAGGCATGCTCCCAGAATACACGTGCATCCTCTGAACAGAAATAGACCAGGCTGCCATAAGCGCCACAGCCTCTTACCAGCAGGTTTAGCTAAAGCGGATGCCATTTATTCCTGCAAACTCAGGGAAAGAGAGACCCACCTAGTCCTAAGATCTTAATTGTTTTTATGTTTATTTTTGAGAGAGCAAGAGAGACAGAGTGTGAGTGGTGGACAAGCAGAGAGACACACAGAATTCAAAGCAGGCTTCCAAGCTCTGAGCTGTCAGCAGAGAGCCTGATGTGTGGCTCAAACTCACAAATGGCAAAGTCATGACCTATGCCAACTATGATCTGGACCTCACTCGTCCAATGGGTCCCAGGCTCACTATCATTTTTCCATGTGATCTGAGGCAAATTACTTAACCTCCATAAAGCTCAGTCAACCATCTGTAGAAGGAAGATAAAAATAGTCACTTTGGGGGCTATTATGGGAATTTAAAAAGTAGGCAAAGCATTTGGCACTCAAGAAATATTCATTCTAGGGGCACCTGGGTGGCTTAGTCGGTTAGGCGTCCGACTTTCACTTAGGTCATGATCTCGCGGTTTGTGGATTCGGGCCCCGTGTCGGGCTCCGTGCTGACTGCCAGCTCAGAGCCTGGAGCCTGTTTCAGTCTGTGACTCCCTCTCTCTCTGACCCTCCCCTGCTCACGCTCTCTCTCTCTCTCTCTCTCCTAGAAATAAATAAAACATTAAAAAAAATATTCATTCTATTTTTAAATTTGTTTTAGTGTTTATTTATTTTCAAGAGAGAAATACACAGAGAGAGAGAGAGAAAGAGAGATAGAGCTCAAGTGGGTGAGGGGCAGAGAGAGAGGGAGACATAGACTCTGAAGCAGGCTCCAGGCTCTGAGCTGTCAGCACAGAGCCCAACATGGGGCTCGAACTCACAAACTGTGAGATCATGACCAGAGCTGAAGCTGGAATTTAATCAACTGAGCCACCCAGGCATCCCATGAAATGTTCATTCTTAAGTCTCTTTCAGGGCTCCAGGGTAGTGCAGTCAGTTGAGCATCCAACTCTTGATTTCAACTCAGGTCATGATTTCACTGTCCATGAGTTTGAGCACCACATCAGACTCTGCACTGATGGCACAGAGCCTCCTTGGGATTCTGTCTCTTTTTCTCTCTGCCTTTCCCCACTGGTGCTCTCTCTCTTTCTCTTTCTCAAAATAAATAAATAAACTTAAAAAAAATTAAAAGTCTACAACATCCTTCAATGACCTTCTCTTTCCATCTTTGAGAACAAGAACTCCTTGTACAAGGTCCTTTGATTATAGGAAATGGAATTCTATGGGAAAGCTCATAAAGAGGATTTTAAGAATATGAAAATAACATTAAGTACATATCATATACATGCTCCTTATAATGTAGAACATATAAACTGAATGCCATCTCAGGATAGGGCCTGGGATTTTGATATGTTCACACCAAGAAAAGAAATTTTTGGAGCAAAAGACCCAATTAATGCAAGCAGACTTGTGTTCAAATAGGATTAGGGAGATGTCTAGGACTATGAATCCTCCATATTCTTCATCCCCTACAAATGGGCCTCCAGTGGCCTCATCCAGACAAGCCCCAGCTTGGCCTCCAGTGAGCAGCTATGTAAAGGACGAAGTGTCTTGAGCAGACACTATCAACTCTCTCAATTAATCATGTATTGGGTTGGATTTGGGATCTAGCTCTCATTATGCAAAGAGTAGGTACTCAACACATGAATAATACAAGTAAAGGACTAAAGTGTAACTGAAACTCATTTATTCTCAAGGATAATTAGTCAGCCAACCACAGTTGTAACAAACAATAAATAATATTGATAATAGTGTCTATAATTGCTATTTTATGTATCTCCTGAAGATGAGGATATTGAATGCTTAATGGGAAGAAAAGGTTATTATAAAGTCCTCTTGCAGGGACTCTCTGCAAGAGAAGGAAGGTGATTCTTAAGACATTATTTTCACAGTTTTGGTGAATCGAACCTTTTTTGCCCCCTCTCGCCAAAAGATACATGTGGAAGTGTTTGAATACTGTATAGAAATATAACTGAGCATGAAACTTGCTACTGAGCCATGCAACAGATATTCCTTTGCATGATTAGTAAAGTTTTTTGTACCAACTAAATGCTTAGGTTGCTCATTACCAGATGAACTGAGCTATACCATCAAGGTTCTTGGTTGCAAATAAAAGAAAGAAACTCTGGTTGACTTAAGTGGAAAATGGAATTGGCTTGAGGGGTAGAGTAGTCTGCAGAATTAACAAGAAGCCTAGAAAACCAATCTGAGGCAGGAATAAGCAAGGGGAGGCAAAACCACAGATCTACCCTAGAAAAAATTTGCTTAGAAGGCTTCCACTGGTACCCTTGCCCCAGAGAGTCACTGTCACACCACTGGACTTGAAAATATGTAAGACCTCTGACTGCTCCTATAACTTCACTTCATGACCCCAATATTCAAAGTCTTCTGATTTTAAAACTTATTACAAAGCAACAGTAATCAAAATAGTGCGGCCCTGGTATAAAGACAAAATACAGACCATGGAATAGAGATTCCAGAAATAACCCTTACATACATGGTCAAATTATTTTTGAGAAGATTCTAAGATTATTCAATGGGAACGAGAAAGTCTTTTCAACAAATGATGCTAAGAAAACTTGATGTCTATGTGCAAAAGAATGGAATTGCACCCTTGCCTAACACCATATACAAAAATTAACTCAAAGTGAGTCACATACCTAATGGCAAGACATAAAATAATTAAAAAACTAGAAGATAACCCAGGGTAAGAGCTTCATAACATTGGATTTGGCAATGATTTCTTGGGTATGATACCAAAGACACAGGCAACAAAATAAAAAAATAGGCAAAGAGGACTTCATGAAAATTGGAAAATTGTATACATCAAGACAGAATCAACAAAACAAAATGGTGAACCACAGAACTGGGAGAAAAGGTTTGTAAACCATCTATCTGATAAGGAATTATATCCAGGCTAACTTAGAAAACTCCTAAAACTCAACAACAAAAACAAAAACAAATAATCTGACTCAGAAATGGGCAAAGGACTTGAACAGACATTTCTCCAAAGAAGGCATACAGATGGTCCATAAGCACATGAGAAGATGCTCAATATCACTAATCATTAAAGAAATGCAAACCAAAACCACAGTGAGATACCACCTCACACCCATGAGGATAGTAACAATCAAAGAAAGAGAGAAACAAACAAATAGAAACAAAACAAGTGTCCTCGAGGATGTGGAGAAATTAGAACCCTCACACACTGTCAGTGGGAATCTAAAATGGTACCGTTGCTGTGGAAAACAGTATGGCAGTTCCTCAAAAAATTAAACATAGAATTACCATACAATATACCAGCGTCACTCCCTCTCCACCCCTGCAAAACTGGAAGCAGGGTCTCAAAGAGATATTTGTATACCCATGTTCATAGCAGTATTATTCATAATACCAAAAACATGGAAGCAACCTAAGGGTCCATCAATGGATAAATTTAGATAAGCAAACTATGATAAATACAAAATATAATTCTATTCAACCTTAAAAAGGAAGGAAATTCTGACACATGCGACAGCATGGTTAAACCTGAGGACATTGTGCTAAGTGACATAAACTGGTCACAAAGAGACAAACACAGCATGATTCCACTGAGATACTGTACTTAGTTAAAGTCATACAGAAAGTAGAAGGGTGGTTATCAGGGGCTGGGACAAAGGAGGAATGGGAAGTTACTGTTTACTGGGGATAGAGTTTCAGTTTTATAAAATGAAAAGAGTTCTAAAGATACATGGTGGCGAGAGTAGCACTTTATAAATGTCTTTTTAAAAATTTTTTTAAATGTTTTATTTATTTCTGAGAGACAGAGAAAGACAGCGTGAACGAGGGAGGGTCAGAGAGAGAGGGAGATACAGAATCTGAAACAGTCTCCAGGCTCTGAGCTGGCTGTCAGCACAGAGCCCGACGCGGGGCTCCAATCCACGAACCATGAGATCATGACCTGAGCTGATGTCAGACGCTTAACCGACTGAGCCACCCATGCGCCCCTATAAATGCTTTTAATACCACAAGCTGCACACTTAAAACTATTAAAATGGTAAATTTTATGTTTCTATCCTTTAACACAATAAAATAACTGAAAAAAAAAGTTCAAAGTCTTGAATGCAAGCATCGGACTGGGTGCCTTGAGATTTTGGCCCCTGTTTCTGGATGCAAAGGCAGGTAAGGAAACACCTGCCCTGTCCTTCTTCCATAAAAAGAGGTACAGCCCTGCCCTCCATCCTGCTTGGCATGAAGCAAAATAGGCAGTGGCCTGTGAAGCCTAACCCACAAAGGTCTCTCATTCATCCTATTGAAATTAAACAGCCTTAGGGAGCCTTTATTCTCATCATCTGTCAAAGCTAAGCTGGCTGAAACTCTTGGTTTTCCTGGCCCGCTTGCCCTGTCCCGCACTGCCACCCTCACCCCAGTGTGGACATTGTAACAGCTGTGCAGGAAACTCACCAGGCTCCTTTCAAAATGAAGGACACAGATCAGATGTCAGATGTTGAGCTTCTTTACATTTCAGAACTCTTATAAACAGGTGATTATGAAGGAATGGAAATTACTCCCTTAAATGGAGTTCCCTGAGATTTAAAACAACAAGGTAGCCAGCTGTGGCTGTGTCTCTAATTACAGTTGGGCATATTTCACACAAGGAGGTACAAGGCTAAGCAAACACAGACATTCTGGTGATCCCCAGGTATCCCCCTCTGCCCCCCAAACTTGCCTTTCAGAATACAATTTAATTTTATTTTGAGAAGACAACAAAGCTTTCAGTAGCTTCTCACCAATAAACCCTGGAGAAGATAGAAAGGTCTAGGAGGGTAATTACTTTACTTTGAGTTAAATGGGACATACATATTTATGTATATATATATACATATATATATATACATATACACACATATATATTTATGTGTATATATTTATATATATTTTAATGAGGTATTTCTCTAAATCATTTTGTACGTATTCTTAAAACCAACAGGAGGGACAGACAAGTTGTCACATGGGACACAGACTCAGTGCCAAGGAACACATGCAGTTGGTATAAATACATAACATAGGCTGGTTGTAGGAAGAGAAGTCCTATCCTTGTATTGTGACTAAGCATAAATAACGACCACTGTATATGATTAAAATAAGTTCAACAAATCATGGCCATGTAACATCACTCTCTGTAGGTTGCCTGTTTTGAGAAACGGAAAGGGAACCTACCTGGGTAGACCTTCTGGCTATACCTTTTATTAGTTGCACAACATTGGCCACTTTACATCACATTTTGGCATTGAGACTTTTCTCAAGTGTAGAATATGAAACTCAAGCCAGAAGAACACTAAAGCCCTTTTTGCCAACATAACAAAATATTTTCAGAGTCTGACATGTGTCCTACACTTTACACACCCTGTGCCTTACAACAAAAATGAAAGATAACCATTATTATGTCCATTTTTCAGATGAGGGAATCAAAGATCAGAGAATGTAGGCATGGCTGGCACTAGATTTCAGATCAGTCTGGTTCCAAAGCCTGTGTTATTTCACCCTATAGTATTTCCTACTATGTATCTACAGCTATGCCTATAGGCCCTTGCAACCCTAAAGAAGCAAGAGAATAAAGAAAGACATAGTCTCATAACCTAGGCCTAAACCAAGCCATCAAATCAGCAAGTGAAAATGCAGAAAATTGTATACAGTAAATGGAAGGCAAGGGCCCAAGGGGGAAGAAATAAAGAAAAAGAATGGTAAACAGGAAATATAAAATCATTATCCAAAAATACGAGAAATGGAATAAATTGCCTACTGAGTTGTGTCATTAAGGACACTGTTTCTTTCCATCTTCTGCTCTGCATCTCTGTGTCAATAAAGCTTGATTCTCCTCAAGGTCATAGAACAACTGCTAGTTTGGTTCGAGCTATGTGCTTCTTTATTCCAATCTGCCAAGAGAAAGAGAAATTTCGAGCATTTCAGCAAGTCCCGAAGTTCACAGAATGACTTCTTAGGTCACACTTCCACCCTGAATCCATGACCATAGCCAGAGCAGCCGGATGGCCCAATCCTCACCAAAATACTGACATTGTCTCCCCTTTCTTCCTTCTTTACTTGCCTTGCTTCCTCATTCACCCCACTGATTCTCAGGGACAGCTTCAAGGGCATGTGACATGTACAGCCACACAGGGCCTCACTCTTGGTTTAATGCTCTGCTGTCATTGTCTTGAAATTTTTAATAAGTTTCAAACAATGGGCCCCACATTTTCATTTTGCATTAATTAGGTTCTGCAAATTATGTAGCCAGTCCTGTTTACTCCTCCTCTTCCCAATCTTTGCCGTGGGAGTGCCTTTAGGATTGATCCTGGAACCTCTTCTGTTCTCTCTCTGCGCTCTTGCTTAGGTGAGTCATTTCTATGGCTTTAAATGGTCTCCATATGATAATAATTTCCAAAGATATTATTTAGCTCAGATATTCTTGAGCTCATCTGCTTATATCCAACTTGCCATCTTGATGCCTCAACCTGGATGTCTTAACAGGCACCACACACTTAAAAATATATCAAATACGAATATTTACTCCCTCAAATATCTGTCTTCTCCCATGCTCACTACAACCAAGCCTCTTTGGATAAACTTCTGTACCTTTCCACATCATCCCACTTTCCTGACTCAAAGCATTTGTTTCTTGTTTCCTCTGTCCACCAGAAAGTGGACAATTAATTGACATTTGCCTTTCTTCTTTGAAGAACTGACTTCTTTGTTCTGTGTCCACTTTACCTTGGGGAATATCTTATTAATTTGTATGAGTCCATTATATATGGAAAACATCCATTGTCTGTTTTAATAAAAGAAGAGTTACCTTCCAAACCTGGAACAAGGAAAGACAAATCATTAGGAGGTCTCAGTGTAAGATAAAGCATGGTAGAGGTAATGTTCTTGATTCTGGGACTATAAAGATCTAAAAGGAGAATGTTGCAGGCAAAGGGCAAAATCAGGTGCAAAAGCCTTGCTTAGGAATTGTATTTTGCATACTTGTGTTGCCAGATGGATCCCTAAGTGGTTGCCACTTGTTCATCAGGACTTTAAATAAATTGCACATGGATATGAGTCAATGGGCTTTAGTGAGACAAACTTATACCAGAGTCAGGACCAGCAAGAGAATAACAAGTAGGGGCCCTCATCCTCTCACAGAGAGATAGGCTGTGGTGGGGGTCTCTGATGGACAATCCAGTTGAGGGAGCCTGACCCACTGTGTTTCTCCCTTAACATGAAAGGTCAAGTACAACAAAGAAGCTTTGTCAGACTGGTTGATGACATTCTGGTTTAGGAGTGACTTAGACTAAGTACCAGCAAAAATAGAACTTGTCCCTGAAAAACCTGCTGATAGATTTGGATGTGATAAAGTGGTAGTGGTGGGGGGAAGGTTTCAGGGATGACCCTTGGGTTTTGTTTTGAGCACCTGGTAGATAGTAGAACCATTTATTAAAACTGGATAATACCAGGGAAGTATTTAGAGGTATAGATGACACTAAGCTTCAAATCCCAGTAGTTACTGAAGCACCAGGTTTGGATAGGGAAATAGACATAGGAATGAATTGTTTCTACAGCACTGTGTTTGAGGAAGTGGGCTATTCCAGAAGTGCTTAGGAGGTAACAGGTATCAATTCCACCACCTTTGGAAAGGTGAAGTTTGAAGATGAGTGAGACTCAGAACATTCTTGATTCAAGAACACAAAATTTGTTTCCAATGTGAAGGCCACAACTACAGTTATGCTTCTAGAATTCTCTATTTCTATTGACAAACTCAGTGTCCAATATAATACAAATATGAATTCTTTTGGATCCCTCAATTCAATTGCAGAGGCATCACCACAGGCTGTTACTATCCTTTTTCTATTAAGATGGGAAGAATAGGAACACTCACATAATTAACCTAAGATCTCCTCTGGGACCATTATTCTTTATTAAAATATATGATTATATAGACATTTATTGAGCAGTTACCATGTGCCAAGGACTGTGCTAAATGCAACATATGCATTATCTCATCACCTTCACAACCCTGAGGTAGTCAAGTTTGGTAACAAACACACCCAAGTTCACACTACTCTTAATCCAATCTATACTAGAATTAGAACCCACACAAACCTCATATTTTAATGTTTATTTTTGAGTGAGCGAATGAATGGGGGGGGGGTTGCAGAGAAAGAGGAAGAGAGAATCCCAAGCAGGCTCTGTGCTGACAGCACAGAGCCCCAAGAGGGGCTCAAAATAACAAACCAGTTCAACCATGACGTGAACTGAGATCAAGAGTCAGATGCTTAACCGACTGAGCCACCCAGGTGCCCCTCAACATCACTGCTTTTCAAAGACAGCAACTGTCCTATCTGTGGGTCCTCCAGTAGAACTGACCACAGTTCCTGGCCCATGGGAGGTCACTACAGTGTGTTGAATGTGTTAATATATGCTCTGTGCTCCATTTCCTCTCAGACTAATAAACTGTTATTTCAAAACAAACAAAAGTCAGCAACTACTTTTGCTATGCCGATCCCGCATTTTTCTTCCCACAGGTACTTTCTGCTACAGCCCTTGCTTTACTCATTCAATCTCCCAGGCTTAATTTATTTGATTGTAACCGAATCTTTCACTGCCTCAGCTTAGTCAGATCACATTCTCTTTTGCTCTTTGTCACCATTAAAAAGACGTTTTTCAGCTTCACCAATCACTTTAAATGATGTATATAATTACAAAATTAATAATTTTTGACATCTGAGTGCTTGCTGTTACCAAGCACAATTCTGAGAGCTTTACATGCATTATACCTCAATCCTCAAAACTACATTGTCATCATTTTACAGATGGAGAAATTGAGGCCAAAATGGTTAAGATCAACATAGGAGCTTACGTTAAACTGCAAAAATGTAAGATTTGCTGGCAATAAATGTCTTTATTAGGATTGTGTTATTGGTTAAAACTTGGTTTCCTAAAGTATTAACAGAATTTTAAAAATACAAAAAACCCCAAATTTAATTCATTTGAATTAACTATAAAATTAAAATACTTGCTAATTATTCAATACCTTCTAAAATAACACAAAATATATATATGTAATATAACCCTCAATAACCCCATTCTTCTGAACTAAGGAAAAGATTTAGCCAAACAGAATAATTTAAAAACGTGTCCGCATAATTTTGTCATTAAGTATTTTTTGGAGTAGAATTACTCAATATAGTATGTTAACTGTATCAATTTTAGTTACATTTTGTTGGTGTGAATTTAGCCCCACTTAAATTCCTGTGTGCCTGGAAAATACAACTATTCCTTTTAAAGCTACTCTGAATTTGTAACACAGTTTAATAATTGATTGTCATCCCACCCTACTTAAAGGTATAGAATTTAATGATACCCTTTTTTCTTTTGATAAATGGAACTTATTAACAATGGAAAGCATTTTCCTTTCTAAACTGTATGCTTTTATTCAGTTACCTACATATTATACACTAGTAAGCAAAGCAAGCAACATTACTCTTTTTTAAATAACATCTTTAATTAAAGTTTTTGCAAAGGTAAAATATTAAACTTAAAATAGGTCTTAGTACATCAAAATACTAAGTTCTCTAATTGTATTCCAAGATGGTCTTTAAAACATAATATCCTGTATATCACAGAAGAGCAACCTTGATCTGCAATTGTACAGAATGAATTTTACAAACATAATAAATATATTTACGCCCTTACACATAACAGTATGTACAACAGCAGTTGACAATAGTAGCTCAGAACAGCAAAAGGATTAGCCCCTCCCCCAAAATTGTAGCCCTGACACATACTGGACTGATTTAAGGAACCTTGACTAAAATAGTAATTACTAATTACATGTAGTTCTTCCCTTAAGGGAAGAAAAACTTTCTCTTGTTCCTCAAAATAACAAAAATAGTTAAGTTCGGTGTTTAAAGTTCTTCCTTAAATCATAAAAAATGACAGAAGATAGACTAAGGCAAGCTTAAAAAGGGAATTATAAACTTGAGAATAATTTCCATAGCATAATAGATTAAAATGCAAAACTATTTAACATAAACTCATAAGAAAACTATTTAAAGCAACTATGTTTTAACCAATGAATTCAAAATCTGAAATAGCTGACTCAGACAGATAGATGGGAAACAGACATGAAATAAAATGAAAATGTACAAAGATGGATCAATAAAATATTCCATTGCACAAAAGCTCAAAAAAGTTCAAGATGAAATAATCTGAAAATATAGGAATTTTCTCAAGTGGAAGAAAATACTAAGTTATAAAGGGAACTCCCAAGAGGAAATTATGTCTACATTCCTGTACAAGGCATATTTACCTTTTGAAAAGAATGGTGACATTATTGCTATAAGATAACCAAAAATTACTCTTAGAGGGAGTCAACCCTTTTTATTCCTCCATAAAAGCCAGAGAAAAAAAAAACCAAATCCTTGATTTTCATGTAGCAAACGAAAATCTTTATACAAAAGCTATTATATTTTTATGTTCTTGCTGTCTAAAACCAAAATCTATTAGAATACGGTTTTCAAGAACACATTTTAATCACTATACACATCGCTCAGATCCCAATGTATTCCTAAGAACAACATCAAGGTGGCTTTGATTTTAAGAGAGGCAACAATATAAATGTGATATGATGGCATTTAATTAACAAAAAGAAATGTTAAATGTGAACATTTAAAAAAATATAAAAGCCCAATATAAAGATCCCCCTCATATGACAGACATTTTACTCTAGAAACTAATTGCACATTACAGTTGTTTTAGCCAAACGTGGCTCTCCACAGAAATTAAATGTGCTCTCAGGCAATTCAAATGGTTTGATTATCCAAATGACCACCAAAAAAGAGTACATATACTGAAAGGCACATTTCCACACTTTACCTAGTAATTTTGTGTAAATTTTCCTTAGCACTGTTAACATTAATCATTTTTTTCTGTAATAAAAGGTGTCATCATCATCTGTGCAAATCTAAACAAATCCTCTTCTGAAACCTTTACTTATTTTCATAATACCAAGTCTGAACTACTTTCCCTCTTTAAATTAACATGTTATTTTCATTTTAAAATTCTGAAAGTGGGAATCCTTGCCTTTTCAAAGGAATGACATTTTATGGAGCCTAATGAAATGATCTGTTAAATACAGTGTAAAAGCATGATTAAGAATTCAAGTACAGTAAAAGAGAAGCAAGTGGCATTCTTATAGCAAGCCACCATAATAAAACTAAAACATTCTAGTTGATTAAAAAGGAACACGATGCAGTAATATATAAGAGCACAATTTGGTATGCAGTGTTGTTTGGACCGGCTTTCAGAATTATCACAGGTAAAAGAAAAGCACTTGCCAAGTATGCTATAACTAATATGCAATACACAGGTGCAAATACAAATGGTTATTTCCTGCTTCAAAACAACCCCAGTGAGTCACTCTGAAAGCAGTGGTTGTTCACGTTTGAAAACATTATAAAAACAAGCCAGTATACAATTCTACTATGAATACAAATGTTTGTCTACATAGAGGGCCCAAAACACAAGCTGAATATCATATAATAATCCAAGGTTCAGTAGCAGAACTACGATATAGCCAAAGGGTTTCAATCAACATTGCAGCACTGCTCAACTTTTATAGGTAGTTCAGGTCGTTGACTTCATTGGGTAAAATATAAACCTACTAACAACTATACTGAAGGACAACTGAACAACAGTTCTTCTGTGATTTCAGCCCTCCCTTCTCTTCTCCCAGTCTCATTAACAAGAACAAAATAAACCTGTGTGTGCTTTGAGAGTAGTGGGGTAAAATAAACCTCCCCTCCAAAAAACTAAATTAATATAGTAAAAATTAAAACCGTATTACCAGTTAATGACATCTAAATAAAACCTAACTATGGCATGCTAGAAACCATCATTTACACCAAAGTTCAGAACATAAGTTAAAGGGATCAAGATGGTTTATGG
The DNA here is from genome assembly GCF_003009895.1 of Hyaena hyaena. Classification (NCBI taxonomy): domain Eukaryota; kingdom Metazoa; phylum Chordata; class Mammalia; order Carnivora; family Hyaenidae; genus Hyaena; species Hyaena hyaena. Next base: position 923,849 of record NW_024081231.1, read on the forward strand.
GGTGGGAAATAGGCAGGCGCACACACGCACACGCACGCGCACACACACAAATTGATTTGCCTTTTTGAGTTTAAAGATTTGTGTTAAAAAAAAAAACATAATAGCTCACAGTTTCTCTTTGCAATGTGAAGTGTTTCTATGTTACTTCTGGAAACACATATAAAGGAAGACAAAAATGGAAGACTTAAAGAAAAAAATCAATACACAAGTAACTTTAACACATATGGATTTTGCCAAGAGAGACCATGAAAAGAATTAGTTACAAGAAAATATAGGTGAAGACAAGTGACCCTACAGTTCTCCCAGGCACCTAGTTCACACGGAACACAGCACACCATATTGTTCTTTAGAGCCCCTTACAGAATACAGAGCTATGCATTCTTAATATACATATTAAATTTCTATTATTCTTAATATACAAGTCAAATTTCTATGCTTTCTTCTCGATGTGCAAACTGGAGCCCATGTATACATCATCAATGGCCTGGAAGGGCCACCAAATAAAGGAGAGGTAAATATGTACTTAGTGGCCCATCCCCCTCCGACCCCAAAATTTCCCCCTCAAATTACAAAGTTGCAATTAAAAGGTTTTTTTTTTTTTTCAATTAGAATGGTTTTTAAATTCTTTACTAGTAAACACAAGAAACTTTTAGTTACTAAATTGTTTAAGAAAAATCCAGGTCCTTCCTCCCCACCTGCTAAATGAATGCTTCAATCAATACAGAGTATTATCTGAATGTTTGTTTAGCTTAAAGCTTAAAGATTAAACACATATATAAGCATATACTTCAGTCCAACAGGAAAATAATCTATTTATGTGTATGCAATTTCAGCTAAATGGTACCTCTGTGAACTAAAACAGTTTCCTGAGGAGCCACTCTGGGGTTTCTTTTTAATGTATGGGACTAAAATATATATATATGATTTTTCTGTAAGGAAACAGAGAAGTGTCATTTTAATTCTGCTCAACTCAATAAGACCCAAGTCTTTAAATTACATTTCATGAGAACCTAATTAAAACAAATATCCATTCCTGGGTCAAATTTTGTCTCTAAACTGTGATCACTGATTACTTCCTTTAACTCTTAAACAGATGTTTCATAAAGCAGGGAAGGAAGAGGTATATATTACTGAGGGAGAATAGCTAGTAAAAATATTTAAGACCTATTATGAGAGTTCTAAATTGTTTCCTTATACAAGTGAATTAAAATTCAACACCATAATTCTTACTCTTTTGTAAAAAGCTCACACGCAATTTTTACCAAATATAACCACATACAATAAGCAGTTTCAGGTCAATCTATCAAAAGGGAATTTTCTTCAGTTCGTTCCAACAAATATCTTCTGATTTCTGAACCCAAGTTGGAGGAAGGAATATAGACAAAGCTTTACATGCTAATTACTGGTGGCAGGTACCTGTATTTAAAATCGACAATTATGGTTTTCCAAAACCCCAGACTCCCCCACCCCAACAACCCCAGGTGCTACAGTTCCATGGCTTGCCAGTTAGAAGTAGTGTCTATGTTGTCAAGGTCTCTTTGTTCCAGTAGCTTTGATTCTACTGCACTTTTCTGACATGCAGAAGTTAAGTTTTGGTTGGTGTATGTCCGAAGTTTCAAACTGTCCACTTAAAATTTTTTTAAGTTTCTTTTGTTTATTTATAAAAGAAAAAAACCAACTCTTCACCATTCTGCATCTCCAATGGCTTTGGAAAATATATAATCTCTTCCATTAAGATTCATAATGCCATCCTTGAGATGAAATTTCCATTTGTTTTTACTTCTGTGTATCTAAAGAAACAAACAAAAAAAGAACATAAGAGATGCAATTGAAAGAGGAAAAAAAAAACCTATTCACACCAAAAAAAAACTTTGTCTCGTACATTATCGCATTTACAAATTGTTTTTAATTGACAGATAACTGACAGGTAACATTAGTTTCAGCTGCACAACGTAAGGATTCAGTATTATTATAAAATGATAAGTCTAGTTAACTCCCATCACTATATATGGTTACAAATTTGTTTTCTTGTGATGAAAACTTTTAAGATCTACTCTTTTAGCAACTTTCAAATATATAATATGGCATTAACTATAATCAACATGTTGTACTTCACACCCCTAAGACTTATTTATTTTATAACTTCAAGTCTGTACTTCTGATCCCCTTCACGCATTTGCCCCAATCTCTACCCTCTGGCCTCTGGCGATGACCATTTTCTAGCTATGAGTTCAGTTGTTTTTTGGTTTATTTTTGCTTGGTTGATGTAGAATCCAATTAAGTGTCTTTGGTATGTGCCTTTCTCAGACTTACAGCATAATGCTCTCAAGGTCCATACAGGTTGTCATAAATGACAAGGTTGCTTTTTTTTTTATGGATGTATGCAATAATATACAGTATATCATGTGCATATAAAAATACACCACATTTTTTTATCCACCCATCCACTGATGGGACACTTAGGTTGCTTCCATGTCTTGGCTGCTGTAAATAATGCTGCAATGAACATGAGAGGACCTAAACCTTTCAGTTAGTGTTTTCATCTCCTCTGAATAACTACCCAGGTCTAAAAACACACTATATAGATAAGATGTTAAACCTAACATCTTAAGATGGATGATTTGAATGTCCAACAGACATACCACACTTAAGTCCAAAACCAATCACTCTCTTCTCCCAAACCTGCTCCATCTTCAGCCTTCCCCATCTGAGTTCATCGCATCTCCATTCTTCCTTCTGGGTCCTCATCAAAAAATCTTTGAATTATTCTTGATTCTTCTTTTTTGTTTCTACCACATAGCCAGGAAGAGAAAATCCTACTGACTCTTCCTTCAAAACAAATCTAAGGTCCAGATGCTTCTCACCACTTCGAATGCTATCCCCCAAGCCTAAATCACCACTGTCTCTCACTTGGTAAAAGGCAAAAAGATTTATATGGTCTGAAGAGAAACCAGAGTATACCATTGTCTCTCACTTGGATTACAAGATCCTTCTGTTAGTCTCCTTGTTTCAACCTGCTTCCTCTACACAATCTACTCTCAATAAAGAAAGCAAAATAAACTTTTTAGAACTAAAATGTAAATGATAACTACATATATCTATTTGAAACTTTCCAGTAACTTCCCAATTCACACATAAGAACTCATATCCTTGCAAAGTTCCACACTACCTGCCCGCACTTACCTCCGGCTTAATTTATTACTATATTCCCTCTCCTCCAATCCCAGTCCAACCATTCTGGCCTCCGTTGCCACCACTCACACACAAGAGGCAGGTTCCCTTACCAAATAATGACAGAGCTAACTCTGTTCAAGAGGTTTTTGTTTTTTAAGTTATTTATTTGGCAAGAGGGAGCATGAGAAGGGGATGGGGGGGAGGGGAAGGGAGAGAGAGAGGAAGGGGGAGGGAGAGGGAGACAGAGAGACAGAGAGAGAGAGACAGAGAGAGAGAGAGAGACAGAGAGAGAGAGACAGAGAGAGAGAGAGAGACAGAGAGAGAATCTCAAACGTGTTCTACGCTCCATCGGGTTCGATCCCATGAACCTTGAAATCATGACCTGAGCCAGAATCAAGAGTCAGAAGCTTAATCAACTGAGTCACCCAGGCGCCCCAACTCTCTTCAAGTCTAGTTCAAATGTCATTTTCTCAAAAGATCTAATAAGGCTAGCCTTTTAAAAACTGTAACCTGTCCCTTTCCTACCAACTATCAGCTTCTAACATACCATAATAATTTATAAGTTTTAGCATGTCTCCCTTGACTAAACTTCCTAATGGCAGAAACTGTTTTATTTTGTTCACTAGTGTATCTCCTAGCACAGTCCCCTGGTACATCATAGACACTCATTTGTTGAATGAAACCTCTGTCTCCTCTTTTCTTTACTACTCCTATAGAGAAGGTAGTAACTATCCAAAAATGGATATACAAATTTATTTCCAGCATGAACTGAGTGACTGCAGTCTGAAACACAATGGGATTATATAAACAAGAAAGTGATGAGTGACCTAGAAAACGAAACTGCCCAGACAAGTAAAGAAACAGACTGCATTCCGCTGTTAAGACAACATGCAAAAAGGAAATGTGAAAAGTTTCAGTATCAAATAATAGTCCATATACTCAGCACTTCCAACATATTAAAGTAAAATTACCAATAAAGCTGAAGTCTCAACACCTAATGCCATCAGTCTTTATCTGTTCATAATAAAAGATAACTCTGCCTCATGATTTTGATTTGACTGGCAATATAAACTTCATTATTCTTTCTATAATAATGTAACTTATTCTAAAATCAACTCATTGAAATTCTAAAGTTTAGGCTTGAAAAATAAAATCTTAAAATACAAGTTGCTCAAACTATATCCAATCCTATTTTAACCAATTCATAGAACACTAGCATTCTGTATTACTGACTAAAACATCAAGCCCAGACTTCCAGAATTCACTTGGTTCTAAAAATCAGATCCCTGTAAATTTACAATTGTTTATCATTCAACATACTACCTAAAGCTGTTCTGAGTTTCTGTTTAAAACATTAAAATGTCTTTAGGAGCAAAACAATTTGAACATTTTAAATATTATATGTATATTTATAACAAAGGAGAATACAACCATTCTTATAATGTGAAAATACTAAGAAGTATATTCTTCTATCTAGCTAAAATAAAGGTCTCCCTTGCCTGATAAATCTGATCTCTTGTCATCATGAAATTGTGTTCTGAGGGAGCTTGGATGGCTCCATCAGTTAAGCATATGACTCTTGATTTCAGCTCAAGTCATGATCTCATGGTTCATGACTTAAAGCCCCATGTCAGGCTCTGCGCTGACAGCACAGTACATGCTTGGGATTGTCTCTCTCTCTCTCTGCTCCTACCCTGCCTGCATGCCTGAAGCGCATGCTCTCTTTCTCAAAAATAAATAAACCTTAAAAAATTGTGTTCTGGATAATTTAGTTGTAGGAGGTTCCTTTCAGATTTCCTGACAATAAAGGTTTATTGGTATCTATTTTAACCTTAATACTCTTTATCTACATAAAAATAACAAGAAATTACATTTATTATAATGTCCTTGGTATAAGTTTTTAAGAATGCTCATCCAAAAATCACACAGTACAAGAGTGGATGTTCTAATAATTTTTATCAATGGCCTCACTGACTTTATTCTGTAATCTCTCTGGTAAGTAACTGGCTTGACTTTACCTTTTAATTACAAAATGTTAAGATTCCTTGTTTTGACATTTCTCTATAGTTCTGTTTGCAATAAACATGGCTACTTATATGCAATAAGCATGGCTATTTAGAAGATTCATTTCTATAGAAGCAATACAAATTTAAGATTTTCATCATCTGTAAAGGAAATGCAGATGCACAAATTTTGTATGATCGTGATTATATCTCCAGTGTCTGGCACATATAGACAATTAATAAGTATTTATTTAATGAATGAGTAGTGCTTACAAACAAAAACCTAATTGCTTCTTTTAGACTTTTCATCACTTTGTAAAGACCATTGCTGAAATTAAATTATAAATGCAATATAATTTGTAGATTTATTATAAATTTAATGGTTATAATAAGCAAACAATTTTATTCCAAATTAAATGTAACAAAATCTCAGCAATAATGTCTATAACTATAACAAAGATATTTGGATGGCAGAATCCTTTTGAAGAATTGGGACAACAAAGATTCAATAACTAATTCTCACAGACCTAGTTTAAAAATACCTAATGCTACCAAAATAAAGCAAAGCTAAATAACTGTAAAATGATTTTTAGTAAAAACACATCTATTTGTTAATCAGTCCTGTTTATTGCTCTAGTTCTATCCTTAGTTTAAAAAAAAAAAAGGGACAGAATTCAATTAAAGCCTTTCAGTTCTGAGGTAGTTGAAGCTAAAGGGGAAATGAGGTTATTCCACTAGGTTACTAATGTTAAAGGACAACCCTAAAGTGTCTCTGTCTACTTTGTTCGAAAGTTGGAAGACCGGGTAAACTGAAAAATGCCTACCTCTCCTCATGATTTCATTACAACATTTTTCAAATGTAAAGCTACGTAAATAATTTCTCATTTTATTAAAATAATCAACTATAACAATGTTTTCATTCACCCTGTTTACACTGAATATGAGAGGCATCAATTAGCCGCCCAAATGTTTGAACAAGATAGAGCAGGTATTTAGGGAAGAAATCATAACAGAAAACATGTTAGTAATCTGATAAAACCCTTACCTTATCATACTGGCATACAACAACATTTTCTGTATCAAAGAGTTCCTGTCCTTCCTCATCACTCACATCATCTTCACTGTTGAGGGGCTCCTACAAATAAAGAAGATTTATTTACACTTCATGTGTTACTAGGCCCTTCTAATACACAATGACTTTGATGTTCTTTGAGAATGAAGGCTCAGATAGAAGCATACACACACACAAACACCAAAAACATATTGTTAAATCAGCTGCGTTAAGACTTTGCCAGGGTTACTGAAATTAGAGCAAGAAATTAAGAATTAAAATTAAAAGTAGTTAAGCTATATAAAGTCTGAAAAGAGGTTTTATTTCCTTCCATCTTTCAGAATAGCACAAGATTATTCTCTTCAATAACTGTTTAAAATGCCTAGAAAGGGACCTAAGAAAATATCAAGGTTTAAAGAGATAATGGCACTATGTACCACCAGAAGTAGCAGAGTAAAAGGGAAAAACGATGGTGAAATTGGAGGAAAAAAGCACTATAAAACAGGCTAGGAGTCTGGCTTGTCTATACAACATTGAGGACTAAGACTGTTTATGATACTAGCATGTCCACCATTATGATGCTAATGGTGGAGGCTTGTAGTATAATTACCTAAGGCATTCAGATGAAAAGGGTACCTGTGGAAGGGTGGGAGGAGACCTCAGTACCCAACAGAATAAAAGACCAACATCTAACTAGAGCATAAAATGACCAAAGATGTTAAATGTGACCCCAGTTATTTGAGAAGATAAAATATATAACCCAGATTTTTTAACAGAGAAAGAGAAGACAGACAAAATAAAAGTGGAAAGGAAAATAATCAAGATGGTATTAAGTCCCGGCCTATAACTAGGTCTATACATCTCACATACATCTGCATGTTTATATATTCTTTTATTTAAAATAGATATCACCAATGTAAATGTAAAAACAATTTATTGAGATAAAATTCGTGTAAAATTCACCATTTTAACCATTTCAAAGTGTACAACCAGGCATACTTAATACATTCATAATGTGTGCAATTATCACCACTAATTCCAGAATAATTTCATCACCTTTACCAGTACGCAGTCCTTCCCCATTCCCACCTCTTCCCAGCCCCTCACTTATTGCTTTCTGTCACTATACATTTACCTCTCTGGATACTTCATAAAAATGGAAACATGTAATATACACATATAACCTGTGGTGCAGCCTCTTTATGTGTGAAGTTCATCCGTGTTGTAGCATAAACCAGTACTTTTCTCCTTTTCATGGCAAAATAATATTTCATTATATGGATAAACCACATTTTAACTTGTTCATCAATCAACTGATAGACATCTGGGTTATTTACATTCTTTGGATTTTGTAAACAGTTCTGAACATTCACATACAAGGTTTTGTTTTGTTTTCAATTCTGCTATATATATACTTAAGAGAATTGCTGGGTCATATATTTTTAAGCTTAACATTTTGAGGAACCACCAAACTATTTCCCACAGCAGCTACGGTATTTTGAATCCCCACCAGTAATGCACAAGAATTCCAATTCCTCCACACCCCTACCAGTATCTTTTTTTTTTTTTTTTTTTTTTTTGAGAGAGTGCACATGAGCAGGGGAAGAGCTGAAAGATGGGGAGAGAGAGAATCCCAAGCAGACTCCACACTCAGTGCAGAGCCCGATGCATGGCTCGATCTCACAACTGTATTATGATCTGAGACAAAATTAAGAGTCGAACGCTTAACCAACTGAGCCACCCAGGCTCAGTGATTACAGCCATGCCAGTAAACATGAAGTGGTATCTCTTTGTAGTTTTGATATATGCAATGCTCAATGTTGAGCATTTTTTCACATGCTTATTAGCTATCTGTATATCCTCCTTGGAGAAATGTCTATTCTAAGTCCTTTGCTCATTTTGGAATAGAGTTGTTTGTTGTTGAATATTAAAAGCTCTCTATTCTGGATATTAAGCTCTTATCAGATACGTGATTTGCAAATATTTTCTATTTTGTAGGCTGTCTTTTTACTTTTTGGATATAGTCCTTAGAAACACATATGATTTTAATCTATTAAGTCCATGTGTGTTTTTTTTTTAAATTCCTTGTGCGTTTGGTGTCCTCTCTAAGAAACTATTAACAAACCCAGTGTTGTGAAGCTTCTATCCTGTTTTCTTCTAAGAGTTTTATACTTTTACCTCAGACATTTAGGTCGCTGACCTATTATTAGCTAATCTTGTATATGGTGTGAGGTAGGGGTCCAACCTTACTGTTCTGCACGTGGATGGATATTTGGTTGCTATGTTTGTTGAATAAGACCACTCTTTCCTACCAAATAGTCTTGGCGTATGTAAAAATTCTGTAACATGACAGCATACATAGCAGTATTACACATAAGAAAAAGACACACTTAAAACTTAGGGATCCAAAAAATGTGAAAGTAAAAGAATGAATAGCGCTCTACCAGGCAAATTCTAACTGAAAAAGCTGATATGGCTCTATTAATATCACACAAAACACAGTGTATGGGTAAAAAAATTAACTAGAGATAAAGCAGGAAACTATATAGTCATAAATGGTTCAATCACTGGAAAACACAAATTTAAGCTTATATACATCCATTTTTAGGCTCATTATAAAAAAGCATAATGACAACAAATCCACCATCATAATAGATCCGAACATATCTCACTCAATAATCGATGATGTGAACACACAAAAAATATCAGTAAGGTAGATATATCTTACTGTAGATATATCAGTAATGTAGAATATCCAAAGAAAACGATTAACAATCTAATGATATATACAAAAGACAACCAAATAACTGCAGAAAACAGTCTTTTCAAACATACAGAAGCATATGCAAACAGTGACCACATAAAGCAAGTCCCAATTAAAAGAATGCATACATCACATAGATCATATTCTCTACAAATAAAAGTTAAGTCAGAACAAAAATTAATGAAATAGAAAAAATACACTAGTGAGAATAAAGCTAAAAGCTGATTATTAAAAAACATTAATAAAATCAATACGCCTCTGGCAAAACTGAAAGAGCAAGAAGGTACAAATAATAACAGAAATGAGATTATTAATAAAAAGCAAATGACTACATACGATTCTGGCACCAAAAAGATTGTCATTAACTTTATGCTAATTAAACATTTAAATATATAATTCTAGGAAAATATAACTTATTCAAAGTCTCAAAAAAACAGATACTTGAACAGAGTAAAGACATTACTAGAATCAGATATTTTTAACAGCATACTTTAACAAATATTCACAAGAATAACAAGAATTAAGTATAATCTTTAAAAAAAAAAAAAAAGGTCCAAGGAAGATGGAACACTTGCCAGAATCCCTTTTATAAGGCTATCCTAAAACCTAAAAGCCTAGTAGTACGAAGAGTATGAGAACAGATGAGAACAGAAAATCACAGTATCATTCATGAATATACACATGAAAATCCTGAACAAAGTGAATTCAGCAATTCATAAAAAGGGCAATACAGAACGATTAAGTTGTGCTATCCCAAGAATACAAAGTTGGTTTACATGTAGAAAACCAATTAGTGCAATTAGTTATAAATAACAGATGAAGGGTAAGAAACTGTATGATGATCTAATAGTTGCAGAAAAAGTGTTTAACAAAATTCAATATTCACTTATTTAAAAAACAAAGTAAAGCTCTTAGTTAACTTGAACTTCCTTAACCAGAAAAAAAAATATCCATAAAAAACCTAGAGTAAACATTATACTAAATAGTGAATCACAGAAAGGGTTCTTTTAAAGATTAGGAACAAAATAAGGGAAGAGCATCTGGGTGACTCAGTGGGTTGAGCATCTCTTGATTTGGCTCTTTACTTCAGCTCAGGACATGATCCCAGGGTCCTGAGATTGAATACTGCATGGGAGTGTGACGCAGAGTGTGGAGCCTGCTTGGGATTCTCCCTCTCCCTCTCCACCTCCCCTGCTCGCATGCACGTGCTCTTTCAACTTAAATAAACTTAAAAAAAAAAAAAAAAAGGGTACCTGCTTTTTATAATCAATACTGTTCTGAAAGGTTTAGTCAATGAGGTAAGAAAAGCTGCCATTTTTAATATCTGTTGACTGAGAACACATGAAGAATCAAAGATGATAAATATCATCAGTAATCAAGAAAATGCAAATTAAAACCAAAAGGTAATACCACTTTCTAACTATCATACTAGCAAAAATTAAGAAGCCTGACAATATCAAGTATCAGTGAAAACAGTATCATTGGGCATTTTATTATAAAGTTGAAGATGTGTATGCCTTAGAACCCAGTAAGTCAATGGTTAGGTGTAACACTTAAAGTCATACATGTGTCCTCAGAAGACACACTCCAAAATATTTTATAATAGTAAACAAGTAGAAACAATCCATCACATCAGAAATGGATTAATAGGCTATGGTATATTTAATAGTGAAAATAATTACAAGTATATGCAACAACTTAGATGAACCTCAGAAAAACCACCTTGAGGGGAAAAAAAGTCAACCTGCAGAATAATACAGATGTATTATAACATATGTTATAAATGGGCATTCAAAACTAAACAATATGCTCTTTAGAAACATAAATACAGATGATAAAATGTAAAGGCAAGTTAATGATAAATACAAAATTCATGGTTACTCTGATGACAGAAGGAAGAGAGAAGTAAATAGGGATTGGGAAAGGGCACTCAGAGGATTTTAATAAAACTGGATTATTTTTACCTAGATATGGACAAGGATGTTTTTATCTTAAAGTATTTTTTAAAAAATATTAGATAATTTAAAGAACTTTGTACTAATATAAGCAAAATTACATCTTAGGCTGCAGAAACCAATTAACAACGAAAACTGTGGTTAAGACAAATATCACCCTGAACACAAGTAACTAAGCAAGAACACTAAGGAAAACAAAAATATATGCTTCTAGAAATATATAAACGAAGGGAGAATAAGAAAAAATACTTTGTTTAACTAATGACGGACACTAAGAGTAGGCAAGGTGATGTAAGGAACTGGTATGGAATATAGACCAAAAGGAAATTATGAAGACATGTATCACATTCAGCTTTTTCCTCAATCTTCCTCTCTTCCCAAATGTCGCTATACCTTTCTAATTACTGAAGCAAAAATTAACTGTATTTATTTGTTCTACTAATGTCATATGTTAAACCACATCATGAATGCATAAGCCAGAAAATTAGAATTACTTGCAATGTCTCCACCCCCTTTATAAATAGAACTCCATTTGATATACATTATTTTTATTACCAGCTATATGAAACAATACTTCATGAAGATAAATACAACCAGAATAATCTAAAACCCTTATTACGTTAGAAAATCTAACTTTATATTAAAATCCTATATTGTATAATAACCTTAACAGCCTCTCAAAAAATAGAATACAACTCATCAGTTTGGCACCAGGTAAAAGAAATGGTTGAATAGTTTCTCGTTTCAAGGCTTTTATTACAAACTTACTTCTTCTACCTGCCCATCCTCAGCTCCATCTTTCTCTTTGTCTTCCTCCTCGTCATCATCATAGTCTTCTTCTTCATCTTCATCTTCTTCAGATGACGTATCCCCAGTTCCATCAACCTGTAACACCAACGGAGCTTGTGGCTGAGCAGGCTGGGCTTGTGGTTGCTGCTGGCCTGTCGCAGTTATCTGTGCCTGTGCCGGTGTCGCTGCAGGCACTGTTGTAGGTATAACTTGAGTCTTATTTCCTGTAAATAAGATTTGCTGTGGCTGAATGATGACACCTGTCTGTGGTGAAATCCCTCCAGGCAGAGGGGCCAGTACCTAAGGGAAAAGAAATTCTTATGAGAAACTAGTCAGAAGACCAAGTAACTCTGTTTTATTATGTGTTATACAGAAATAGGCCTAAAAGCTAAAGAATCACCAAAAATGACCATATCTCACACGGTTAAAACTATCAAAGCATAAAAGGACTGTTTAACTAGTTAGTATACTGATCCACTTCCATTTTACCATTCAAATTTCTGAAGGAAAAAAGATTTTCTGAAACTGTTTCATTTATTGAGCACTTGCTATGTACATGGTAGATTCTAGACTAAGAGTTACATATAAGATTAGTTTATTTACTTGATATATGGGGAGGTATAGTAACTTACCAACCTTTCAGTCACTAAAAGGCAAAATTTTAATCTAGACTTTCTGACTCTGCCCTAATTATTACGTTACACTGCCTCCCTGTGGAGAACACTGCACTGAAAATGTGAAGTCTTAGGTCCTAGTTTTTGTCTAAGATCCCAGATAGAGATGTAGGAGAGGCATGACACTTAACCTCTCTTGGCTTTTGTCACTTCACTGTTATACCAGGACCAATGGTTTTCAACCCTGGCTGCAAATTACAACCACTTGGTATCTTAAAAATACTGGTACTTATGCCCAGCTCCTATTACTCTGATTTAACTGGTCTGAGATGAAATCTAATCGTTTAAAGCTCTCAGCTTATTCTAATCATGCAACCAACCAGATCAGACAATTTCTCAAGTTCCTTTCAGCTTCTGCCTCTGGAATTCTAAGGTAAACCACAAATCAAAAAGAACATATCAACAAATATTAACTATACCTTTTATAATAAACATATAAGTAAAATAAAATTATACTTCTTAATAAATAAAAAGCAGAGACTGCCTAGTGATAAATAAAGACAATGAATGACAATTACTTGCCTTTAGGTTCAAGGAATGCAAAATAAGACAATATTTCTCTTAAGAAGTTTACAGACGAATGGTGCATAGGCAAAGCAATAAAACAACTCAAGAAGATAGAAGATGTAGGGTGCCTGGGTGGCTCGGTTGAGCATCCAACTCTTGATTTTGGAGTTAGAGCCCTGTGTCAGGCTCCATGGTGACAGTGCAGAGCCTGCTTGGGATTCTCTCTCTCCCCCCTTCTCTCTGCCTCTCCCCTGCTTGTGTACTCTAAGTAAATAAACTTAAAAAAAAAAAAAAGATAAAAGGTGTAATAGAAGTACGATATGGTGTTATGAAAACACAGGACAGAGTATTACATTCAGCTTGAGCGACAAGGTATGGTCAGAGACGCCTTCCTAGTTGGTTAATACTTGAGTTCATTTGTGCTTGTAAGGTTAGCTAGGCTTTTCCATTTGGTCGGTCGGTGGGTTGATTGGTTGGTTGGTTGGGGGGGGTGGGGAGTGGAGGGCGTTGCTAGAAGGAAGGCCAAAGGACATTCTAAGTGGAATAATAATATCAAGTGAAACCCAATAGCAGGAGAAAATCTGGAAAGCTATAAATCAACTGAATTAATACTTCTGTGATCTTACTTCTATCATTACACTATTATACACACATTATGTATTTATGTGTCTCTTTTTTAAAGTACCTAAGTTCTTCAAGAAAATAACCATTTCTCTTTCCTCTTTGTCTTCATAGTGTAAGAGTTTAATGCCTGGCACACAAGTAGATATAAATATTTAATTCTGATCTAAACAGCAGCTGAAACAGACAACGACTATTATGGCAAGAAATAAACCTGAAAAGAACAAAAAAACAAGATTCAAAAAAACCCCAAAGATCCTGTGAACCATGCTGAGGAGTTTAGATTTTGCAACAGGCAGTGAGAAATTATTAAAAGAGTTTAAGATTTTTAGAAAAATAACTATAAATACAGAGTAATAGATTAGGAAGCCACACAACTAGAGTCAAGGAAATCAATTAGAAGGGTAGTATTATAGTATTATAATGTGTATACTTATGTGTGTATATGTATGTATATAGTGTGTATATATATGTATATATAAACACATGTTCACATTTTATACATAGTATTTAGTGCATATATATGGTATTGAGAGATAACAGTATTTTAAATGAGAAATTAAAAAAGCATGAATTAAGGAATTGTCAAGAGAATCTGAGAAAAGAAAAATAGTTTCAAACATATTAAGGAACTGCAAACATGTTAAAACTACAGTTGGGAAAAAAAGGAGCTATTAAGAATTGGTAGGGCTCTGATACCTTGCATATTAAAGGTAAAGGAAAGGAAGGATCCCATACTCCACACCCACTTCCAGAAAAAGCATAAGCTTCATGAAACTAGATTCATGTCTGCTCTGTTCATTCTTAAATCTCTAGCCCCTTGCAAAGACTCTGATACATACCTACACAGTAAATATTTGTTGAATAAATGCCAGATAACTTGGGAGGTATGGTAGCTGGATGGAGAGTGGTGCCACTGACCAAAAAGCACGGTCAGAGGGATGATGAAAGATAAGTAAGGATAATCACAACTTAAACATATTGAATGTAAGTTAAGCTGTGAGGTATACAGGAGGAATTTAGAATGGTAGGATGTATAGTACTGGAGAATCATCTAAGCATTCATAAAGATAAAGCCATGGGCAAAAGAAAGGGAACCACCCAGAGAATTCATACAGAAAAAGAAAAAGCACCCCCTGGTGATCATAACTTAGGACTCTATTACCTGCTGTATAACAGGAGCTTGTACTCCACCAGGCTGCATTTGTGGTATAACTTGTTGTTGTAGAACCACTGACTGCTGAGGCTGAAAGATATACTGGGCACCATTGGCTGCTCGGACTACTTGAAGAAGCTGGCCTAAAACAAAACATATGAATTACAAGTTACCATTTTAGCAGTGACCATCTCAAAATAAATGAATTCATGGTAAATGTCAAACCACTAAAATGTCCTAGTAATTCTTAAATAAGAAATCTAATAATTTTATTAAGGGTTATCACCCATACCCAATAAACTATAATCCTTACCTTCTTCACTTCCCTCCATGTTCAAATACATTGCTTAAAATGTTTTCTTTTCCTTACTTATCATCCTCATAAAACTCTTTTCGAATAAAGTTTTAACAATAGATTATGAGAGTTGATTAGAAGTTTAAATTATCTTTACTAACATGTTAGGAGTCATGGAAGATTAGATGTTTTCAGAGGCACTTAGTTTTTAAAGCTTTCAAGACATGAAAGTTTTAAGAGTTCATTAACATCTTGAGCCAAAGCACCAGGGTACTAGTTTCAAAATGCTTAAAAACAATCAAAGCTTGCTGAACCAATTATCAATGCCACATAATCCTAACTGTATGCCTGGCGTATACACACAGAAGTGAATCCCTCTCTTTGCTGTTTTAGATGACGCAGAATCTTTTATTAACTAAAAAACAACAATTACATGTTTAAAAATATGTAGCAAGTTCTTTACAAATTTAGAATTTTAACAAAATAGTAAGAAATTGTATAATTAAGATTACAGAAATAGTTAAAATCCATATAAATTCTTCCAACTTTAATATGCCAAAAATCCCAAGTAAATTTTGTCTATTCAAAGATGCTATTAAAACAGAGCATTACAGGATTTAGTTTGGTATCACAAATTTATTCAAACGAGTAAAGTTTAACTTATTTGGCAAGTTAAAGGTGTTTGACAAAAATCTATGTATTCCTATATAATCATACTTCATTCAATAAATAGGATTCTCACAGATCAAAAGCTCAAGTGCAATTCTCATCTGCTCTACTACATCCTCAGCAATAATTATCATTTAATGTACTACAGCACTCGATCTTATTTTAATAACCTAATAAGCTAAATCATAAAAGAAACACTGATTTTTTTTTTCAATGAGTCCAAAACAAAGACTAGATGGTACAATTTTCTACGTTATACATACAAATAATGGTTCTGTTATTCCTAATTACCTGAATTTGTTAGTATCTGTTGAACAGGAGTCACACCTGCAGGGAGTGCCAAGGTAGCAGCTGTAGCAGCAGCGCTCTGAAAAGAAAAAAAAACACAAAAGAAAAAAATCAAAACCACATATGGGCAAAATAGTACCTCAGTTTAACTCTCGCACATTTTAATAGTATTTGAAGTTTACTGTTTAGTGTATACTAAAATAAATCCCATTTTATAAAATGATCCAATAAAAACTACCTGGCCTAAATGCTTTGCTTAAGTACTTCAATGAAGTAGAATAATATGAAGCGCCTGGGTGGCTTAGTCAGTTAAGTGTCCGACTTTGGCTCAGGTCATGATCTCATGGTTTGTGGATTCGAGTCCCTCATCAGGCTCTTCACCGTCAGTGCAGGGCCTGCTTTAGATCCTCTGTCTCCCACTCTCTGCCCCTCTCCCGCTTGCATGGCACACTCTCTCAAAAATAAACATTAGAAAAAGAAAATGTGCTTCTTGTTGCCATTTAATTGGCCTAAGTAATTTCTACACCTAAAGCCTCAAATTCCCACTATGTCCCCAGAATACAACTATACCCCACCAGGTTTTCTTCATGAAATGCATTTCATTTATTTTAAAATAAATCTGGTCGCTACAGGCAAATGAAAGGTAATCTAAGTCTGAGGAATACATTAACAGCCATTTACTACTGAGAAATATTACTGAGAAATATGAAGGGCCTAGGGGCACCTGGGTGGCTCAGTCACTTAAGCGTGAGACTTTGGCTTTGGTCACGATCTCACAGCTTGTGGGTTAGACACCCACACTGGGCTCTGTGCTGACAGCAGGGAGCCTGCTTCACATTCTGTCTCCCTCTCTCTGCTCTTTCCCAATTCATTCTGAGAAACATTCTCTCTCTCTCTCTCTCTCTCTCTCTCTCAAAAATAAGCATTAAAAAACATTAAACGCGTATAGTTCATATTTTTAAAGATTAATAGGTCTCCCTCTACTGGCAAAGTGACAACTATAGTTTCTATACAGCATACATGACACAATAACCACCTGCACACCTCTGCACATTGAAGTTGCTACCAATAAATATTTGTGGAGTGACATACCATACAAACATAAACCACTTTTACTGATATCTACTGAAAGTTTATTCTTGTATTTAGTATGAGATAGCATTAGAATAATGCAAAACTGGTTTGGGGCGCCTGGGTGGCTTAGCCGGTTAAGCGTCCAACTTTCGCTTAGGTCATGATCTCGCGGTTCGTGGGTTCGAGCCCCGCGTCGGGCTCTGTGCTGACTGCCAGCTCAGAGCCTGGAGCCTGTTTCAGAGTCTGTGACTCCCTCTCTCTCTGACCCTCCCCTGCTCACGCTGTCTCTCTCTCCTAGAAATAAAATTTAAAAAATATATTTAAAAAAATGTTAAAAAAAAAAAAAAAAAGAGCGCGCCCCCGCGCGCCCCGGCGGCTGCGGAGCAGCGGCGCGGCTGTCTAGGAAACGGCAGTCTCGGCGGGTCGGGCTGGCTGCGGCTGCCGGGCAGGGGGCGGGTGCTGGGCAGCCACCGGGGGCCGAACGCAGCGCGCCGGCATTGTAGCGTTGATATATCCGCTTTTAATGTGGCTGTAATTGGCATGCTATCCCATACCAAAATGTCTTTTGAGCAGAAGAAATAGAGGTGAACTATAAAGTGAGAGCCAGTTTCCTCTCTACTCTACAATCTAGGAGAAAAAACTTTCACCCAAGGACAAATCAAGTAATTGTTGACTCAATCTTAAGAGGTTCAAGATTATGCTTTTCTATTTCTGCCCTTTATAAAATTAATTAGAAGTGATAGCCAAGTGTGCCAGTTTTTGTAACATAAGGAAATGCTTGAACACCAAACAAAGGAGAGAGAGAGAGAGAGAGAGAGAGAGAGAGACAGCGTGAGCAGGGGACTGTCAGAGAGGGAGTCACAGACTGAAACAGGCTCCAGGCTCCGAGCTGGAAGTCAGCACAGAGCCTGACGCGGGGCTCGAACCCACGAACCGCGAGATCATGACCTAAGGGAAAGTCGGAGCTTAACCAACTAAGCCACCCAGGCGCCCCAAAATTCCTCTTATTTTCAAGAATGTGTTATTAGATTGGTGGTTTTTATGACTATCATATAAAGTTTTTCTGCTGGGTGATTCTCCTATCTACTTTTTATGGCTACTTTGTTTACTGGCTGTTCTTTTTAAAATAAATTTTTTAATACTTATTTTTGAGACAGAAAGAGAGAGAGAATGAGTGGGAGATGGGCAGAGAAAGAGGAAGACACAGAATCTGAAGCAAGCTCCAGGCTCTGAGCTATCAGCACAAAGCCAAATGTGGGGCTCGAACTAACGAGCCTTGAGATCATAACCTGAGCTGAAGTCGGATGCTCAACTGACTGAGCCACCCAAGCACCCCATTTACTGGCTGTTCTTAAACTCTGCTGATATACATGTGCCCATATTCTTTCACTATGGGAGGCAGCAATGCTAAGTGGATACTTTCCTCTTTGACCTCATCTCCTGCCGCTGTCTGCTCAAACTGCACAGCTCTTCTATTTACTATTTAAGTCCCCACAGTTATGAGATTGCAGAGGGAAGCCAAAATTGTATTCAGATAAACAAATCACTTATGAAACTAGTTGTCCTTCATATATGCACACCTATCTAGCCTAGGGGCATTGTTAGCCAGTCTTTTCTGGATTGTTGAATACTCCTGTAAAACACTTAATGCAATACAAAGTAATTTTAGGGTTCAATTGCAAATTTTGAAAAGATGTAGATAGATGATGAAAATGTTGCTGAATTCAAATTACAAATGAAACTGATGACAGATGAAAGTTTGGCAGAGTTAGGCCACAGCAATTAAAAATAGAGAAATTACAAAGATGATGCTGTCAAAAAATCGAATATCAGGATTAAAAGAAGTTCTTGGAAAAAAAAAAAAAGAATAATGCAAAACTGGTTTGATAGAAGGTCCTGTTTTGTTTTGTAATATTTTTGAAGTGTATTTATTTTGAGAGAGAGAGCGTGCACACAAACAGAGGAAGGGGAGGGAGGTGAAGAGAGGGGAAGGGGGGGAGAGAGAGGGGGGGGAGGGAGGGAACAGTTGGGGGAGGAGGAGAGAAGAGAGGGAGACAGAGAATCCCAAGCAGGCTCTGCACTGTCATCACAGAGCCTGACATGGGGCTCAAACTCACAACAGAGTGAGATCAGGACCTGAGCCAAAACCAAGAGTTGGACACATGACTGACTGAGCCACCCAGGTGTACCAAAACTGTTTTTAATAGCTGTCTTCTAATTGGGAATAATGCAAACAAACAAAACCCAAAAACCTTTTATTTGTAAAGAGCCTACAGTGATTATGTTTCAGAATGACTGAAAACATCAAGTAAAATACTAAAACATATATGCTAATGTATTTTATTGATTTATGTTTCTGACCTATGATCTGTTTAAACACATGATTTTTAGAATCGAGGAGATGTAAAAAAACACTTAAGAGATGGGCTACTGATTTTGCCCCACTCTCTTTAAACACAATTTTAATTCAGAATTCCCTTGCAAACACTCAAAATTCTTAGAAAGTCAGATGAGCCTACTCCAAGTGATTCTACAAAATTTGGTTTTAAAATGACCCAAGTTATTTCCTAGGAAACAGTCTCAACAGTACCAACTACCAACTGCAATAAACATCCTACAGCGAGACGTTTATTTTTAAGGGTAGAGGTGAAAAAAAGAATTGGGGTCTTAGACCTGAAATGGAAGTTTTTGAATGATAAAAATTCTTGTGATTCCATGAAAGACCAGAATTTTGTGATTTTCATGCAGAAAGAATTAATTCCAGCAACTTTAACTGGAAGTACAAATAGAATGCTTGATTTTTTGTGTGAATTTAGAAACTGTAATTTCCACTATCATGCAAAAATTTGTAATTCTGTCAAGTTATAAATTTATAAGGCTAGTGTATTTTAAAAGGAGTCATTTGTCTAGTAGGTGAGCCCCGTTTCCCAGCTGGCTTACCAATCACAAATGAGCTGTGAGGTTCACTACTCATCACTCACCAAACAGAAGAGATATTTTAAAATAACTGCTTTTCCGTTAAAAAAAAAAAAAAAAAAAACTACTATCTGGAAAAAAAAATCTCACTGCTGGCACTAAGCTAAGAGATTCTTTTAAAAATGACTCTTGCCTTTGAATAAAGAGATTTGGCTGAATTTAAGAATGAAATGTTAGAACTGAGACATCACTAACAGTCTATATATTATAAACAGAACAAAGAAAAGCCATGAATAACTATTCTAATAAGACTTTATTTTAATGTTTTATTTTAAAAAACTTTAAGTACATAGGGAAAGATTCTCTAAAGATCTGAAAAGGTGTTTTTTATGGTACTATACTTGATGGGAAACACTGTATGCCCTAAGTGAAATGTGAAAATTGAGAATTTCTGTTCAGTGAATATCCCTTAGAAATATCAAAAGACTAATGCAGAATAAACTCAACTGGTTAAAATGCACTTTAAAGTAGTAATCTACACATTGTAATAAATCTTAAAAGGCTATGCTATAGTTAAATCAGAGCAAAAATTTTTTAAAGTTTGATCTTAAAAACAGTTATCTTGAACCAGCCAAACAGTTCATTTTCATTTTTAAAGCTTATAATTCTTAGCATTCTTGACCTCTTGCAATTAATGGGTCTTCTGAAACAGAGCTATAATTGGCACAGTATGTCTAGTAGGTCTCAAAACCTATTTTTCAAAAATAGCATGAAATGAAACAGCTCTCACAAAGCACCATTCTTTTGGTATTTTCAACATCAAACTGTATAATTTTATGAACCTCAATGTCTAAGTATCAAGCTAAACTTTAGATTAGCTACTCAATTTAGGAAACGAAATTTAAACAGCCATTTTGCTCAAATCTTGACTAAACTTCAGGTTGTTAATACAAACATATCCAGGCATAATCACAATTTTGAGTTACAGTAAGTAGAGCCAAGTAAAGTGCTATGTTTTGAGTCATACCATATTTGATGCATTCATATGTTGTATCAGCTTAGAGTCAGGAACTATAACCTGTGGTGCCGCAGCTAGTAAAAAGAAAAAAAAAACACACACAAACATGCAAATAAGGAACCATGAGGCTATTTCATAATCCTAAGAATGCTATACAATGCTGAAAATTTTTTTCACATTTTCTGCATTCAAATGCATTCACCCATTTGATATCTCAGAATGTTATAAATATCTGTTAAGTAACAGCTGTGACATACCCATCTTATACTAGAAAAAAACATCAATTAAAAAAAGATTTAAGTAACAATACATAAGGATACAAGGGAATTTGGGAACATGAAGCGGTGAGATACCTAATATCTGTATCTATAGCTATAGCTATAGCTATAGCTATAGCTCTGTTCATTCTTAAACTGGAAATTATCAAACAATTTAATCCTGTCTTGCTAACTCAGTATGAACTGGTTTATTAATATAATGATACTACTGTTGGAATGAATTATTAATCCATTAAGAATAAGCTCAAAAAAAACTGTAAGTAGTTTTTTAAAAATCTACACAGCCTTCTTATCTCTAACAGCTGCCAGAATCTTAAGTTACTTCCAACAATGTTTTTAAAACTATAAATCAGAAATACTACATAAGTATAAAAGGAATTAAGTGTTTGATTCCGCAAATTTCAGAGAATAAACAGATAATCCCATTATCCTAATATTCTCTGAGTGAAGAAAATCAAAATTTAATTTATGATGACCTAAAATCCTAGTGCCAGGCCTGAAGGCAATAGGAGGAACAGTCATCAAAACAGATGAAAAGGATAAAATTATTTGATGCAGATATAGAATAAAATATTAAAAGTGTTATTCGGCATAACAATAAAATAACCCCAAAATATTTCTTCTGGACATCACTTACTATGTACCACTATCAATTTTAAGTCTTAAGTATATTCTCAGATACTCTCAAATGAGGCAAATGGGTAACTAAACTGTTACCCTGAAATAAAACTTTTCATTTACCTTCATTCTCCTCTCCAATAACAAGATTTACAAAACTCAAATGCTTGGGAAGTTTCATAACTAAATACATGTTTGTCACGGCAGAAAATACTTTTTACATGCAACAAGCCAAGCTTCTTAGCCTTTTCAAGGTCCAAATTTTCCTTAGCATTTAAATGTTGGAAGAGCTACTTCACAAAGCCTTTTGTAAAGCTTCAGTGAAACAAAATCTATAAAATTACTTGCATAGTACAAAGCACTATGGGCACAGTCTATAAATACTTGGTTTTTCTTGCCTTTAAACCAAGTAATATAAATTATGTTATATAAACTCTTTACTTGAAATCTAATCAGTCAGTTTAGATTTACATAAATTACTAGGGAATTGAAATTTCAGACTGCCATCATTACAAAAATCCTCCAACATTCAGATATATTTATAAAAACTAAACTCAAATAGGTCTTTGCAGGAGTAAATCAATTTTATTAAGAAAGTAGATAATGAAAAACAGTAGATAATGATTTTTCTGTATAAAATAATGAAACCCTTAAATAAACCTTAATAGATCTGACTTACTGTAGGAAAACCACCAATATGTAGACTTCTCAAAAGTATTAATACACTTATCGGAATATCATCTTTGGCTCTCAATTAGTTAACTACTTGTTTACCATTACTATAAAAATAGAATCCACATTTTATATAAAATTTGTCTGTAAATATATATACTCCAATCCCTCAGCCAATAGAAAGGAAAAGCCTAGAGGATTTCTCTTCTTTGAAAATGACAAATTTCAATTCCAGGTTGTAAGTAGAAAAAGATACCCAGTGTCACCTTGCTGTGATGCAGGAATGAGGACCTGCTGGGTCTGCGCTTGCTGAGGTACTGTCTGCTGTGGTTGAGTCTGCTGATGGTGGTGGTGGTGGTGATGCTGCTGTTGCTGAGGTTGATGTTGCTGTTGAACTTGCAGTAAAAGCTGCTGTTCTTCTGAATGAAACCCATCGACTGCCCTAGACTGCATTAGTTTATTCTCCCACAACTAAGGAAAAGAAAAGAATATTCTAAATGAACGTCAGGTAAGATAAATTCAAACACGTGGACAAAACATATTTTATTGGTCTATTTATAAAATTTTTCCATTTTCAAAATTGACACAACCAGAAAATAAACCAACCCCTAATTCTTAGCCAAGTGAACGCAAGAAGAAAAATTAATTTTTAAAGTATCAAATTTCAGGGGCACCTGGGTGGCTCAGTCCGTTGAGCATCCTACTCTTGATTTTGGCTCAAGTCATGAGCTCATGTTTTGGTCTACATGGTCAGCACAGAGCCTGCTTGAGATTCATTCTCTCTCTCTCTCTCTTTCTCTCTCTCCTGCCTGTGCACTCTCTCAAACATTTAAAAAGTATCAAATTTCATTTTTTGCTATCTTAAGTACTGAAGAATTTTCTTTTTATATCTTCAAACTTTCTATATTAATTCCAGGCAGAGTTTCACAGAAGCAGTTTATTAATAACCAAAGATTATCCTTTTGTAATATCAACTATTTACTATTTTTATGGAAATCTCTTTAATGAAATATCTGACTTTTAAATTATATATGCAAAACATAAATTCATCTTCTCCTGATTTGAACAATGAGAAACATCATACAGGCAATCCTCAAGTTAGAAAAGTCTAACTTTCCATCTGTCCAATTCTACACAAGGATAAAGCAGCAGCAATGCCTACAGCTTTCAGAGGCACTCTCAACCTTCCACATCTTTTGAAATTCCCATCTTCCATCATGACAAGAAATGACAACCATTTTTTGCTTTTCTCCATCCATATTCTCATCACACCATAGGACAGCTTTTATGATGGGGGGGGGAATCAAGACGTGGGCAATAGGAAGACAGAAAATAAAGTATTTATGACTATTTCATCCTTCTATTTAACACATTTCCTCTCTACCAGATTTAGTGTTCAATCTAGAGAGCCTCAACTCTTATGAGAAACTGCCCAAGAAAGGAACAAACTGTTCTTTAAATATACAAATGAAATTTAGTTCAGTCATTTTGTATACAAGCACCTACACATACTTTGTTTTCTCCCCTAGGATATGCTCTTGGAACATTGCCTAAATCACCTGAAGGTTCTATCAGATCCTTCAAGAATCTACCTTTACCAATACAAAGATTTTTATAATCTCCTGACACTTCCAACTGTCCTAGAAATTCTATACTTGTAGCTACATGCTAATAACAATTCTAGCACAGCTCTAATGGCTTGATGAAAAAGTAAATTAAAGGTTAATTTCCCAAAGCAAACATTCCCCTAACAGGCTCAGTATTTAGACCTGCCTGAAGACTATTCTTACGGAGACAGTAATAATATCTATCTTGTAATTGGCTGTGAGGTCTCAATACATATTCACATAAAACATTTATCAGAGTCTAACATAAAGTCAGTCACCAATAAATGTTAGTTTTCATTATGGTGGTTGTGGTATTGTGTAACAAAACATTACACCAGAAGTCAGGAACCCACTTAGTCCTAGTCTGACCACTATTCAGCTTTGTGGACGGATTATTTTTCTTTCTTGGGCATTTTCCTCATCTAAAAAGAGAACAAGTTCAGTTATGTCTAAACTCACTTTCAAAAGCTAAGAAATGGAAGTCTGAAAAATCTCATATTGAAAACAGCTAGAGTTTTTTCCAGGGTAACAAAGAATGATTTTCTGGGACCCCATGGTGCATCTGGTTCATCTCCATAGGGAGGCATCTAGCACAGCATGCAAGGCAAAATGGACCCCTACACATTGAATAAAACACATTCCAACTAACATATTACATAGTAAGGCTCCCAAACAGTCTGCACTCACCCAAACCTTCTACACTTCTTTTGTCTGTTCTAAAACTGAAGCACCTTGGTGGCTCAGTTAAGCGTCTGACTTCGTCTCAGGTCATGATCTCACGGTTCATGAGTTCAAGCCCCGTGTCAGGATGTGTGCTGACAGCTCAGAGCCTGGAGAGTGCTTCAGATTCTGTGTCTCCCTTTCTCTGTGCCCCTGCCCCACCCTCTAAAATAAACATAAAAAAAAAAGGGTCTAAATTAAAAAAAAACCTGGCCTCTGGTGAGCCAAAAAGCACAGTTAAAAAAAAAAGTATTATTAATTAATGCTATAAGAAACAGTTGTTTAATCCATGATTTTTTAAATTGAAAGCTTTAGTAGACCTCCAATTGGTCTACCCAGTGTAATCTGACCCATCACATTACTTCACCGAAGTCTCCATGGTAATGGCAAATACTAATAATTTTGTATCATGTGCTAAGCGCTGGGTACTACTCACCTCGCCTCTGAAGTCAAAGGCCTATGGCTCAGAATCCACCTAACACCTCATCATTACTGTCACTATCCTTTCCAGAGGATTGTTCCAATTTATCCTTACTGTTATGGCCCTGGTTCAAGTCCTCTCCTCCTACCAGTACTACTGAGAACTATAATGACTAAGCCCTTCAAGCTCCCCACATCAAGTCATAAATTCTACAATTACTGAGATCTCCTATATACTAAACACTATTAGAGGCACTGAGAACGGACAGTGAACAAACCTGACAAAAATCCTTCTCCTCAGAGCCTACATTCTAGTGAAAACTTGTTTTTCCAATCTATATATATATAATACTCTATTATAATCATCAGTGGTCCTCCAAATGTGGTCCTAGGACAAACAGTATCAGCATCACCTGAGAAACTGTTAGATATACTAATTCTCAGGCTCCGCCTCAGACCTACTGAATCAGCAACTCTTGGCATAGAGCCAAAAATCTATTTTAATAGCCTCTCCAGGTCACTTTAATGTCTAAACCAATGCTTTTCAAAATGAATACTGTAGCCTTTTAGTGGGTTGTTAAATGTCAATTTAATTTTTTTTTAAATATAATTGAATTAAAAAGCAAATGTCAGACTGTCCCTCTATCATCTGGAGCAGAAGTCCAAAAATCTGCGTTTTAACTAGCACCCCAGAGAATCTTTCTCATTTTAAGAAAAAAAATCAAGCTCCTTAATACAAAATATGTCACCTCTAATTGCTACTACAACTTTATTTTCCTAACAGTGTCCAACAACTTGCAGTTCCCTGAATACAGAGTACATATCTCATGTCTAAATCTTAGTAAACTACTACCTCGACTGGCAGTCTTTCTTCACAAATTCCCCAAACAATGCAAATGTCAAAGTCACATAGCCCCAATGAAATCACTGCCTGCCTCCCTGGAAATTGCCTGCTAGTCAGTAAGACAAGCAAGCATGACCCCATGTTTCCAACTGCTGGAGGTTGCAGGGAAAGACAGAAGAAACGGGTGTTGGGAGTAGTCCATGGAGAATCCACATTTACTAAGCACCAAATACTGTTCTAAGCAATGTAAAAATTATAAACACAGTACCATAAATACTAGGCATTAAACTTTAATATCACATAATACAAAGTTCAAATTGGCTGAATATTTCCTTTTATATGATTTTAATTGTATTTATCAAAAATATTTTTTGATATTCTATTTTTTTAAAAAATTATCAGCTATTTAAACTAAACAATGCAGGGGTCCCTGGGTGGCTCAGTCAGTTAAGCATCCGACTTCGGCTCAGGTCATGATCTCAGGGTTTGTGAGCTTGAGCCCCAAGTTGGGCTCTGTGCTGACAGCTCAGAGCCTAGAGCCTGATTTGCATTCTGTGTCTGCCTCTCCCCCACTCACAAGGTCTCTCTCAAAAATAAACAAACATTAAAAATTTTTTAAATAAACAATGCAAAATTATTTTTGGCAATAGTAATCCTATTAATACTACTAACAATCAAGAATTTTGAATAGTTACATATTTGTTTATTTTGCTAAGGAATTAGAAGAACTCGCTTTCTTCCTTCTTATACTATTTTCCCTCCCACATAGTAGTTATTATTTCTGGCAATCCTACTTCAGCCATCTTTTTCAGGTCTCTGAAATTAGACATAGAGAAAATTCTTTTTCTGTTCCTCAAATGACTCAGATACACATCTGTATATGATGTTAACCTGACGAATACTAAAGTCTTACTGTACACTTTGTGAGTTACTTTATAGGTACAGACTCATTTTTACAAAATCCTAGAACACTGACATTGTTACTAGCTCCTTTTTTACAGCAAAAGAACCCAAGAATAAGAAGTAATGTAACTTATCCGAGACCATCAACTAAAAGCAGGCAAAAATGAAGAATCATCAAGGCAGTCTGACTCCACTGTTCCCAATTAGGCCTGGACTATGAGAATGAGAAGGCACCCTAGGCACCCTGCTTGCCTTACCCTAATCCCAGCTCTAGTCCAAGTTTCTAATCTCTACACTATATGGCTGTTATCAGAGCAGGCCTAGTCACAACCCTGGTACCTTTCTTTTTCCTGGTAAGTATGGTATGTCATCTGGAGACAGAGGCCTAGGTTCAAGTCTCTAGCCTGTGATAAATGACCCTGTCAAAGCATACATATTCCCTCCGAGTCTATTTTTTGATCTAAAAATGTATGATCAATCTACTGCTTCCTGGCAGTCTGCTAGGCTAGAAATTCTAAAGGATTCTACTTTCACAAAATGTCTAGCTCCTGAATAAAACACAAGACAAATGCATTTATGGGCTCCCTTGAAATGGGGTTGGGGAACAGAGTTTTCCACAAATACAAATGAAGTGGAATAATGGATTATTGTTCAAGTTATAACCCAAGTATTTATATAGAACTAGAATATATTTAGAATACTGGTTCTCGATCAGGGGTGGTATTGTCCCCCAGGGACATCTGGCAATGCATGGAGGCATTTTTGGTTGTCAGAAATGAAGGGTGCTCTTGGCATCTAGTGGGTAGAGGCCAAGTATGCCACCAACATTCTGCAATGAACAGAACAGCCCTCTACAAGGCTTGCTGCTTACAAGGCTTCTTGCTACAAGAAGTAACAAGTCACAGAAGCACCAAGGTTGAGAAACCTGATCTAGAGACAAATAAACTACTGAGTCTCAGATTTGCCTCCAAATGAGAAAAATTTTCTCACTGTTTTATTGAGAGAAGAGACCGTATTTTATTTATTTTATGTTTTTATTTTATTTATATCCAAGTTAATTAACAAAGAGTATGTATAATGATGATTTCAGGAGTTGAATTTAGTGATTCATCACTTACATGTAACACCCAGCGCTCATCCCAACGAGTGCCCTCCTTACTGCCCGTCACAGCCCATCACCCCATCCAACACCCCTCCAGCAACCCTCAGTTTGTTCTCTATATTTAAGAATCTCTTATGGTTTGCTTCCCTCTCTTTTTATCTTATGTTCATCAGTTTTGTTTCTTATATTCCATATATGAGTGAAATCATGTTATTTTCCTCTGACTTACTTCGCTTAGCATAATATACTCTAGATCCATCCACATTGTTGCAAACGACAAGCTTTCATTTTTTGATCACTGAGTAATATTCCATTGTGTGTGGAATATTATATATATGTTTGTGTATGTATATATATGCACACAAACCACATCTTTATCCAGTCATCAGTCAAGGGACATTTGGGACTCCTTCCATAATTTGGCTATTGTTGATAGTGCTGCTCTAAACATTGGGGTGCAAGCGCCCCTTCATCAGCATTTTTGTATCCTTTGGATAAACACCTAGTAGTGAATTGCTGAGTTGCAGAGTAGTTCTATTTTTAATTTTTTGAAGAACCTCTGTACTGTTTTTCCAGTGACTGCACCAGGCTGCATTCCCACCAGCAGTACAAAAGTGTTCCTCTTTCTCCACATCCTCACCAACATGTTGTCTCCTGAGTTTTTAATTTTAGGAGAGGCCATATTTTAGATCTCCTATAGTATTTGCTGTTTAGATATAGGTAAGTCTGACAGTGTAGAAAGGATGATTTTATCACTCACATTAAAGAGGATTTCTAGACTGTCATTCCTATCCATTATCACCAACCAATCCAAATCACAACTTACATTCAAATATAGATTAAAAAATGTGGCGCCTGGGTGGCTCAGCCTCACGGTTCATAGGTTCTAGCCCCGTGTCGGGCTCTGTGCTGACAGCTTAGAGCCCGGAACCTGCTTCAGATTTTCTCTCTCTCTCTCTCTCTCTCTCTCTGTATGCCCCTCCCCCACTGGTGCTCTGTCTCTCTCAAAAATAAACAGTAAAAAAATATATTTAAGGGGTGCCTGGGTGGCTCAGTTGATTAAATGTCCAACTTCAGCTCAGGTCATGATCTAAGAGCTCATGAGTTTGAGCCCCACACTGGGCTCTGTGCTCAGGTCATGATCTCACAGCTCATGAGTTTGAGCCCCACACTGGGCTCTGTGCTGACAGAGCCTGGAGCCTCCTTCGGATTCTGTCTCTTTCTCTCTCTATCCCTCCCCAGCTTGAACTCAGTCTTTCTCTCTCTCTCAAATATAAACAAACATTAAAAAAATTTTTTTAATATATATATTTAAAATATATACAGATATATTAAAAAAAACCAAGACTATTTTTTTTTAATTTCCCATAGTTTATTCATTAAATTAGGCCCATAGTGTTTCAAGAGATAACCTCAAAAATTGTGTTGAATTTTTTTTTTTTTTTAAGTTTATTTTGAGAGGGAAGGGGAGAGAAAGGGAGAGAGAGTGTGCACGTGCACAAGGAAAGGGGCAGAGAGAGGGAGGGAGGGAGAGAATCCCAAACAATCCCACTGACAGTTCAGAGCCCAATGTAGGGCTTGAACTCACAAACCAAACCGTGAGATCATGACCAGAGCTAAAGCCAAGAGTCAGATACTTAGCTGACTGAGCCATACTGGTGCCCTGAGTTAAATTTGTTTTTTTAATCACTTCCCTTCTAGCATTATCTAGTTAAACTTTAAATTATATGCACAGTCATTACTCATCTTAATTCATAATCTAACTCACCACTATATCTTCCATAGCAATAGAGAAGATTTTGATAAAAGTTTGTGAAATAGCCAAAAAAAGGGGGGGGGGAGAGAAAGGGGCTAGAGCTAATGACAAAGTTCTTTGTAAAACATAAAACACAGAATCAATGTTAGTCTTTATTAGCAAGAATATCTAAACCTGTAGTCTAATACAATATCCCCTAGCCACACACACGGTGATTTAAAGTGGAATTATAGGGGCACCAGGGTGGCTCAGCTGGTTAAGCGTCGACCTCAGCTCAGGTCATGATCTCACGGTTCATGGTTTCAAGCCCTGTGTTGGGCCCTGTGCTGACAGCTAGCTCAGAGCCTGAAGCTTGTTTTCAGATTCTGTGTCTTCCTCTCTCTGACCCTACCCTGCTCATGCTGTCTCTCTCCCCCGCTCTCTCTCAGAAATAAATAAAACATTAAAAAAAATTAAATTGGAATTATAATTAAAAATTCAGTTCTTCAGTTCCACTAACTACATTTCCAGTGCTTAACAGCCATATGCTGCTAGTGGCTACTATACTGGAGAGCACAGATATGGAACGTTTTCATCACCACAGATAGGGCACGTTCTGGAAATTCTAATGAGATTCTGAAGAAAGTTAGTACAGAGAATTAAAATAACATAATCTCAATTTAGTCTAACAGTTTATTTTTAAATCCAGTGACAATCCAGAATAGAGGAGTATGCTCCATTTGGAAAATACAGTAAAAATATTACAGTACTTTGTTCAGTTAGATTCTGGAGCCATGTTTGTCATTAACCAATTTAATTAAATATGTACTGACTACCAACCACATATGGAAGGCACTGTTTTAGACGCTAGGGATTCAAAGATGAATAATTCACAATTTTTGTTATTAAAAACTAGCCACTAAACAAAAATCCATAATATATATATTACTCAACATATTATACACTCCATTATATAGATTATACTAATATACATTTAAATAGTCAAATATAGTAAAAATACAGGTAGAGCTATTTAATCTCAAAGACAACTCATTCTCTTTGGAGAGAATATCCTGATTCTATCAGGCCCGCTCAGAAAAATCAATTCCCCACACTTTTGTGAAAAGCAAGAGTAGAAAACAAACAGCCTGGATTAACAACCTGCTAGTATGACTTAAAGTCTTTGAGGCTGATTTCCTACATTTAAAAATGTTGCATCTAGGGGCGCCTGGGTGGCTCAGTCAGTTAAGCGTCCGACTTCAGCTCAGGTCATGATCTCACAGTTTGTGGGTTCGAGCCCCGCGTCAGGCTCTGTGCTGACAGCTCAGAGCCTAGAGCCTGTTTCAGATTCTGTACCTCCCTCTCTCTCTGACCCTCCACTGCTCACGCTGTCTCTCTCTCTCAGAAATAAACATTAAAATTTTTTTTTTTAAAAGTTGCATCTTCTACATAAGATCAAAGTACTTTAAGGACAATCATTATACCAGTTGTAATGTAAACTGCAATGTGTCTGCTCCACATAACACAAAGGAATCAAATAATCTTTTTCTTTTCTTATTCACACCCTGAGATAGTTTAAGCTATTTCAGCAGTTTATATTGCTGTTCTTCCAACTCATGCCTCAAGAGGTGGCATTCTTTCACTTGTATTTCTGGACACCTACTTACTGTTTACTTTTAGTAACCATTACATTTCTCTCACGGTAAATAAAGATTTCCTCATCTCACTTAAATAAAATAATACTTAAAAACATGAAATTCTCTGAACAAGCACTTACTGAATTTCTACAACAAACACATTTTAGAATACATGCATATTAAGATCATAAAAAAAGGGGAAAAAAAAAACCCCTACAGGTATGTCAAATAATTAAACCATACCCATCCATTAATAAAAGATAATAGCAAATGCCATTGCCAGGCACTATGCTTAAGCACTTTATATGCTTACTGTATTTAGTCCTCAAAACAAACCAATAAGGGGGTGCTTGGGTAGCTCAGTTGCATAAGCTTCAGACTCAGTTACCGCTCAGGTTATATCTCACAGCTGTGAGATCAAGCTCCATACCAGGCTCTGCACTGACTGCACAGAACTTGCTTGGGATTCTCTCTCCCTCTCTCCCTCAAAATAAACTTTAAGAAAAATCAAAAAAGGTAAGCCCTACTAATTCCCATATCACATACAAAAGAATTAAATATAAGCAGTGTGCCTAAAGACAGAGGGAGGATGGACTGTAGAGCTAGGATTCAGAACTAGCACCCTTCGCCTAACTTTACTGCCTTCTGCAGCAAAACTGAATGTTCATCCCATGGAAAAATTAGGGATCAGTCTCTGACTGAAGAGAATGGGGGGGGGGGGGGGGGGTGCGGAGAATAGGACTATTGAAAACAACAGCAAAAGGGGAGGCAAACTCACAGTTTTTAGTTCCATCAGAACTTGCTCATCAACTCCATCATCCAAAAAGATGTCTCTCACATCATTAATAACATCTTCAATCACAGATCTGTACAATTTAGGCTTTAAAGGAAAAACAAAAGACTTGAAAAAGATCATTTTTTACATATTAAATGTATTAACACATTTTCACAAATTCAAAACAAATACAATAACCATTTTCCAACTATCTAAAACTTCTTTTAGAAGACACACTTTAAAGATCTTGCCATCTTAACAAACCTCATTTGCTTCAGTTAAAATGAATTATTTTAAAGCTGCGTATTTTTAAAAAAAGGCTTAAAGACTACTTAATGCAATTTGTATAGGGAAGATCCTTACACATACAAGGTCCACACAATTTCCAGTTATTATTTCCTATGTTGTTATATTCAGAGCACCTAATGTGATCCAATAATAGCTTTATGAGTTGCTATGTCTGGTTCCTATTATTCTTTCCTTTGTTTGACTCCTGTTATATCTCATAGCCTCCTCATTAGGCCTTAAACTAGAGAACCTTCATCCTGCAGTCATTTGCGACATCTGCAATCTAAAAAACACTCAAATTTAAATATCACCTAATTTCTATTTTTTGTTAACCAGTCTGTGCCTTTAAGCTACACCTACACTGTTCAGGTCTCAGAAGTCCCAGAGAAGAAACAAGGCACCCAAGATTTCTTTCCTTCAACTACTGCCCAGATGATACTATGAAACAGAATCACGGACAGCCTCGATGTTCATTTTTAAAATTATTATTACTCTTATTGTTGCTATTTCTTGAGAGGGGGTGGAGGAATAGATGACTTCTATAAAGTTCCCAGAAGAATAAAATGAAAACAGATGTGAAAGCACTTTCACAAGTGTATTTTTTAAAAATTAAAAGGTGATGGACAGTAATTTGCCAAACCCACATCCTATTTTTAACATTTTAGGCAATAAGTTTGCACATGTGACAAAACTAGAGGTGCCTCATTATAAATCCTACCCATTATCACACACAGTTGAGATTATCAGACTTTTTCTTTTAATGTTTGCCATTTGTGATTTATATCCTGCTTGAGGTAAAAATTACTGGTTACTGAATAAAACCAAGGGTTTGCTTTCATAACCAAAGCGCAAACAAATAAATGTTTCATTAGCATCTGAATCAACAACACATGGTAACAGGAGAACCCTCTTAGAAAATGTGCACTGCCCAAAATATAAATAATGAGCTCCTCTGTACAATTTACCTCAACTATTAAAAATTATTTGTTCCTTTTCACTACAACCAGAAAAACAATTCACATATCTAGGTTCTCACCTTTGCTATTCCACTCACTATCCTCCTTTATTCTGCCAAATCTGCCTCTGTGAACTTTAATCACATGCAAAGTGTGAAACTCTACAGGGCTTCCTTATTTTTAACATTCTGATTCTATAAGGAAAGTGTAACTGACTACAGGTATCACCTTATCCACAGTGACTTAACCACTGAATTACTAAAATAACATTTAAAAAGCCATTTCAATTTAAGTCATCAATGATCCTTAAAGCATTATAAAGAGGTGGTGGAACTTTAGATTGGTACTCCGAATCTTAAATTGATGATAAAAAATTATTTTTTCAGCACACTGAGTGTTTTGGCATTTTTTGAAGTCAATCACTCCTAAAAATCTTCAAGCTTGGAGATCCAGGCATTTACAACTATAAAATTTGTTTTCTTCACGTACTCTCCGTTTAATGAAACAATTTTGTATTACGATTTTGTTTAACCCACAACCTGGCCATTTAAAGGATTTTTAAAAGCACTACAGCTGAAAGGAAATGGGTATTCTTCATAAAGTATAAACACAGAGAATAATTTAGCATTATTGTTCACAAGTTGAGAAGCCCTCAAGATACGCATGTTTTTAAAAGCGCGGGGGTACAAACGCACTATTTGAAGCAAATTCCAAGTTGTCATTTAAAATGCTAAACATTACTTGAGGCAAAATTTTTGCCTTTTACAAAATACCGAAGTAAATTAGGTTTGTCCTGGTTTTGGAAACACAGATATTCCAAACTTAAAAGCTGGTATGTGAAAGAGCCAAGATAGTGGCAATACCTAATGATTAATTAATTAGAAGTTTCCTTTCAAAAGTGCTAGTCCCCTGGGGTAATATTGGGAAATAAATCGGATTAACTTCTGTATCAGATATTTATATGCAATGAAAGAGAAAACACTACTTAGAATCTTAATTTTTTTCAATACGGTTTGCACTAAACCTCTTCACTCTTACTATTTACAATTCCCTTATACATAAATGTACCGTGGACATAAGGTCCTATGTTGATGCTTTTAGGCACTTAACTATTCGAAAGGCTTTGTGTCTCCAACACTTAATAGAAAAACATGACCTATTAGAAGCTTTGTTTCTAACATATTTTCTGAATACGTGATGATCAAAACACTACCAAAGACCCCTGCAACCAAGTTAATGTAGGCATTTTTTTTTTAAATTCCCGACAACGCACGCATTTTCCAATACAAAAACGATGAGACACCTAAACTACAGTTCTCTTTAAGAGCAAAAATAAAAATAAAATGAAAAGAAGGGACCAGCAATTCTACTCTCCCCTAACAAAGACAGGAAATCCTGGCTCCTGCATCAAAACAATAAAAAACTTGGGGCTCTGAAAGCGGCCCTGCTGGGTGCGAAATTAACAGGGCAAGGAAAAGACCTAGAAATAAACTGAGCTCTGCACGTTCCTGCCTCTCGCCTCGGGAGCACGCACCTCCCAGCCCCGCTCTCAGCAGCTCTATTTAAAGCCGGATCTAGTGTTTAAATGGAGAGGCGGTGACGTAGGCCTGAAAAGCACCTTCCCATCCTGGCAGAGTCTATATTAGAGAGCGGCAATGGCTCTATATAAACAGGGCAGCCAAAGGGAGGAGGACCACAAGGCTCAGGGACTGAAAAGCAGGGTAAGCGGCCGCAGCCATGATGGATCGACCCGAGTCGCCAACGGTACGGAGTCGGGCGGCCGCGGGCTTGTCTGCGGCATTTGGGACCGGGCAAAAAACGTGTTTTATTGTCAGAATAAAAATAAGAGTGGGGTGGACTAGTGATCATATTGCGTTGGTGACTGAAAAGGTTATTTATGTGTCTGCTTTTTGCAAACCTACGTGATCTCAATTAACCAAAAAGGGTCGAATGGGGAGAAGTAGGCAAATTTCAAGGCGAAAGCGGGGGCACTTTGACCACTGTAGGCTTTTTTTTTCTGTTTGCTTTGGTGCTTTTGCTAGTGGAAGATACGATAGGGGTTTTGCTTCCCCTTCGCCATTTTACCGATTCGG
Source organism: Hyaena hyaena (assembly GCF_003009895.1). NCBI lineage: Eukaryota > Metazoa > Chordata > Mammalia > Carnivora > Hyaenidae > Hyaena > Hyaena hyaena. The sequence continues at coordinate 959,451 of NW_024081231.1, forward strand.
AAGGAACCGAGATAAGTGCTTTTCAACCTTCGTCCTTTTTTTTTTTTCTTTTAAAGAAATATAAAATGGCCCCAGGGATGGCTCCCTAAGCACAACCGCCAGCAACACCCCCAAGTAACCCCCGAAAGTAGCCGTTCACCTTCCACCGCACTGAAGCGGACCACGGAGGGTCTTGGGGACTCGCCCAATTCCCCAGACGCGGTTTTTGTTCTGAGGCTGCTCCGGGAGCCCTTCTCGAGCCAGGGCGGCCGGGCCCGTTTCGGGGGGGGGAAGCGGCGGCTTCCCACCCTCCCTCCCTCCCTCCCGGCGGCCGGGGTCTGGGGCCAGGGCCGCGCGCTCGCCCCGGCCCAACGGCCTTCGCGGCCCGGACCGCCCCGCGGCGGCCCCAGGCCCCGCCGGCGCCCCCGCCCTCCCCGCCGCTGCCGCCGCCGCCGCCGCGAGCCCGAGGCGCCCCCCCGCGCCCGCCGCCCCGGCCCGCTCCGCCCGAGGCGGGAAGCGGCGGCGGCGGCCGCGCGGGCGGCTGAGAAGAGTAGAGGCCGGGAGTCGCCGCCGTCCCCGCCCCCGCCCGGTCCGGCCGTTGCTGCCGCCTGAACGAAGCCCCCGCCGGCCACCAAACCACGTCCTTACCACGGTGTTTGTATTTGCCGAGTTCGCCATTTCCACACACAACACAAACAAGAGGGGGGCAAGCCCGAGAAAACAAGATAAAAACAAAACCAAAAATGAAAAAAAAGAAAGCCAAAACACCCGGAGGGTGGCCCGAGCCACCGCAAGATTGGGGGTAAAAATTTCAAACAAAATCGGATCCTGAAAGAGTAGAGAGGGGAGCGGTGAGAGGAGGAGGAGGGGGGCAGTCCTCCCGGAGCTAAAAAACCTCGAGAATCGCCCTTAAGAAAAAAGCCACGACCCTCGTGGGGTCCGGGGGGCGTTGCCCGCTCCCCACCCCGCGCCAAGGAGGGAAACCACCACCGGTCGCCGCTCCCCGCGCCGCCGCTGCCGCCACCGGCTGCAGCTCCAGCCGTCCGGTCCGCCCGCTTCTCCCCTTTATATAGTGAGCCAACGAGCTGCGCGAGCCGCCGCCGCCGCCGCTGCCGCCGAGAGACAGGGCGGAGGGGGAGGGAGGGGCGGAAAGGGCGGGGGCAGAGGTGGGCGGGGCTGAGCGCGAGACACCGCGAGAGCCGCGTGCGCAGGCGCGCCGGGGCGGAGGCCGCCCAGGGCCGCGTCGTCACGCGCCGCGGAGGGCGCTGGGCGGGCGGAGCCTGAGGACTGGAGTAGTGAAGACGGCCCACAGGCTTCCCAAATCTCGCGTGATCACGTGGTGGCCACACAGGCGGAAGTGTCCGACAGCTTTTTTGGGGTAAGGGTCTTTTAAAGCCTTGCTGGAAAAGACGTGAGTTCTAGTTGCACTTGATTTCAAAGCTACCTGGGATCCCCCCTCTTGTCAGGTGTTCCTGGGTCTCTCTGAGCTGGAAGAGCTAAGAAATACGGAAGGATCGCTGCCGGCTGCCTCGCTAGCAATGGCTGCGGAGGAGGACCAGTCACGTGATCTCGCTTCCGGCCCCGGGCGCTCTCGGACTCCGGTCCGAGTTTTAAATGCGGAGTCATCTCAGGGAGTGAACTAGTCTTGTACTTAGAGCTCCGAGGCTTTCGATTTCCTTGTGGAGGGTGGGCCCATCGCCTGAAAAATTGTGTACGTGTTTCTAAAGAGGAGGAAAGTGGATTTGAGCCCACTGTTAACACAGTCTATGATTAGTAACCCCTGAAACTGGCTGAGTGGTCCCCACCGGTAGAGCTAAGTCTCTGGGTTTTAGTTCCTTCAAGGTTCGGCCACCTAGTAGACCGTGTACTTTAAGTGATTTATTACGGCAGTGGAATTGCCAAAAACACAACAACAACAAAACACAAGCCACCGGATTATGACAGCTCGATAACGCTCCCCCCTCCGTTTTTTTTTTTTTTTTAAAATACTGCTCAAATTCTGCGGTTCCTCGTGGCCTGCGTGGAGTGACTAATCCCTGAAATTCCTGCCCTGACCCACCAAGTCTCGTGGCCTCTCGCTGTGAGCGATCCGGCAGAAAACGTCCATGTCTTCGAGTGTAATGAAATAGGCGTTTGCCGTGCTCTCCTCAGGCAAATCCCGCCTGTATGGCAACATTTCACGCAGAACAGAGAATGCTCTGTTTGGAAGGCAGAACTCATAGTACCTAATTCTCGTGTCCGTAGGAATTTTGAGAGACGTGGAATGTAGTCTGGACAAGTGAAGGAGTTTATCCTCATAAAGCAACACGAAATGTCAAAGTTACATGCCACAGAAAGCAAATTTGGAGAATATCAAAGGCACCGTACCAGAGGAAAATTCGCGACCTGCCAGGACCTGAAAGGAAGAAATTAGAGAAAGCAGAGGCCATTAATACTCAGAAAATGGGAACTTGTCCGTACGTTTGTGATGGGCTGAGAATATCAGTTAATTTTGAGATTTCTTTTAAAATCTCCTGATCGTACATTCTTGCCTTAACACTCAGTTGCATTTCAGTTCCCTGCACGGCTGCCTTTTGAGGGCACTTAAAGGAAAAAGTCATAGAAAAACAGTGTTCTTTGATATATAAAAATAGGGTTCCATCAGTATTTGTAATTCACTTAATATTCAGGTGACCATTAGCCCAAAAGTTATTCTAAACAGTACCGACCCTGGTAAATTTCATGGCTTATTATTTTAAGAGGACTTCTTTTTACCGCCTTACGTATACATGCTACCAAGTAATTTGCACATGGAATCCCTCTCCTTCCACCTCATTTTCTTCTTTAACCATCTGGTATTAACAAAATGATAAAATGTTTTGCCATCAATTAAGATTACGACCACTGCATACAGAACGTAGGTTAGAATCTAGGAGATTTACTCTCCATGGACTTATTCCCAAGGGGATTTGTGACAGCTATATTCTGACTGTGACCTATGAAGTAAGAAAATAGTTTGGGGGGCAGAAAACCCAGCCCTGCACGCCTTATGACCTTCATACTTCCTAGAGGCTCTGAGATGGCCTCTTTTTACACATTTTAAAAGCACTTGGCTAATAATTTACCTAGATCTCTTCCCTCTCCCGCCGGTGTGCCTGGCACCTAAGTAACCACCATGTATTATTCCATTCCAGTTTACTGCTTTCTAATCCTCATTTAGTTATAATACACCTCCAATCACTATATATGTGTGCCAGTTTAGTTTCAGGAAGAGATATTACCTGATCTTGCACCAAAATAGTAGGTGTGAATAATTTGAAAGCTACAGCCGTTTAATTCACAGAACAGGAAATTTGTAAACAGAAAGCTCCTCTCATGTAAGACTAGATTTAGCATTATATTTAAATTGTTTCTATATGAACTTTTTTGGAAGGCAGGGGAGCTGAAATAACTTTTCTGATTTTAGCAGCTTCTTGCACCATATATGAAATATTTATACTGGATTATCAGTTTGCAAACTCATACTTTGTAACAACTATATACTTAAACAGGTAGGTACATAATAGTGCTCTTTCTTTGTGATGAATTTTTTTTTTTTTTTTTTTTGGCCAAAATGTCCTGTACTGGAGGATAAAAAGTTACTTCTTTCTTTTAATGTTTTTTTCTTTTTAATTTTTTAATGTCTTTTATTTTTTATTTTGAGAGACAGAGACAGAGGGCAAGTGGGGGAGGGGCAGGGCAGAGAGAGAGGGAGCCAGAATCTGAAGCAGGCTCCAGGCTCTGAGCTGTCAGCACAGAGCCCGACAAGGGGCTTGAACCCACAAGCTGTGAGATCATGACCTGAGCCCAAGCCTGACGCCCAACCGACTGAACCACCCAGGCGCCCCATCTTTTAATGTTAATATTCTGCCTAAACCACTGGATAACTGCCAAACAAAAAAAGCAAAGGAAAAATTTAGTGCATAAATTTTAATATTAAACAAAATGACACCAAACCTTGTATGTCCAAACATTAAAATGTTTTACTGTTCCAATGACTGTTTTAGCAACCATGCCAAGAAAGAAAAAAATATAAAAAGATTGCTCCTGGAAATTAACTTGAATTAAAATCTTATTATATAACTTACCTTCAGTTTCCATGTTCTTAAATAATAGATCTTACTAAAGCTAATGAAATGACATATTTAGGCATCATGCAGCCCTTATACACTCAATAATTTGGGGCACTTTTGGAGAATACAGAAGTGAAGAGGAAAGATCATGTAACTCAAGCTTACCAATCCTAATGAAAGCCCCTATTGTAAAGTATAGTGCATAGTTATAGCATTCATTCAAGATCTTAGAAGCACTGATGTATTTCAGTCCTACCAAAAAAATAGTAATTCAGAATTCACCTATTTTTTAGGCTTTTGCAAAAACAAAAAACAAAAAAACAATAACAACAAAAAACTTGTTGATTTCCATATGCAGTGATGTTTGATGTAGTGTATAAAAAGAAATTACTGGCCACACAAATTACTTTTATACATGAGGTGGAGATTTAAAAAAAATTTTTTTTAATGTTCTCTTCCTCCCTTCTAACTTAGTTTAAAATTGCTGCTCCATATCTTAAAATAGCAAGTAACTGGCAATTCTTTTTGAATATGGAAATATCAGTCAGTTAGTGGTGGCTTAGCAAAAATAACTGTGCAGTCAGGTTTGACAATGCCATTACTTTACTGTGTCACCTTCTGCAGTAACTCAGCCTCTCTGTGCTGATAAAATAGTAACCAGCACCTATGATTGTTAGGAAGGTCAAAGGTACTAGAAAGTGCTTTGATACGTATTGGGTGGATGTTTTTATTATTAATGGTAAGTATATTAACAGCTACATCAAAGTAGGGGGAAGGTCTTTTTAACTCACTTTGTAGAACAGTAGTATAAAATTTTAATAATGATGCCAGTGGTTGATGATTAATTTGTCCGCAAAATAAATTTTGTTACCTTAATTTTTTTTGTAACTTTAACTTTGTTACTTAATTTGCTAAATTTTGATACCTTAAGTGGTGAGTATACAGTGTAACTTGTGTATGTAAAAATAATATATGCTGTCATGAGATAAGATTCCTTAAGAGAAATACTGATTTATCATGGAAGTTAATCAAGTTGCTTGGTTACACACGTGTACAATGAGATCTAGCAAATTACAAATGAATTTACCCACTGACTCAGCAATGCCAATTCTAGGACTCTATCCCACAGATATAGTAGCAAAAATATGAAAAGGTAAATATATGCCCAAGACTTCATTATGGGACTGCTTATAACAGCAAAAGAAAGGAAACATTCTTATATGTCCACATAAGGTTTAATAAACCATGGTACTTGCACACAGTGTAATACTTTGCAGCTATAACAAGGAATGAGGAATATCCATATTTACTACTATGGAATAATTTTCAGTATAGAGTGTTAAATGAAAAAAAGACGTAGAGATAAGCATTCTTTGTATGTTTTCATTTAAGAAAAGAGGAACTATAAAGATGTGTGTACATATATACATACTTGCTTATGTTAAAAAAAGGAAAGATAAGCCATAATTTTTTTTTTAAGGAAGGTTACATAAGAAGACAAGGAGAAAATAATATGATGAGGACAGGAATAGAAACTAGGCTTATTTAAATATACTTTTTGTATTTGACTCTGGAAACATCTTCACTTAATTATAAAATAAAATTAACTTAATTATAAAATAAAATTTATAAAATAAAATTGACTTTAATTAGTCTCAAAACTGAAAGAAAATAAAGCAAATAAAGCAAATAGTATATTTTATAACACACAGAGAGGAACCTTTTCAAGTGACTTTAAAACACAGTAATTTTTTTTAACATTTATTTTTGAGAGAGACAGTGCAAGTGGGTTAGGGACAGAGAGAGAGGGAGTCAGAATCTGAAGGAGGCTCCAGACTCTTGGCTGTCAGCACAAAAAAATTTTTGCTCTTCTCTGTATTGTTGGTGATAATGTTTGTATATCTATTCTGTTGTTTTTTAGATGTGAAATATGGCATAAATAAAATGAGTAATTACATGATATTCTAATTACATCATCTCAATTATTCTTAAAAACCAAGATTCCCAACATGAGGGAAAGGAAATACAGATGTAAGATAGAAGTAGATAAGTAGAAATTCTGTAGTCCTGAATCTGAATTAGAAGTATCATGATGCAGGGACACCTGGGTGGCCCAGTCTGTTAAGCCTCCTACTTCAGCTCAGGTCATGAAGTTTGTGAGTTTGAGCTGTGCTGACAGCTCAAAGCCTGGAACCTGCTTCAGATTCTGTGTCTACCTCTCTCTCTACCCCTCCCCCACTCATGCTTGCTCTCATCTCTCTGTCTCTCTCTGTCTCTTTGTCTCTCTCTCTCTCAAGAATAAATGAACATTAAAAAAATTTTTTTAAGTATCACAATGCATTTGTCTTATTTTTTTCACCTGCCTCTAACGAAGCCCAGAAATAACCTAGTAGCACGGAGTATACCTAGTATGTAGATTATGGTATTTTGAGACCAGCACTCCTTGGAGAAATGCCTTATTCTGATCCAGGTCAAGAGCAAGAAATGTCTTTTTTAAAAAAATAACAAAAACCCAAACCCAGTATATTCTAGCTTATAAAAGACACATAGGTCTGAAAGAACCTAAACACAGTGACAAATCTAGTAACAGTGAGCATCTCTAGCTCCCAGATTATGATCTTGAAATGCCATTTTCCACTAAAAGGAATCAAGGCTCCTTGCAGATATGGCTGACTCCAGGACTAGAGCAAGAAAAATATCAGTTCGAACCAAATGAAATTGCCAATTATTGCCCAACCTAATATAAAATGAGTCTAGAATATCTTTTCATACAGATAGCAAGGAAGATATATTTGTTTCTCCAGGGCAGCTGTAACAAAGTACCACAAACTGGGTAACTTAAGGTCACAGAAGTTTGGGGCGCCTGGCTGGCTCAGTCAGTTAAGCGTCTGACTTCACCTCAGTTCTTGATCTCATGATTTGTGGGTTCGAGCCCCGCATCGGGCTCTGTGCTGACAGCTCAGAGCCTAGAGCCTATTTCAGATTCTGTGTCTCTCTCTCTCTCTCTGACCCTCCCTTGCTTACTCTGTCTCTCTCAAAAATAAATAAAACATTAAGAAGAAAATTTTTTAAAAAACCACAGAAATTTATGCTCTCACAGTTCTGGGAGCTACAAGTCTGGAATCAAGGTGTCAGCAGGACAATGCTGCCTCTGACACTCTGAGGAGAGTCCTTCCTTGTTTCTTCCCAGCTACAGGTGGTGGCCAGCAGTGCTTCCTGTCTTTGGCTCAAGGTCACGTCACTCCGCTCTGTGCCTCCTTCTGTACATGGCATTCTCCCTGTGTTTTTACGTTATTTTCCCTCTGTGTATGTCTGTCTCTGTGTCCAAAGTCCCCCTTTTTTGTAAGGATGTCAGTCATATTGGATTAGGGCTTATTCTAATGACCACATTCTAACTTGACTTCCCCTGTAAAGACCCTGTTTCCAAATAAGGCCACTTTTGGAGGCATTGGAGTTAGGATTTCAATGTCTCCTTTTTGGAGGACACAATTGAACCCATGAGAGAAGATATCAAAGACTGTTAGTATCATGTCAAAAGAATTTAGTAGCCAACATGAAGAGGCCCCTACTGGCACCAGTAAGGCTAGAACTTGCGGCAAGTTGAAGAACATCAAATATTTAAATCCATTAATATATAATATTGCTAAAAACAAAACATGAAAATTCTAATTGGTCACTATTGGAGGTTGCTAGGGATTAACCCATTATTTTGAAGACTGGTAAATGGAGAAAAATAATCAAGCATGTATCTAACCTTTCCTACATGAACTGTACCACCGAACACCAGATAGTAGATGTAGTTAGTTGAATGGTGACTCCAAAAAGAAAATGACTGTGTCCTAATCCTCAAAACCTGTGAATATTACTTACTGGGAAAGGGGTCTTTACAGGTGTAATTATGTCAAGGGTTTTGTGATGAGATTATCCTGGATTACCCTGGTAGACCCTAAATCCTATGGTAAGTGTTCTTATAAGAGATATGTCAGGGCGTCTGGGTGGCTCAGTCAGTTGAGCATTGGACCTTGGCTCAGGTCACGATCTTTGGTTCATAAGTTCGAGCCCCACATTGGGCTCTGTGAGACAGCTTAGAGCCTGGAGCCGGCTTCAGTTTCTGTGTCTCCCTCTTTCTCTACCCCTCCCCTACTTGTGCTCTGCCTCTCTCTCACACAAAAATAAATAAATATTTTTAAAAAGAGAGATACATGGAAGTAAGTAAAAAGAAGAGGAGAAAAGGAAATGTAACCACAGTGGAAGAAATTGGAGTGATGCAGCCGCAGGTAATGTGTAGCCACCGGAAGTTGGAAGAAGTAAAGAACAGACTCTCCCCTGAGAGCCTCTGGGGGGAATGTGGCCCTGCCAATACATTTATTTCAGACTTCTGTCCTCCGCAACTGCAAGAAAATAAATTTCTGTTGGTTTTAAGCCATGTTCATGATTATTTATTAAAACAGCCTCAGGAAACTAATACAGTAGATGAGAGGAAGTTTCTTATGAAAGAAACATTCCAGCTAGGGGCGCCTAGTGGCTCAGTGGGTTAAGCATCCAACTCTTGATTTCAGCTCAGGTCATAGTCTCACAGTTGGTGAGATCGAGCCCCTCATTGAGCTCTGCTCTGTCAGCGTCAACAGGGAGCCTGCTTGGGATTCTCTCTCTCCTCTCTCTCTGCCCCTCCCCAGCTCCTTCTCTCTCTCAAAATAAACATTAAAAAAAAAAAAAAAAAGAAGACTTCCAGCTAATAACCGAATAAAGAATGATAAAAATATCACCATTTGGCAATCTCTAATCAATTTAGAGATGGAGGCATGATGCACTGACATCTGCCAACATCACAAAAAAGGAAATGACCAGAGGCATATACTTCCTGATAAAGAACGTGCCACCACCTATAAGGTAGTCTTACCTTCATGGCCACCACCCAAAAATATAAACCCGGAACCTGACTAAGCTTGTAGATCCAATTAACAATTTACAAAAAATACAGAGGGTTCAAGGATATATCAAACTACATATCAGGAATACAATCAGCAAAATCCAGGCTCTGGGAAGCTATAAGACAAATGGTCCAATTTCTTCAATAAATAAATTCAAGGAGAGAGAGAGGAACTTAGATTAAAAGACGATTAAGAAGGATGCCTGGGTGGCTCAGTCAGTTAAGTGTCTGACTTCAACTCAGGTCATTATCTCATGGTTTGTGAGTTTTAGCCCCACATCGGGCTTTCTGCTGTCAACACAGAACCTGCTTTGGATCCTCTGTCCACCCCCTCTCTGCCCCTACCCTGCTTGTGCTCTCTCTGCATCTCTCTCAAAACAAACAAATAAATAAGCAAAAACAAACAAATACATAAATAATTTTTTAAGGCACTTAAGAGACCTATCATTTAATCACAAAGTATAGAACTTATATGGATCCCAATTCAAATAAACTGTAAAAGAAATGACAAATCAGAAATTTGGAAATTTGTACACTTACTAGATATTTGACGAAATTAAAAAGCTACTGAATTAAATGAAAATGTTCATGTAAAGTATTAAAAATAAGTCCATGAAGCTTTATTTTACAATCAGCGATGGTTCTTTATCCAGATATTTTGTCTTCCAGTCAAAAGACAGTTGGTATTCCCAAGAAGGCCTGGTATTGTTACAACTGTTTAATATTAAACACTGTTTAATTACATAAGTTTTCTCTTTCTCTGGCTTTTGGACCTCAGCCACAAATGCCTTATCTTTTTTTTTTTTTTTTTTTTTTTTGAGGGGGGGGGGCGCAAATGAGTGAGGGGCAGAGATAATTCCAGGAGGGCCAGAGGGGGGAGGGAGGGAGAAAAAAGTGAGGCTCACCTGATGTGGGACTTGAACTCTTGAACCTTGAGGTCATAAACTGAGCCAAAGTCAGATGCTTAACAACTGAGCCACCCAGGCGCCCTACATATGCCCTATCTTGATTCACAAGTTGAACAGCTGTGATTTAGGACAATTAAAAATGTTGAAAACTAAGGTGCCCACTCTGATGTTTTTATGTAGGTATTCTTCTAGTGGAGAAATTATCTTTGATTTACATGCCAACTTTATCTTCTTCATATACCTTCATCCAGATAGAGCCTTCTGATATGACAGGTAATTCTACATATATAAGTTTTTTTCATTTTCTTTCCTTCTTTCCTTCTTCTTTCCTTCTTTCTTTCTTTCTTTCTTTCTTTCTTTCTTTCTTTCTTTCTTTCTTTCTTTCTTTCTTTCTTTCAAGAGACAGAGCGAGAGCGAGAGAGAGGGAGAGAGAGCACGAGCATGTGTACTAGCAGGGGAGGGGCAGAGCGCCAGAAAGAATCTTAAGCAGGCCCTACACCAGAAGCCAAAACAGGGCTCTATCCCATTACTGTGAAATCATGACCTGGGCTGAAATCAAGAGTTGGACACTTAACCAACTGAGCCACCCAGGTGCCCCTCTTTCATTTTATTATTATTATTATTATTATTACTTTTAGTAGGCTCCATGCCCAGCGTGGGGCTTGAACTCATGATCCTGAGATCAAGAGTCAGATGCTCTATCCACTGAGCCATCCAAGTGCCCCTACATAGATAACTTTATAATAAAATACATCACAGGGTTCAGTCCTGTGAGTTCAAGGCTTCAGTCGGGTGACGGCTGGTCTTCCTTTTCATGCGCTTCTGTGAGAAAAATCAAGGGGTGTAGCTCAAACACCTTGTTGAAAACAAGGCTCTGGATTAATGTTATTGGATGTTTTTTTAAAGTAATGAGATAGCCAGTGGGCAAAAAATAATAGATGCTTAAGCAGGAAAAATGGAGATGAAAAAAAAAAAAAAGATGAGGAATTTGCCATTTTGTGTTCCTGCCAAGCTAAGAAGCAATAATAATAATAATAATGGATTTACTTTAAAAGCTTTAATCACATGGTATCTCCTTTAAAGCTTGTAACAGTCCAATGAGATAAGTAATATTATCCCTCTATTATGAATAGGAAACTGAGACTTACCTTCAGCAGTGACTTGCCCAAGGTCATATTGCTGTTTACTTGTGAATTTTTAGAGGTACAAGTTCAGGACTCTTTCTACCTGTTTTAGAAACAAGATACTACCAATCCAGGAGAATGCAAAGGCTTTGAATCAAATCATGTCACTCCTTAAGTTTGTCAAGTTGTCAAGTATATGTTAATTATGTAATGTGGTAAACTTCATTTGGGAAACAAGAAGCTCTATGCAACACTGAGACCTGGAACCAAGATTTTGTCCTAATTAAATATAATTGCCTTCCCAAAAGTATCATCAAGAAGCATTTATTAAATAATTTAAATAACTGATTTCTTTGTTTTTACAGCAGTTGAAAATCATCCATTTCCCATTTTAAATAGCATCTCTCAATTACTCAATTCAATTGAATTACTCAGCTCAATTCTTGAATTTGTCAAGAACAGTCCTTTTCTAGCAAGATTGTCTATAATAAAAACATTTATGTCTAGCTTTATCCTTACATCTTATTTATTTTTTTAAAAAAATGTTTTAATGTTTTATTTATCTCTGAGAGAGAGAGAGAAAGAGACAGCATGAGCAGGGAGTGGCAGAGAAAGAGTGCGATACAGAATCTGAAACAGGCTCCAGGCTCTGAGCTAGCTGTCAGCACATAGCCTGATGCAGGGCTCGAACCCATGAGCCGTGAGATCATGACCTGAGCCGAAGTTGGACGCTTACCGACTGAGCCACCCAGGCGCCCCTATCCTTACATTTTAAATGCTTTCATAAAACAAGAAAATAAAGGATGACCATTTTTAGAGGTATAACATTAGGAAGGGGAATTCTTTCTATTTTACCTAATAAGCCAGTGGTATAACTCTGAATAAGTGGCTAAAAAAATAAATTAGGCGTGTGCTAATGTCATGGCACAATAAATTAGAAGAGGTAGTGGATATCAACAGGTATAGTGGTATAACAAGTATCCAAGCATGTGAACTTGGGTGTCAGGTAGACCAAGATTCTTGTTCTTGCGCTGACCATGGGCAAGCTACCTCATCTGTGAAGTGGCAGTTCAGTAATATTACCAACTTTGAGAATTATATGAGGATTAAGATATGATCCATGTGAAGCCCTTTAGCACAATAATTGCCACAAAGTAGGTCCTTAGTAAATGTTGAAGACTGTAGCAACAATAATAATATTGATGGTACAGAAAATTAATTAGGTTCCATTTTGTCTTTGTCTAGATCATGTTGAACAGTGGAGTGGAGCAATTAGAAATTAGAACATACTTCTGAACTGAGTTCACCAAGGAAGCGAAGCTATATATATCTTCTGCACATGTAAGTTTGTTTTTTTTCCATCTGTAAAATTAGAATCAAAGAAGGAAGCAATTCCAAGTTTGAGATGAAACATATACTTCATTCTAAAGTAGTAAATTTTTCACCAGTTTCACTTAGGTTAAATCATTTGAATAACTGATTTCTGTTTCTACATCAGTTGAAATCATCTACTTCCTGAAATGACTCAGACTATTTAAAACTAGAAGCCTTACATAAATCTCTAGTCAAGAGATACAGTTGCTCATTTGTCAACTGTAGAATGCAATACTATTCCTCAATAAATGTTAAATCGAAATGATAGATTTTTCAGCCTTCAGATATACTATAGTGTGTGATAAAAGACAATCAATACTGCTACTTGGCTGCAGGATGACAAAATACACCTGAGTCCAGATGGAACATAGAACCAGGAAACCACAGTCCCTTAGAGTGATGTTTCATTTCTTCTTTATAGATTTTATAGCCTCCTTAGTAATACATAACTATGGTCTTCTTTTCTTTATTTTTTTTTTAATGTTTTATTTATTTCTCAGAGAGAGAGGAAGAGAGGCAGCGTGAACAGGGAAGGGTCAGAAAGAGAGGGAGATACAGAATCTGAGGCAGGATCCAGGCTCTGAGCTAGCTGTCAGCACACAGCCTGATGCAGGGCTTGAACCCACGACTATGAGATCATGACCTGAGCTGAAGGCTGACACTTAACTGAGCCACCCAGGTGCCCCATTTTAGTGTTTAGTTTTTGAGAGAAAGACAGAGCATGAGTGGGGGAAGGGCAGAGAGAGAGGGAGACACAGAATCTGAAGCAGGTTCCAGGCTTTGAGCTGTCAGCACAGAGCCTGATGCGTGGCTCCAGCTCATGAATCGCAAGATCATGACCTGAGTTGAAGTTGGATGCTTAACTGAAAGAGCCTCCCAGGCACCCCATGGTCTCATTTTCAAAGGTAGAACTCATTACATAATTGCTTCTTAATTTTTCTCTAATTTTAGTGAGCAACACAATTTCAAATCCCCTCTTTCTGTCTCCCCCTTTCCCTTCTTTTACTTTCCTCCCTCTCTCCCTCTCTCTTGCCTTCTCATTGCCACCATTTGCCTTGGCTTTTCTTTTTCATTATTAATTATTGTTGTTGAAGAGAATGAGAGAGAAATTGAGCACACATGTGCATGCATGAGCAGGGGAGGTGCAGAGAGAGAGAGAGAGAGAGAGAGAGAGAATCCTAAGCATGCGCCCAATATGGGGCTTGATCTTACAACCATGAAGTCATGACCTGAGCCAAAATCAAGAGTCAGACACCTAACCTACTGAGCCACCAAGGCACCCCTTTTCTTCCTTTTTAATACAATGGTTACAGAATACCAAACATAGCCTCTTTTCAGTGACCTTAATGTATTTTCATCCTTCCATCATTGGCTTAAAAATCAAATCAGAATTTGACTTTTTAAAAATGGATAATGATTATCAAATACAGACCATTTTCAAAATCTCAGTATGTTCTTAGTCTCCATATTTAGCCCTCTTAATTTTATCCTTAACCAATCATGACATTCAAAAAATATTGAGGAGGAAAAAAACACAACAAAACAAGAAAAATTAGATTACCAAAAGCCATCAAATAAAAATATAAAAGATGAAACCCATGTATTCTGTCTTTCTGATCATACCTCTCAATCACACGTGTTTTTCCTATTTCCACAAAGCATCTCTGGGTATACATATGTAGATAAATATGACTACACTTTGTTTTTTACAAAAAAGGAATCATGCCTTTAATTTTATATACAATTTGCTTTTTCATATACCCAGTATATCACAGACCTCCTTCTAGACCAGTAAATCTCATGCCATCTCAGGTGACTTTATTTATTTTTCTTTCATAGTTTATTGTCAAGTTGGTTTCCATATAACACCCAGTGCTCATCCCAACAAGGGCCCTCCTCCATGCCCATCATCCCCTTCCCCTCTCCCACCCCCATCAGCCCTCAGTTTGTTCTCAGTATTCAAGAGTCTCTCATGGTTTGCCTCCCTCACTTTCCCCAACTATTTTTTCCCCTTCCCCTCCCATGTGGTCCTCTGTTAATTTTCTCCTGTTCTACATATGAGTGAAAACATATGGTATGTCATTCTCTGCCTGACTTATTTCACTTAGCATAACACCCTCGAGGTCTATCCACTTTGCTGCAAATGGCCAGATTTCATTCTTTCTCATTGCCATGTAGTATTCCATTGTATAGATAAACCACATCTTCTTGATCCATTCATCAGTTAATGGACATTTAGGCTCTTTCCATGATTTGGATATTGTTGAAAGTGCTGCTATGAACATTGAAGTACCTCAGCTGACTTTAATACCACCTCTGTGGGTGCATAAAGGAATAGTTAAGCTATTTTCTTTTGTGCTCTTTTAAACATGGCTGCAACAATGTCCTTGTGAAGGTAACTATATATTACTTTTGCTATTATCTCTGGAACACAGAGTCTTAGAAATGGAGTTGACGGGTCTTAGGATTTCTACATGTTAAATACTAATTGACAGTCACAAGCTATCCACTGACAGGTATCCCCACTAGCACTCTGATTTTATAAAGGTCCCACATAGCTGTCCTGTAAACTTGAGACCAACCTCCTTACTCATTCCTCCTGAAAAAGGAATTTTTAAAAATTTGTTTCTAGATCTTTCTTTACATTACATACTCACAATGTCTTTTTTCACTTACCTTTTTCCTTTCTAGACAAATCCAGCTCCTGAAAGCTTTAATTCCTTCCATTATTTCCCCCATCATTGTTTCTCTATATTTATTTTTATAAATTACTTGGAAAATGATCATATATTGATACAATTACTTGTATAGTTTGCTTCAACATACATTCTAAAGAGAAAGTAAGACAAATGTTTTCAAAATGTTCTTTGTCCTTGGCTTATTTTTCTTTCATCCAAAAAGAAAGACTAAAGCTGTCTCTAATTCCCAAGATTTCCAAATATTCCCCTTTCTAAATTTTGTACACACTCCCATTTAAAAGAATGTATTATGATTCAATTTTTGCATGTCTGATTCCCATAGACTTTTCTTCCAATCACTCAACAAATGTTTATTGAGCATCAGGCCTTATTCTAGGCTCTGAGGGCACAGTATAAGACAAAACAAACCAGATTCCCTTCCCTTATGAAGCTCATGAGACTGGTGAAACAGACAACAGACAAACAAGGTAATTGAGTAAAATGTTACATGTTAGGCATTGGTAGAAATCCAGGCGAGCAGAGCGGAGGTAAGAAAGATTCAGCATAGGGGAACCTAGGTGGCTGAGCTGATAAAGCCTCTGACTCTTGACTTCATGTCAGGTCATAGTCTCAAGGTGCGTCAGATGGAGCCCTGTGTTGGGCTCTGTGCTGACAGTGTGGAGCCTGCTTGGGATTCTCTCTCTCTGCCCCTCCCCCACTGGGTGCACGTGCTCTCTCTCTCCCTCTCAAAATAGGTAAAGTTAAAAAAAAAAGAAAAGAAAGATTCATCATATTTTTTAATCAGCTCTTTTCAATTGATTTTTTTAATGTTTATTTTTGAGAAAGAGTGAGAGAGCACACACAGGAGAGTGGAGGAGGGGCAGAGAGAGAGAGGGAGACAGAATCCCAAGTGGGCTCCATGCTGAGCTTGATGTGGGGCTTGAACTCATGAACCGTGAGATCAGGAGCTGAGCCAAAATCAAGAGTCAGATCTTTAACCCACTGAGCTGCCCAGGCACTCCCATTATATGTTTTGAAATGGGATGCCGTAAGACTTGTTTTGGATAGAACATAAGGTCTTAAAAAATGAGCAGAGAGGCCTCACAAGTTTCTGTTAGGTAACTGGGAAGACGTAGACGTTGGTGCCCTTTATGTAGGTTGGGGAAAATTGAGGGAAAGACATGTTTAGATGAGAAAAGTTCTGTTATGGTTAAGTTAGATGTCTGTTGAGCAGTCAAGTGGAGAATCAAATAACCTGGTGAATACCAGTTTAGAGCTCAGCAATTTGACCTAGAAATAAATGTCTGGGAATCATCTCGCATATATAGGTACTTACAGCCATGGGAATGTATGAGGTCCTGCGAGGAGCGAGGAGCGTAAGGGAAGAGAGTAGAGGCATTCTGATGCATAGCGAATGGACCAAAGTGAAAGCCAAAAAACAAGACTGGGAAGGAGTTGGCAATGATGGTAGCATATAAACCAGAAAAACAGTAGTGAGTGTGGGGGTGGGGGTGAACACTAAGGGAAGAGAATCTTGCAAGAAGAGAATAGTTAAAGCTGTCAAATGCTGATGAGAAGCATATAAGATAGAAAAGATCTTAGATTTGTCAACTTGCAGGACATCAACAAAAGCCAGTAAAGTGTAGTAATGGAGATGGAAGATAAACTGAAGTCAACTGAGAAGAAGTGAGAAAATGGTGAGAGCAAATCTAGCTTCTTTATATCTCTATGATCAGAAATAGCAATCAGCAGTCAGAACACAGATTCCCCATGTTTGGAGGGCAGGGTCTTTTGTGTCTACTCTGGCTCCTGCAAGTGCATGCAAGCTGCTGCTGGAGGAGGTACGGGGCTGCCTGCCACAGGGCTGGGAGGTGGGGGATGGGTAGCTGCTACTGTGCTAAGAGCTGACTTGACTGAACCTAGCTGCAATTTACGGTCCAAGCCTTTGCCTGAAAGTTGGAAGCCTTCAATAGACTCCAGAGTTCCAACATGGTCATATCCCACAGATTCTGCCAAGGCAATTGAGGTCTAGGTGGGGAGACAGGTTCCTGGTGCTTTGACTCCTCCAACTTCCCAGAATCCTTTCTGCAAATCATTTTCTGAAGGTGGAATTTATTAGAAACTATTTCCAAGCTGCCAGGAATAGTCAACAGGAAAAAAAAAAACACCGTAATTATATAAGAGAAATTGCATATGATTGCAGTCATCACTCTTTGAGAAGGGCCAGTAAGGATAGGCTTCAGAGCAAAAAGGGAGCTCTTCATCTTTGTTGGGAACAGAGAGCTTCTACAAACTGTGCAACAGAATGAGAACAAAAAAAGTTAGAATTGATGGTGGAAATGTGTAGGTGGGTTGATAGATTTGGTAGTCAGAAGAAAAGGAACTTCCCATGATGGTTTAAAACTTTTCAGTAAAATACAAGGGTTAAGTTATCAGCTGAGAGTGCAGTTGTAAAGTTGGGAAGGACTTGTTGAGGTTTGAGAAGAGAGGAGAAAATATGAAATAGCCATCTTTTTTTTTTTTTTTGTAGGCAGAACATCAAACGTATTTAAAAAGTGTATAAGGTTGTTATGGAAAATCAATTGTTTTTTGGAGATTTAGGATAAGAATCATTATGGCTGTGGTGCTTTTCTCTGGTCTCAGTCATCTACTTGTGGGAAGACAGAATAGGTAAGTAATAGTGTTGCAGGATTTTTTTTTTACCTCAACACCTGAATTGATTCTCTCACCGCTTTGAAGAAGGAAGAGGTGAACACAAAATAAAATGAGCAGTAGGCAAAAATTTTTTTTTTATTTTAAAATATTTTCTTTTATTTTTTTTTTACAAATAGTTTATTGTCAAATTGGTTTCCATATAACACCCAGTGCTCATCCCCACAAGTGCCCTCCTCCATGCCCATCCCCCCCTCCCCCCCACATCCATCAGTCCTCAGTTTTTGTCAGCATTCAAGAGTCTCTCATGGTTTGCCTCTCTCCCTTTCCCCCACCATTTCCCCCCTTCTTCTCCCCCTTGTTCCTCCTAATCCTCCTATACGTGCAAACATATGATATTTGTCCTTCTCTGTCCTGACTTATTTCACTCAGCATAACACCCTCAAGGTCCATCCATGTTGCTACACATGGCCAGATTTCATTCTTTCTCATTGCCATGTAGTATTCCATGGTATAGATAAAACACATCTTCTTGATCCATTCGTCCGTGGATGGACACTTAGGCTCTTTCCGTGTTTTAGCTATTGTGGAGAGTGCTGCTATGAACATTGGGGTACATGTGCCCCTATGCCTCAGCATTTCTGTATCCCTTGGGTAAATTCCTGGCAGTGCTATTGCTGGGTCCTAGGGGAGTTCTATTGTTAGTTTCCTGAGGAACCTCCACACTGTTTTCCAGAGGGGCTGCACCAGTTTGCATTCCCACCAACAGTGTAGGAGGGTGCCCGTTTCTCCACATCCTCGCCAGCATCTAGAGTTCTCTGATTTGCTCATTTTAGCCACTCTGACTGGCGTGAGGTGGTATCTCAGGGTGGTTTTGATTTGTCTTTCCCTGATGAGGAGGGATGCTGAGCATCGTTTCATGTGTCTGTTGGCCATCTGGATGTCCTCTTTGGAGAAGTGTCTGTTCATATCTTCTGCCCATTTCTTCAGTGGGTTGTTTGTTTTTTGGGTGTGGATTTTGGTGAGTTCCTTATAGATTTTGGATATTAACCCTTTGTCTGATATGTCATTTGCAACTATCTTTTCCCATTCCGTCGGTTGCCTATTAGTTTTGTGGGTTGTTTCCTTTGCTGTGCAGACAGTAGGCAAAAATTCTTAATAGCATAAGATTAAGATAGTAAGAATAGTATGAAAGCTCTCATTACACAGAGGGGGCATTCCAAAGTGAATGCCCATGACTATAGGCAAGGGACTCTGTTTTATAGGGTTTTGATCAGACCTCCCTTCCCTTCCCCCTGCTCCTTCTCAGGTCCTACCCTTCTTGGCTTGATAACTCTATATGCCTACTCATTCCTTTTTGATTGGCTTGTTTCCATTGTTTGAGGGGTGGTGTATGGCCATAGGTGCCTTGTGGGTCTACTTATTTTTAGTCAGGTCTTTTGTTCGTCAAATTCCTGAGGGAAACCTGAGGCAGAGTAGGTGGTGTCTGTCACATTCTCAAGAGGAACTTTATGCCTGAGGGAGTTTGTTTGATGTCAGATGTTCCCAGAAGAAATGTTTTAAAATTTGTGTTTTTCCCCACCCAGGGACCTTCAAATCTTAGCCTCTCCCTTTCTGCCTGCTGAATCCTATCTTTCCCTATCATAATAGGCTTAACTTATGTGACAAAGATCACTAACTATCCCCAGATATCCATTTTACCCTTTCCTTTCTAATAAAATTCCCTGAGTTTTAGTTGGTCTTGTTCAGCAAGAGATTGCATTTTTGAGCTTCCTTTGCAGTTAATTGTCACCCTGTGCTTACATTCGATCCAATGGATATAAGATGTGATGTGGGCAGCTCCTGGAACATCTTCCTAAAGGTGCCTTGGGCCTCAGTGACAACTGTTGACTAAAGTTCATAAGTAACAGAAAACCAATAAATCACCAAAGTAGTAACTTGTAAAGGTTTATTGAGCACACACCAAAATACAGTTTGCAAACGCGGAGCACGCAAACCAAAACACGGAATGAGACTCAGGGTATATTGTTAGATGACAATGCCCGTTCTGTAAGGGATAGCTTATACAGTGGGAAGGATGAGATTATTTATACTTCACAGTGATTGGTTATAATATTAGAACTTTCTTAAATGATAGGGAATTGGTCAGTAATGACCTCATATTAACCTCTGGGACCAGTTCAGGTTTTGCTTATGATTTCCAGATGCATAATCAAAAATAACCCAGGTCAAGTTAGTCCTGCAAAATAAGTTAAATTAAGCTTTGTTTGTATGACTTGGAGGTCATGAGATGGCGGTATCTGGGGTTATAGTGTCTGATAGCATGAACTTTATTGGATCTAAGTTTTGAAGAGGAAGGAGAATGATTGGTGACATTACAATAGGAAGCAAGGAGGATACTGCTCTCTCATCTTCAAGCCCAGGGGTACATGGTGGAGGAGAAAAAACCATGCCCGTTCGAGAGGACTGCACAGCAGTGGGAGCACTGTGCCCTTAGGGGTAACACGCTGGAATGAAGGGAGATGTGAGTGAAGGCACTGTCCAGAGAGGATATTTCAGATCCAGAGAACTGATGACAGGTCTTGCATCTTAGAGGCACAGGAAGTGTCCAGTGAGTTGGGGAGGAGTGTGAGAGTCGTATTCATGGATGAATTGGGGTGATAGGGTGAAAAGGATTTGGACTTCTAGTGGTTCCTGAGTCTCATGGAAACACATATTGGTATAGTGATCCTCAGTTGCAATTAGAGGAAGGTCAGGAATTGGTTTGTGATGGGAAGCATGGGTGATCCAGCACAGCCAGTTGTGGACTAGCACCCAAAGGCAAAGACATCTTCTGAGAGTTTGGTCTTGTGGACATTTTGCAGTGATGAGACAGCCACAGGGGCAGTAGTCTCACCGGAAGCTCTAGGGACTCTTACGTCACATTATTTAAAGTCTCTGTGCTTCAGTTTGTTAATGAAATGAATGGGATGAGGATGACAGTGGTGCTTACTTGATAGTTATGGAGATTAAATATGTAGTAGATTGAATGACTCCAATTCTTCACCCCTCCCTACGTGCACACCCTTTGCCTGTGACTTTGCAGTATACTAAACAGATGGAGGCTGTTTTCTCACCCCTTTCATCTGGGCCTGGTCACGTGAGCCCACTTGGTCAATAGAATTTGGTAGAAGTGTTGGTATGCCATTTCTGACCTTTGGCCCTAAGAAGCCTATGTGTTTTTGTGCTCCCTCCTCTCCATGAAAATGACACACCCAGGCAAGCGTGTAAATTTCAAGAGGAAGATAAGCGATACCGTGGATCTGTCCTTGCTAAGATGCCCCAGCCAAGCCCAGGCTGGACAGGGCTTCCAGGCAACACTTAATCACATAAGTGAGCCTAGCCTGGTGGGCCAGTCAATCCTCAATAGCCCACACATCTCTGGGCTACAAAAATCAAGAAGTATTGTTTTAAGCCCCTGAGGTTTGGAATGGTTTGCTACACAGAAATAGTGAAGTGATATAAAATATAAGGCAGAGTGTATGGCACTTCTTAATTACTCAATTAACGTTAGTGTTCTAGTGACTATGGCTATGTAACAAGTTGTCCCAGAACTTATTGGCCTGAAACCATTATTTGTTATATTCAGGGATGATGAGGATCAGGAATTTGGACAGAGTATAGCAGGAACGGCTTGTCTCTTCTCTGTGACATTATGTCCTCAGCTGGAAGACACAAATTCTGAGGACTGGAATCCTCTAAATTTTTATGCACTTATGTGTCTTGGTTGATTCCAGCTGTGAGTTGAGACCTTAGCTAAGACCATTGAGTGGAATACCTACACGTGGTCTCTGGATGTGGTGTGGGCTTCCTCAAAACATGGTAGCCAGGATGGAAAGGGGAGTGAACTAAGAGAGAGAGACAGAAACTGCATCTCGTCATGACCTAGCCTTGGAAGTCACATAGCATCGCATCCACTGTGCTCTATTGGTTAGACCAGTCATAAGACCACCCTCTAAGCCCCAGATTCAAGGGGGGGGGGAAATAGACTTCACAATTTGATGAGGCCTGGAAGGTTCTGCAAGAGCATGTGGGGCTGGAAGGATTGCTACTTATTACGTTTATTTTGGGAAAACATGGTTAGCCATTTTTATTATTTCTAATATTCTCATCAAATAGATATACTGATTGTATCTAAATCCACAATTTATACTTAATTTTGTCACTTTCTTTATATAATAGTGTTCCCCCTACTTGGTATGCACTCCCCCTCCTTGCCATGCCCTACTTTGCCTTTTGAGGTGGTGCCCTTTCCTTCAAGAGTTGGCTTAAAACACAACCCTTCTCCAAATCTTTTCCCTGATTGCAATAATTCATTTGAATTCCTCCCCAAATCTCTAAAATACATCATTTCAGTCCCACTTTTTTAATACTCTTTGTATATAACTTGCATTATACATTGTCTTCCTATATATAATTCTTTCTGATGGCAAGAATGACAATATTTTATTTTCTCACTCAGCAAATATTTTTTATTATGCGAAACTGGCTCCATGCCAGACACAATGATATAAGAATGGACAGACCGGGACACTGTAGAGTCCTACCCGCTCTTGTCTTCCATCCTCACCTCAACCTGGCTAGACGAGTAGGCAGGACTCAGGTGACCGGAGCAAAGGTGTGCTATTTCTAATTTAGGGAACACAGAAAGAGGAACAGGACAAAGCGGAACGTAAAAGTGGAGATGTCCAGCAGTTAGCTGTCTGGCTCTGAGATGGAAGGGAGCATTGGCTCACGTGGATGGCCCGGGAGTCACAGTCATTCTTTTGGAGGAGGGTTTGTGTTCTTCCCTGAACAAGGTGCCATGGTGGGCACTAAGGCAGGCCACAGGTGTAGTCAGAGAAAGCACAGGTGGAAGCAGATCCAGAAGAAAGCTTGAAAAAAAGACAGGAAAGCGTGAAAAGCTAGGAAGGCTCTCATTGTTCAGAGAGTGGTAGGCACCCTGGCCAAAGGTACTAAGACTCAGTGGTGGATGCCTTCTCAGAGGCAAACAGAAGAATGACAATATTTTTAAAATTTTAACTGTACTTAGCTAAGACCCGTTATCTTTATAATCTTAAGAATTCCCAAACTGTTTATTGTTTTTGGGGATGATGATAATAGCAGGGAGTGGGCAAGAATATTCTGTGGTCACATGAGAAATGCAACACTATAAGTACATGTGAATTATTTCTTGTGGCAAATACGTTGCTGCATAGCATGTGTGAATGTGGCACAGCCTCCCAAAGCCATTCTTAGGAATATTTCTGCATGTGCTTGTCTAGGGGTGCCAGGGTGGCTCAGTTGGTTGAGTGTCTGACTCTCAGTTTTGGCTTAGGTCAGGATTCCAAGGTTGTGGGATCAAGCCCCAAGTTGGGCTTCATTCTGAGTATGGAACCTGCTTCAAATTCTCTCTCTCTTCCTCTCCTCCATTCATGACCCACCCCCTAAAAATAAGTAAATAATAAAATATACATAACACTTTTTTCCTAAAGTTTCAAGATTAAGGATGTGTTCATGCTAGTGTAGGTCCTTCAACCATCCCCTCTTTGTTGGTTTTGTTTTTCTATTTGTTGCTCTTCTGTCTCCCCTTTATACATCTTTGTGTTTCTTGTTGGCTCACCTCCTTTCCTACCATTCACTAATACTGGGATTAAAATAAAATATTAACATTCAGTTACTACTTCTATATTTCCTTATGTATGGATTTATGTTTTTGTAAATTCTAGGTTCCAGATATTTTCACGTCTATTCTTTTAAATGTTTATTTATTTTGAGAGAGAGAGGGAGAGAGAAAATCCCAAACAGGCTCTGGTCTGTCAGTGCAGAGCCCAATGTAAGGCTTAATTCCACAAACGTCAAGATCATGACCTGAACCAAAACCAAGAGTCAGACACTTAACCAATTGGAGCCACCCTGGCACCCCTCTCATGTCTGTTTTTGGAAAATAGATCTTCGTCAGTCCATGATTAGAATGTTGGCTATAGAACTGAGGATGCCACATACTGCTGGGTAGTTTTTACAGTGCATAGGAGGACTCTTCTGAGAAGGTGGAGGTGAAACCCCATGCTTTGATCTACTGGCAGTATTCTCTGTTCTGATGTGGGGCTTTACTAGCCCAGAGTGGGATGACCTTTTGTAACTCAAATGAAGTCAAATTTGCTGCCCTTGGCCCTGATGATGCATATGCTATCAAAACCGTCTTCTGAACAAGGTATTTATGGAAGGTTGGACCATGTCTCATTTACCTCAGCACCCTTCGAACCTAATAGAACACAGAATGGGTGTTTCAAAATATTCTCGAATGACTACTCTATTGATTACCAATTATTCTGAAGAAGAGTACTCTGAAGATAAGTTAGCCATTGCTGTCACCTGCAACTGGGGTGACCCACTCACAGCCTTCCTGTAGGTGGCAGAATAGCATAGATCAGAGCATGCTGATTTATGTTTGCTGATTCATGTGGCTTTTGGTGCATTTTTGCTACATGCTGAGATGACCAATTCTCTTAGTCAATGATAGCTTTTGAATGAGGAGGATAAACCTACCAAACATAAAACATTAAAAGGCAGCACACAACTGTTAACAGGCCGCAGACAAGATGTACAATTTGTTAAAAAAGAGTTCAATGTGGGAAGAAATAATTGGAGACCATTTCAGTCTCTCAGATACGTTCCTTTTTCTGCCAGTGCCACCACGAGTCCAGGCTCTGGGGACTTTACAGCTGTTAGTGAAGAGAGGCGGGGAGAGAAAGGGGTGAAGGAGACAAAAGAAGATTTTAAAATGTAGCCACCGGGGTTTGCTCTCAACAGGTGTAAAATTGATTTTATCCTGTTCCCTTCTGCTGAACTAGACTGTACGGTGATAAAAGGACAGGTGTTTTGGTTCTAAGTTCCTGTGAAAAAATTATGTTACTTTTGGGACCTCTAAAGAAAAAATGTGAGTTTATTTAAGTTCTTTTTGGAGATCTAAGATAGACCTCTCTGGTTTGGAAAGATACTTCAATGGGTCCATGACGGGCTACAATGGGGTGGAACTAAAAATTGTTTTGCATAAGAAAGTGAAGTATAATGGAGACTCATTATACTTCTATTCAAGTTATTTGGTCTGCCATTCCACTCAGTGGGTCTGTGAGGCAGATAAAGGACCCTGTCAAGCCTGAAACGGTCAATGGTCAATTCATGTTGGTAAAACTCAGAAAATAACTGTGGCTCATTTTAAAGTCTTCCCCACATTGACCATGAACTAGAACACATTGTTCAGGTAGCTGGGATTTGGGGCGTTGATGACTCTGTCAGTAATTCTCAATGAAGAAACTGAAAAATTAATTGAAGGTCATAGAGCAACTTTCATTAAAGAAGACTTATGCTTTGATTTTTCAAGAGTGTTGACTTTAGAACTTAATCCCCACTTAACATGAGATTTTAAGTTTTCAGTTTTCCCTTGGCAGTCAGGGAGACAGTAGTTTGGGGACTTGATGTGTTGGCTCCATGTACTCAGACCAGAGACGAGGGAGAAAGATGTTTAATATTTCTGTGGGGTGTGAGTCGTGAACTTTAGTTGCAGGGATGTTTGGCCTTCAGTATTAAGTTCTTTCCTGTTTTGTGCTGCGCTATTAACTGCCAATCTTTGGTAAATGTCAGTTGTACCATCAGCCTTGAATTATTAGTACCTTGAAGAATGGAGAGGGGAGCTGCCATGATTAGATAAAAATGCATCAAGGGGCACCTGGGTGGCCCAGTCGGTTAAGCGTCTGACTTCGGCTCAGGTCATGATCTCACAGTTTGTGGGTTCAGGCCCCGCGTTGGGCTCTGTGCTGACAGCTAGCCTGGAGCTCAGAGCCTGGAGCCCGTTTCAGATTCTGTACCTCCCTCTCTCTCTGACCCTCCCCTGCTCATGCTGGGGAATAAATAAAAAACATAAAAAAAAAAAAAAAAAGAATGCATCTAAAATACTTAGAACACATGGTCACATCAGAGTATAAGCACTACATAAATGCTGGCTATGCTTTAGGAATACAGAAAGTTGCCCATCATAGAGGAATAAAGAGGAAACAGTAGTTAGAGATGATGGAGAAAGAGGTGGGAGGAGCTTAGAAAAGAGCTGACGAATGACACTGAGGATGTTTTAAATACACATCTTTACTTCCTCTCATTCCCAACCCCTCCTCCCCTACATCCTGGAGAACATTAAGGAGCATAGCATGCTTGGCTTCAAGCAGCTACTTGCATAGTTATTACATGTGAATATTAAAGTACAGGGGTGACCTTAGCAGACTGAAAGCTTGTGCCAGTGTGGGACCTAGACATCTCTCAAAACTCGTTCAAGAGGATTCTGGGAAGACAGGGATAGTGCGAAGGAGTATATTCTTCAGAATTCCCAACCTAAGAAAATTTTATGCTGTTATTTGGCCATTAACCCTTCTGTGCATCTGCTATCAATTACTAATATCACCTAATTTCATCCTGACCAGGCCATACAAGTCTGTGTTCTGTTCAGCACAGAGTTCTCTTCACTGGCAAGGGGCCATGGAACTGGTCTAAGTTCTTCTCTTATAGATCATTGAATTTTGCAGTAAGATGTCTGTGGTCTATTTCAACTAAACACAAAGCTGTTTCTTTCTTGCCTCGTTTACTCCAAAAAACCCTTTGCTTTCTTTGCCCTCAAGCTTTCCTCTAGTCCAAAATATCTGGCACATTGTAGACAGATTAGTCTTTCTAGAACAATGCTTTATTAGTAAGATTCTAAAATGACCTTGTAGCATTTCCTAGACTGAGTCAACCGTAGACTAGATGCAAGCCCTGCTTCAGCTTGGCTTCACCACCAATCTTGGGATGTGCAGGAGCCCTTTGCTCAGGTCAGGCTCACCTCCGGCCAATCCAACATGCTGCTTGTACAACCGACTCTTCCCAGTTCTAAACTCGCTTCCTCTTGCAACTGAGCCAAATTTTACCCCCACCTCAAGGTCTCACTTAAAAGTGATCTTTCCTCTGAAAACTTTCCAAGTGTTCTAGTCCATACTGATTTTCCCCCATCTGAGTTTATGTTGACATTAGTCATTTGGATTCATCAATCGATTGGATATTTGTTGAGCACTGACAATATGTCAGGAACATATTGCAGAAATGATACTTTGTTATGTATTCTTTTCTATTTCTCACTTATATGCATATGCACTTATCACTAAGAAAACCTTATGGGTTATATCATTTTGTTTTCTCACACAATTGGGCACAAAACTGGAATGCAATAAATATATCTTGAATTGACTAAATTATATATATATGGTAAACTTAACTAGGATAAACAGTGGTTAACATGTCACTTGTTAACTTGTCATCTTATGATCACATCACATTAATTGTGTGATGGGCCTTCTTTATAATAAACACTTTTCATTATGCCTTACCTCATTAAATCTTCCATGGTGACAGATTTGGTTTAAAATTTATATTAATAGGATTTTAAGAAACAAAACAGATGAATGTATGGGAAGGAGGGAGAGAGAGAGAGCACACAAGACTAGAGAATGAACTGAGAGTTGATGGAAGGAGGTGGGTGGGGGATGGGCTAGATAGGTGATGGCTGTTACGGAGGCACTTGTTATGATGAACACTGGGTATTATATGTAAGTCATGAGTCACTAAATTCTACTCCTGAAAACAATTAAAAAATTTATTAATAGCTCATTTTCATAGCTCAAAAAAGGGGTATTACAAATCAGAATCAGAACAATTAAAAACAAAACTTCACCTCTATAAAGTTAGCCAGTGTGTAGACTTTATTACATAGGCACATATTTTTTCTTTAAGTAAACTGGTTTTACATAAAATTAATCACAATAGTACAAGAAGTTATACCAAATGAGGATGGATGATGAAGGAACATACAAGCCTTGGATCAGCTGAATCAATCAATCCAATCCCTGATTGGATCTAGGGTCCATCTTCCCAAAAGACTGAAATTCACTTATAGGCATTACAAAAATGGAGGTTGAGGAGTGCTCTTTTATCACACTCCCTAGCTAAAACACTGATTCTGTTTCATTTCTTGAATATGGTAGTGTTTTCTCCAGACTCTGTTGGCAGACGGACACAAAGGTTTAAATGAATGCTGGCTTAGGGTCAGAGGAGTTCATCATCTTCTCTTCTTTCACCCCCATACTTCAAAACCCTTAAACCCTTTGGTCCAACAGGTGGCTGTCCGGTTCTGACTGCACATCTGCTTTCCCAGAACTGCTCACATTGAATACTACATGGGGCTGCTGATCCTGAAGCACATGGAGGCAAGACGATGGTGGCTAGACAGTGTCCATGACTGGCATTGAGGGTTTGATGTGAGGCACAGCATGGAGCTAAACAGGAAGAGGATGCTAGAATTTCTTGCTGTGTCCAGTTAGAATCGAGCCATTACACTGGGCCCAATTCTAATTCCAAGAAACTAAAATCATACTAACACATAAAAAAAGATGGTATTTTGTAGTTTGTGCATGTTTAAAAAATTTCAAACTACATTTTCATGTTATTAAGAGACAGTGAGGATACAGGAGAGGACTGACGCTTTCTCTCATCTCATTTTGCCTTAACTGTTTTACAAATAGTCCCAGCATGTTTACAGAGCCCTTTTTTCCCTCTCTCTTAATTTCTGCAGTCTTTTGTGTAAAAGAACAGATCTATCAATCACAGATCATTGTAATGTGGCCCTGCAGTACCTTGGAGGGTTAGAACTACTTCTGCTTCAGGTGATACTCAAATCCTAACATCCATTTCGGAGCCATGTGTGGTCTGTTCCTTGCCACACTCACACCACTGTCATGCTGGGCGATGCCAGCGGAACTTCCAGGGCCGTGTTTAACTGATGTTCACCATCCTTTTGATCCTCCAACCACACAATCACATAACAGAGGGCTGCAGGGGTTTCTGTGCTTGTTGTCCGGGCAGATGGTAAAGGATAGGGACAGGAAAAGGAAAGAGATGGGCCGGCTGATTTTCCCAGTCTTCAAATTTTAAATTTATTGTTTCTTAGAACTATATGAAGAGTCCTATTGATGTGAAGTATCACTGACAGTGGCACCAAAGGATATATAATAGTTCATAAAACTGGAGTGGGCAGGGACCTAAGGGGACAATTAGTCCAGCTCCCTCACTTTTTTGGTGAGGTTACCGAGGCCCAACTGGGAAAAGAGCAGGTTATTTCACAGGGTGATTGTCTCCATGACTATGTCCTTCAAAGATTCACAGAAACCCCCATTTTCCCTTGATAAAGGGCACTCCCTCTAATGGCTTCACATCAACAATTCTCCGTGTCCTTGGCTTTGACGTTACCTCCCTTTAGGGAAGCTGGCTGATAGCACAGCACTTTGACCGGAACAGACACTTGATGAACATTTGTTGAACTGAAATGATTCTACTGTTTATCCTTGCTGCAGAATCTTTTATTTGTCCTAGAGCACCTTACTTTTAAGGGATAACCTCGAGTTCAAGTATTTTGAGGTTTGGTGGCTAGTGCTATATTTGTCATCTCTCTCCATTTTCCCTTTTCATGTTGAATTTCTAACTTTTAAGTCTGTTCTTTTGTAGCTTTTCATTACACACTACTATTGCCTCTCTGCAGGCAGGGTAGTTTCTATCCATATAGGCCTGTAATTGCAAGCTCAGTGATACATTCCCTGCCCACCATTCTTAAACAAAACATGAGACTCTCAATCAGATTTGCGAAGGCACACTAGAAGAAATGTAAAACTCCATATTTTTTCCTTGAGTTAATACATGGGAAAATATTACTGATAACATTTGCTTTCTACTTCTTGTTCACTTTTTAATTCCTTAAATACATAAATACAAGTCAAATTTCATGTACAAAAAACACAATTAAGAAATGATGGAGAAATAGTGATTTGTGGGAAATTGGCAGACATCGGTAATATTTAGAAAACATCTTGAAAACCTGGTGAGAACCCCATGACTATTTTTATATAAAGAGCAGTCATGGTATGAATGGGACTTGGTATAAGTTGTTAAAGATTATTTGTTTACTAGGTGATTTTTTTTGTGTGTGGACTTAATTTTTTAGTCAGTTTTGTTTGAAATTCCTGTTAAATGGCATTAACATGGTCTAAAACTCTAGATATGCTAGAATTCACTTATGATCATCATCTGTAGAACCGTTAAAGTTACCAGTCCCAACTGGGAGAATTCTAAAAGTAGGCTCGGTGGCAATGCTTCCTACTGATTTTAATATTCCCAAGGCTTTTAAGAAACAATTTCAGATCATTCTGTGCTTTCCCACAACTAACCTCATAATGAGACTGAAAGCAGCTCTGAAATCATGATTTCATTTCACAAGTTTCATCCTTACCATCTCAGACCTCCATCTTCCTATGGTGACAAAATAAAGTACACAGTAACATTGGTCAGTGGTTAATGTTGGGGAAGCCAAAGACATAGCACAGCAAGACTGACCAGGCTTTCTCCTCCTGCTGACCATTCAAATGGGCAACACATGTCTGACTTGCAGGAACAAAACTGAATCAGTATCTTGACTCATGGATAGCATCTGTGCTATTGTATTTTGGGCACAAAAATGTTTTTCAATATGAATAAGGAAAACTGTAGTTTAAATTCAGCTGCACATTAAGACTTATGTGCTGACAGTCATTAGCTGACAGTGGAAGCAGGAATAAAAGAAAAAATTTAAGTCTTCCAGGAAAGAAAGCATGCTTACTTGTTTTAATAGAAGTATTTGATGATAAGTAAGGGGTACATATCTTAGAGTTTCAGGGTCAGTGTGCATTCAGCAAATATTTATTAAATACCTAATAATTTCTTTTTTTCTTTTTTTTAAAGTAGTCTCTACACTGAACATGGGACTTGAACTCATGTCCCTGAGATCAAGAGTTGCATGCCTAGGTGCCTGCTTGGCTCAGCTGATTAAGTGTTTGACTCTTCATTTCTGCTCTGGTCATGATCTCATGGTTCGTGAGTTCGAGCCCTGTGCTGGGCTCTGGGTTGACAGAACAGAACCTGCTTGATATTCTTTCTCTCCCTCTGTCTCTACACATTCCCTGCTGCGCGTGCTCTCTCTCTCAAAATAAATAAAATAAAACTTAAAAAAAAGTTGCATGCTCAACTGAGCCATCCTGGCGCCCCCTATTGATTTCCTTTTATTTCACTAATATATGTTTGTCCCATCTGCAAGGATTTAAGGTGGCTGAAACCTTTCCCAAGCTTTGTCCTGGATACTGAACACAAAGAATAAGATATATTCCTTTCCATTATGGATAGTATTTCTTGGGGACATTAATTTCTATGGAAATAAACTCTTGCTCTCACCCACTGGATTTGAATAGAAATTACTCCCATTTCAAATAAGAAATATATTACATTAAAAAAGCTCTCAAGGGTTATGAGTCCTGACAAAAATGCCGCCATGCTGAGAGTGGGGAAAGAACCAAATGAAAAAAAATTTCCCAGATAATATGTAATATAAGTGAAATGCAAAATTTTGAGAAGAAATAACTAGTATTATGTTTACAGGAGTGGCAAAGAGGGTTTAATGGCTCCCCACAAAATACCTTAAATTCTCTTCTTTGACATATCGTAACAAGTACATTTCTTATCCTCTTTTACTATAAAGTCACAAAGCAAGCCATCAGACTCAAAAGAAAGCATAGCTCTTAATGTCATGTGACATCTAATTTATATTCTAATAGTAATACTATGTATTGGCAAAATGAATTTACTTTTAATATCTTCACATTATTGATAACCTAGACAAGGACTATTTGTGACCACACACACACACACACACACACACACACACACAGAGTCCAGGTCCAGGGTAGTAAACTTAGAAATCTGCACACCAGAAAGGTAATTTGCCTGTGTTTTCTATGTAGGCTGTTAACAAAACACTAGGTCTAAAAATAGATAGTATGATATTCCCCAAAGTCCCAAATGCTACCCATAATCAGTTTCCCAAAAATAGTAGTGGGAAAGCAAATTTGATGATATCAAGGTGATAGGTTTTAAAAAAAATTATTATTAATAATAATTTGCTTGCTGAATGCAGATAGCATGGAAAGGATTTTCCTAACCCTCAGTTTAAAGAAAAAAATCCACATAAAAGCACAAAGGCAAGGAGAATTAACTAAGACGGGGAGAAACTGTCCAACAGGCAACATGCATGTGACTCTGGCAAGTGAGGCAGAGATCTCGACAGGGTGCGCAGGTGCTAACGCTGGGTAAGGAAGGCACCAGAATGACCTTCACCTTGCCTTTGTTCAAGTTCTTCAGCTCATCTTGATGTTTCTAGAAGGAATCTCATGTGCCTTTCATACAACAGGGGAAGGGCTCTGCCTCACTTGGTAAAGACCTCCGGGGAATCCCAAGATATTCAAAGAGCTTACAAAAACCACTTACTGAAGAGAAAACAGCTACACTTAGAGAGTCCTGTTACTATGGAGATTAACCTACATGTAAAAGGGAACTTGGGAGTCATCCAGCCCCAATCCAGTGTCCCTTTCACAGCACCTGGGATGGATGGCTATTTTAACCTTTGTTTGGGCATTTGCAGCAATAGGAAATCTTACTACACAAGTCTTTTCCCGTTTAGAACCACCACATTTAGAACCTCTTGTTAGAAAATTCTTTCTGATGTTGAAGCAAACATTTGTCATCTATAAAGGTTCCTCTTTGTTCCTCTTTTGCCCTTTGAAGTTACACAGGTAAGTCTAATTCTTCTCCCTTTTTATAACTCAATGGAAATTTCAAGGCAGCTATATTATTTTATTCTCTCCTATTCAATTCCTCTGTCCCTTATGTAATCAGACCCTTCACAACCCTGGTCACCTGCCTCTGGACACAATTTATTAATGTCTCTCTTAAAACAGTACCCACAATTGAATCCAACCCTCCATCCAGATGTGGACTGCCCAATGCAGCATGCAGAGTGCCTGAGGCTTCTGTTACCACAGGCTGAATGCGTTAACTTTGCGAATAGTCACCATACACTCCTAATTCAAAACTGAACTCCCGTTTCCTAAGAAAGAATTTCTACAGGAACTGTTGTGAAACAATGGCTTTTCAGCACCCTTCCCATCAACACACATATAGGTAATACCACTCTGTATTTAGAAGGTTATATTTTAAGCAACTCAGAATATGGTGTTTTGTTAATGCCTTACTGAATTTCATCCTTTTACTTTCAGTCTTATACAGGTATTTAAAAAAAAAATGTAATGATGTCTATGTTCTAGTGTCAGTACATGGTTATACTTCAGTGAAAATTCACTGGATAAATTAATCCCAAACCTGCCAGTGGAGATTGGATATGTCATTTATTTCTCTGTGTCATCTGACAAATCTTATAGGTATGCTTTCTGTCCCCTTCCTCTATTCTTCACGGGAGAAGTAGGCAGATAGGACCAGCCTTTAAGTTGTTAAGCAGGTATCCCCTTTGGAATGGATGATATAGTTCCTTGTATGGTAAGAAAACACCAAGATAGAAATAAGAAGTGGAAGTACAGGGGCGCCTGGGTGGCTTAGTCGGTTGAGCGTCCGACTTTCGCTTAGGTCATGATCTCACAGTTCGTGGGTTCGAGCCCCGCGTCGGGCTCTGTGCTGGCTGCCAGCTCAGAGCCTGGAGCCTGTTTCAGAGTCTGTGACTCCCTCTCTCTCTGACCCTTCCCTGCTCTCACTGTCTCTCTCTCTCTCCTAGAAATAAATAAAAATATTAAAAAAAAAAAATCAATTGTTATTTTGATACACTTGTAATGAACTATCCAAAAATGAAATTAAGAAAATAATTTCATTCACAATAANCTGCCAGCTCAGAGCCTGGAGCCTGTTTCAGAGTCTGTGACTCCCTCTCTCTCTGACCTTCCCCTGCTCACGCTGTCTCTCTCTCTCCTAGAAATAAAAACATTCAAAAAAAAAAAAAAAAAAAGAAGTGGAAGTACAGAATATAAACAGGAACAGATGAAGGGAAAGAAGACTGAGTGTCCCAGACTCTTGGAATCAGATTTAATGTTCCCAACATTAGAAAAATAGGGCTTTCCCCCATTTCTACCCTACAGTCTTCTGCCTTTACAGTCTTCTATCAATAATACTGTGATTATCAAATTCTGAATTTGGGAGGAAAGCTCATATAAGCTTAGTTTTAAAACAGCTTTTAAAATTATTTTTTCCACTTATAATTCCTGTAAAGTCTGAATTAAAGAGACAAGCAACTGTTAATAGGCTTGAGGTATAAAAAGAGCTCCCAAATGCCCTGACAAATGCCTGAGGTATAATTATCTATCTACCTACCTACCTACCTACCTACCTACCTATCTCCATTTGTTTCAGGAACAGAAATGGCCTGCATTTTTCAGCATGAATTTGGGAATTCTCTGAGATTGAAGTTGTTTCCTGAATTGAATATAATGTTACAATTAAAGTCCCTTTTCCTCAGAATGAAGAGAAATCAGCTCAGTTTTGCTTTCCCTTCAATAGCCACCCTTTGCAGAATGCGGGGCTAACCACAGAATAAAAAAGTGTCCTATTGTGCCTTTTTTTCCATTGTCTATTGTGACTCAGGGTGGTTAACCCTGGGACCAGAGAGATGGAAAAAGTGTTTTAATCAAAACCACCCAGAACTGGGAGGGAAACGTCTTGAAAACTTGAGTTGCATAGTGTTAACACTTAAAGAATGGAGACACATACAAAGAGCCTAGTAGACCCGAAGAGGAAGTCTGTTTTGTACCTCTTTTGAACCTTTTTCTAGAGGGAGTGACAGAGGTGGATTCTTACTGAACTTTCTAAAGGCTGGGTTTTCTAGAAGATCATGTAAGTGAAAGATGAGTATCAGAAGGAAATGGGGCCAACACTCATGTGGAAGGTTCTTTTCCTGACTCCAACAGTCACAGCAAACCACACCCAACTGCCGTGAGATAAGCAGAGGGAAGAAAAGGAGGCTTAATTAGACAAGAAGCTCCAAAAGTCAGGTGAACTGGGTGCATCACCAGGCATATCAGGGTCTCTACAAAGCAACCACCTCCAGGTTTCCTGTTAAAATACAGGGAACTACAAAAGGAAGGTCCAATATACTGTTCCCAACATGGAGTAGCCATGGTAGGTACTGACTTGAACTTCAGCTATTCATGGGTCATGGGTAGGGCTCTGTCACTGGACCCCACACTCCTTGGGATTTTCCATTTCATCTCCTTCAGAGTCTGGCTTCAAACTCTTCTTTTGCTCAATTTCCACCTGCCAAGAATAGAAGTAGGAGAGAAATATCAGAAAGAGGAGAAAAACATCCCAATAATAAATATTCCCAAAGAGAATAGCTCACCAGGTTATTTGAGATTCCCCGCAATTTTGTTAATGTTTTGGGCTTTAGTCACACTGGAGCCACTGGCCCTGAGTATATTAGGATTGTCTCTTTGCTTGCTCTGGAATTCCCTCTTCCTCACAGTCCACCTGGAAAATTCTTGTTCTTTGCCTTGCACAATTGTTCAAAGGTCACCTTGAGTCACGTTCCTGAGTCATTAGGTAGAGTGAGCTGTTCCTCCTGGGCATATTTCCACGGCTCTGGTACACTTGCCTGGCTGCCCCCTCTAGGCCCCGTAAGACAGGGGCTGGCCCTTGTTGGCTACTGTATCCCAATAATGTAAGTATACAGCAGGCAAGCACAAAGGTTTATCAAATGAATGAACTCCTTTCCAAGTGGCTGTTTATACTCTCTATTCCTTTATCTCTTTACAAAGTCTCCAAACTGTTAAGTATTATAGTGTTTCTAGCTCTTCCTATGTCTCCTGCAAAATATGGTAGCCGTAACTATAAAGGTATTAATAAATTCATCTTGCCTTGAAAGTGACACACACGGAAGCCTTGGACAAGAAAGAAGGAAATCTATCCAAGCTAGAGAGTTTCATAATTAAAGCTGCTCTTCTCTTCACCACTTTGGATATTTATGATGAAGGAAACAAAGAAAAAACAGAGGGTCATGCTTGATGAAAGTGCTATATTTTCCCTGGCCACAAGATGGAGTATTTGTTCTTTTTGGTAGGTTAAGAACAATAAATAACCCTAAAAACTAAGGTTATTATTATGACTTTAAAAATTATTAAAACACTTAGCCAAAAAATTCTTCAATAACCCCCATTTTCTATCTTTGGCATTTAATCTGCTATTGAATTTATAATGCGTGAAGATAGAATCACTACTTACGCCAGTACACTCCAACTTAGATTCCTCCCTCCACAGCCCTTATCTTGTTACTATTACAGAAACTTGCTTGGCTTTTGAATTTTGTCCTGTTATAGCCCAGTCACCAGGTCACATGTGTCCTGACTTTACTCGGATCTATTTTATCAACTCTGAAGCTGAATGAAATACAGGCTTTGGGTTAGCACTCTCCCGAACTCCCCTCCCCTTTCAAGTTCACAACTTCTGCAACATGTTATGAAGGAGTAATAATAACTCCTTTACTCCATGAACTTTTTGTTGTTGTTCATGATGACTGAAAGACATTCTACTCTCCTCTTTCATTCACCTCTTTATTTTTTCCCAACCTTTCTCTTGCTCACTAGTGAGACTATACATTCGAATCAGAGCGGACTCATCCGCAGCTGTGTATGGGGTGCCTCTCTCTAAGGCAGTTAGAGAACACCCTGCATCCAAGGGGGGCACTGCTAAAGGGAACGAGACTGGGGAGGGTAAGGTGGGGAGCAAATGGATGTGGAAACATTAGCGAGACGCCTCCCGAGGCTACCTTGTAGCTGTAGTGTGCGGAATAATTGACCCACTTCCTGACGTCAGTCTTGTCTTCCACAGAGACGGATCGTACAGCCGCTTTAGAGGCAGAAGTTGTGGGCATGCTGAACTCAACATTCACGTGACTGGCAAATCTGGAAGGCACTTCCCGGTCAGAGCCAAGTTCAAGGTGGCAGAAGAAACAGTGTGGGTGACCAGAAGCTATGAAAGCAAAAAAGAGTTTAGACATTAGGTTCTTGGGGGGTGGGGGGACACGGAAGAAGAGGCCAAAAGAGCCACCTCCATAACAAAGGAGGCAAAAGACTGCCTGCAGGCTCAGAGCCAGGCAGTTCAATGCTGAGCACTGGTCCAAGGCTGAGCAGAGGATTTACCTCAACAGAAATCACACTGCCTCTGGCTCAGACCCTTCTGATGACAGTAGCCTTGCATCCTAGCAATAAAACCCACTGCCTGCCAACCCCACTCAGGTCAGGGGGATAATGGGAACACAGCACAAATACTAAGATGGAGAGGCTGTAAACTGGCAGAAACGGATAAAAGGGCTCAGAACTTAGCACCTAATAAAGCATCAATGACAGTCACATGGAGCAAAATAATCAATTCCCTTTGAAAGATGAATTTTCTTTTTTTTAATTAACAATTTTTTAATGTTTATTTTAGAAAGAGAGAGAGAGAGAGAGGGAGGAGAGGGGCAGGAGCAGAGAGAGAGGGAGACACAGAATCTAAAGCAGGCTCCAGGCTCTGAGCTGTCAGCACAGAGCCCGATGTGGGGCTGGAACTCATGAGTTGCAAGATCATGACATGAGCGGAAGCTGGACACTTAACTGACTGAACCACCCAGGTACCCAAAAAGATGAATTTTCTTAATGTCAGCCTGTATTTTTACAAAAATGCTTTGGCATGTTTTTGTGGGTAAATGGCATATGTAAATGATGGGGCCCTCATAAACAACAGGTATGCATTAAAGGAAGCGCATGGTATGCTGGGTAGAACACACTAACAGGACACCAAGTCTGACTTCTAGCTTTCCTGCTAAGTGGCAGAAATCCTGCACCCAAGTCCTTTGTTCTCTCCAGGCTTCGTCCTTTAATTCTTTAAATCTATGGCTTGTTCTAGTGTATGTGGATGGAAAACTTAAGCATTTCCATTTGAGGACTGGTATTAGCTGAGTGAAAAGAGAGCTAGTTCTGTGACTATAACCTTTGAAGCATCATTGTTTGCTGAGTATTCTGTACTGTCCCAGCTGCTGTGTGTACACCCTCTCCCCACATCTTCA
The DNA here is from genome assembly GCF_003009895.1 of Hyaena hyaena. NCBI lineage: Eukaryota > Metazoa > Chordata > Mammalia > Carnivora > Hyaenidae > Hyaena > Hyaena hyaena. Next base: position 997,237 of record NW_024081231.1, read on the forward strand.
TAACCATCCCTTGAGGTCACAGCCATTACATTCTACAGATGAGGCAACAGAGGCTTGGGTGGGAGGTGGGTGCGGAGGTAAAGAGAACCGCTCAGTCAAAACCAGAAAGTGGCAGACTGAAAACTGAACCCAAGCACTCAGATTCCAAAGTGATTTGGCTGCTTTGTCTGAGTCACAGCCTCCCTTATGGTCCCCAACCTCAAGATCAGGCTTTGCAGGGTGACATGAGTGAGAGGTGAGCTGTGAGAAGCCCTGTCCCGTAAGTCACCATGGATAACCACGTGACACAGCTTTGACTTCGTTATGTAAGAGCAAAAGTCCTTAGTTATCTGAGCTTCCCCAAATAAACAACTCCAATTTTCTTTATTGGTCTGGACGGGCCTTTTTAATCTCAGAGAGTGAGGACACGCACACCCGCTCTCCAAGGAAAACATCACGGAGTGAAGTATTTGTTTTGCTCTATTTCACAAATAACATATTTCAACGGTTATTTCTAAAGAGTAATACTTTGGGAAATTGAGAAACTTATTCTCGTTTCTAGAAAAGAAATTTGATACATATAATAGTGAAAATTACATTATCTAAAAATGAATCCACATGATTTTTAAAAAATTACCACTGGAATTACATAGTTATCAGTTATTGAGCATTTCTTACAAGCCAGAGACTGTACTAAACACTTAAAGGCATTGTCTAATTTCTTTCCTAATGAGCTAGGTATTAATAACGCTCTTCTGTAAATGAGGAAAAAAAGATTTCTCTGAGAGGTTTAAGTAAATGGCCTGAGGTCACACAGCCACTAAATTGCAGCACTGGGAATAAAACTCAGATCTGACAGATTCCAACTTATGTCCTAAACGCCTCTCAATATATTGCTATAGATTTAGATTGCTTTGAAGTACATAGAGAAGTTTAATTCAATGGCAACTTGAACAACAGTTTTACCTAATTACCCTTATTTAAACATTGTCAGAATACTGAAAAATCATTACTTTCCACAAAGCAGACCCCCTCCTCTCATCCTCCAAAGTATATTCACAGCAAACCCTATGAAAGCAGTATTCCCTCTGGATTCCGGGCGCCCACTAATGGATGTATGAGGTGGGGGACAGTTAGGGATATGCAATTCTGCAAGCTAGTACAGTTTGACTTATGGTAATGAACTACATGAACCCACACATTTTGTCATCTTCCCTGATGAAACTGAGAAAATTTAACATTAAAATTCAGATTTCTGTTTTCCATAAAAGGTGAATTACATTGAAATCATTTTCTCTTGGTCTAATATTAGAGAACTGGACTTCCAGCAAAGAAAGCTACCTGTGCAAGAGAGAATGCTGTTTCCCGGTGGAAGATCTGGGAAAGCAGGAGGACTTGTTCTGGTGCCTTCTAGGATTAAGAAAAGCTCTTGGGGTCAGGGTGAAAAGGGTCCCTGAAGAGACTTGAGGGGGATGGGGAGGGGGGCTGTACATGCACACAGTTGGGCTAGGCCCACCACTTCCGGCCACACTGGACTCCAATGGCAGGTTGTTAGTCTTTTGGTGGCTGGGATTGGGACGAGCCTGCTGTGGCTGCAGCGTCAGGTGCCAGCAAACCAGGGGTAGAGACCCGCAGACCCATGCTGCCTGTGGTCTGACTGCCCTGCCTGCTGGAGGTTAGGGATACGTGGCCGCTGCAGGTGGAAGTGAGCATGCAGAGGCCCAGGCTCTCCTTTACTGTAAACAGAGGTGTGAGAATTATGGAAAATAACCTGTAAAAGGCACCTTCCTAAGGTTGTCTGAAGACCAAGATAGAGGAGCTCAGCAAAGGGATGACTACTAATCGCTCAATTCTATGGTTTCATGGAGGGCACACTGAATGGGGGAGGGGCCGGTCCCAGGGAGCACCAGCAATGCTAAGAACCCATCATCTGACTGTAATTCAGACTCTGTGCGTCTCAAGTTGCCAGAAAAGGGTGTTATCAATTTCCTGAACAGATCCAGAAATAAACCATTGGCCAGGAGTAGTAGAAGGAGCCCTTTTTGGGGCTTTTGCCACTAAAAATGTATAACCATGGATAACAAAAGCAAAGATGAGGGGGTAGCTTAACTGAGAAACATTCTCCAGTATCTTTATGCTGTCCTGGATTTCAAAAATCTTTCACAAACCAAGGTTCCAGTAGTCAGGAAACACATTTGTAATACAAGCTGCATTAACTTGGCCTTGAGCCTGCTGAACACTAACCTGCTGGGAAAGCATTAGAGTGTGTTTGCTGAAGACCTATATTTACCCTTGTCCTGCGTCCACTCCCCCTTTTCTTCTGGAAACAATCTTTTTTCCCCCTCCCTCTGCTTTGGGAGATAATCTTCCCCAGCACTGCATGTTAGTTTGGAGGTCATGTCAGTCAAAATGCGCTGTCCTCCCCTTGACTCTTGACAGAAAACGGCTTGTGATGATTTATGCCGATGGCTGCCGTCTGAGGAGGCGTCTCACAGCTCTGCTTTCAAGAGCCATCCTTCCTATGCCTATTCGCTCAACCTTCCCAGCATTCTGCGCTCTGAGCTATTCACCAACAATCTTTTTTTTTTTTTGTCTTTGCTGCTTATAACCATCATATAGTACTTTTAAATATTTGAGAGAAAGAACGTTGAAGCAAATGAGATAGAGGTGTACACACTGAGAAAACTGAAAATCTCTCTTCTCTTAGAGGAAGTTACTTCATGTTGTGTCTGTTGAGTGTCCTCTACTAAGAGGCAGCTGTGGTATTGAAAAAAGACCCCTGGATGTGGCTTTGTGACTTCAGGTAAGTCTGTCACTCTCGGTCCTTAATTTTCTCATCTGTAGAATAAAGAGGTTTGACTTAAGTTATCCCCAAGGCCCCTTCCAGCTTGAAGACTCAGTAATTCCATAATGAAGTTATATCTGAATCCATACCCAACAAACTGAAGAGCCAAGCATTCCAACATAAACCTGTGGCCTTGTCTTTCTGATGTCAAGTCTCCAGCAGGTTAAACAGTAGTTTGCTTCCTACCACCTCAGCTCTCTTCTCAGGGGCTTCTGTGCCAAAGGAGAGTTCAGGGCTTCTCCTTTCCTCCGTCAGTTCAGGTGGGCCCCGTGGCTGAGGTGGAAATCACCGTGCCATCACTAGGAGAACACAGTGCTGATTCAGGAGAAACAACTAAGCAAGCACAGAGAGGAAGACTTTGTTTTTAAAAATCCTGTCAGTTTAGGAATGGCGAGGTGGGGGATGGCCAATGCAGCCTCAAACACAGAGGTCCAATTGTCTTTTCATTTTGCACCACTACACCCAGTGTCTGACACAGAATGCCCCGGTGTGTTCCACCGCCTGGACTGCGTGGGGAGGTGACCAGATCGTACTGTCCCTCACCATCACATCGTGATACATTTTGGGTATGATAACACAGCCCCTCCACCCTCAAAACAGGAAATGAAGACTCTAAACATACTGGTAGGATTTAATAGTGAGAATGGGAGAAGAATATCTGCATAAAAGAAGGACATTTCCATCAAGAGTTTTTCCAAACCTTACTCCTTTTGCTCGGCTTAGGATATCTACTGTTGTTAACAAATGGGCAAACTTTATTATAAACAAGAAGAGAAGTGCTTTAAAGGATCACAGGATGGTGGGCTTACTGCCTGTCACAGGAGTCACTCAGACTTCCTCTAAGAAATAGGGCTATTAGAGCTAGTTGGATCACTCCCTAGTTTTGTCATTTCATTAAATTCACTGGACCCCTGAGGCAAGTCATTGCCTTCTGTGCTCACTCAAGCACAAAAGCACCCCTGACAGCTATGAGTAAGCCAGCTAGGGCTGGTTAGCTTGCTTTCTTTGTCTAATTCAAACATACCTTCCTTTACGTATTTATTTGTCTGACAGAATTTCAGCCCTATTGGACCTTCTGGTCCTGGCTGGATCTCCAGTCTCATTAGAACTTTTCTCCTCTTCCTCCATCCTCAAATCGCAACTCTTGAGTTGGAGATGTTTTGACTGACAGGTCTTGCACAGGGTGACTGGAACCTCAAATTGAACTCAGAAAGATACCTCTTCAAAACCCAGAAGCCTTCTAGGCTCTGAAAACAGCTTCCAGCACCACATATAATACTTATATGAATCAGAAAAGAAACCAAACTCATAAGCTTCCCTGGAAATCTGCTTAGCACCTCAACAGAGAAGAATAATGCATAGTTTTCTGGAAGAAATGGAGTGAACTGGGTCATTCATGTTTGTTCCTTACTCTCCACAAGTATTATTAATTTTCTGGTCCCATTCCTCCATCACCATTTGTCACCCAACCAAAACCAGCACTTCCTAGGGGAAGAGAATGTGGAACTTTGACCCCTGGTCTTCTGTAACCAGGTGGCAGTTTTTACAGAAGGGAAATCTGTACCTACCTGAGTTTTTGTCAGGCAGTCGGTTTATCCTCCACACAATGGAGTTGAAGGCATGCTCATACTTGGCAGTTCCCAGGGTTACTCTCATGACAGGCTCAGAGCCAGATACACTAGTTGAGCCAAAACTTGCCCCCCGGTTCACTTTGGCTTTTAGAGACTTTTCCCCGAGGACACTTTCCCTGCGGAAGTTTTTCACCCACTCACTGGGCACAGGGTAACGAACCATCACATTCTCACAGGGAACCTGGGTGAGGGGGTCTCGGTTAGAGGAGAAGCCTGTTGACATCCTCAGCCAGCTCTGCACCTCCACCTCTGCCCCATTGATGCTTGCTGCTGTCCTGAGTGTGAAAGGCAAGGTCTTCTCTGCAAATACTGTCCTGAACCGCATTAGCTCAAACCGGCAGGCATCTAAAGGGTTGAACAGAATAACCCGCGAGGTGTTGAATACATCCTCATCCACACACCCATGAAAACGGCACTGATGGAGCTTGATCCACTTTGTGGTGGTGGTGGGCATGATGTCCTGCCGGGAAACAATTTCATTACCTTTGACAAGGACATCGTTGAGGCCCAAGCGGCACTCTGCAAGCCCAGAAAGGAAACTCAGAATGTGGATCCGTGTCAAGACATGGTGCTGGAGAATCTGGTTGTCTCCCTTGCTTACAATGCCAGAGAATTCATCCCTGACATCCACAGTAATCTCCTCCTCAAGGTAGTTCAAGCCCACTGTACTCAAGTCCATTGACAACACTGGCAGATTCATGAGCCGGTCCTGAATGGCTCGGATGAAACTCAGGAAGTCATCGTAATTGGTGGTGCCCAGCTTGATCACTTGTTCCCTCTCTGCCGTGTGGGCCACAGCAGGTTTGGGCTGGTATTTCTTCTTCTCCTTGTAGGTGACACGGTCTATTCGCAAGCTGTGGATCCTGCCATTCTCGTCATAGTTTTGGAGCCGGGGTTCTGAAATTTCATGGCAGCTCTCCAGCTTGAACTCGCGGAATGGTTTTTCTAGGCCCTGCTCATAATACAGCTGCAAGTAACCACTGTCTGTCAGTTTGATGTAGATGGGTCCCCAGTGCCTAGATGACATGATGTTTTTCTTCTCAGGGATCCTTAGCATCATTGGCCATCCATCCCTGGGCTGGGACAGCACTGAACCAGGTGGGTGGTCATCTAGTTCAATCCAGGCTTTCGGGTCATCATCTGGTAGTGTTGCACTGCTTAAGTGATCAGGATCTTCTATCTGAAGTTGCTTGAGTTTTTCAACGGCATCAGAGTGTGACTGGTTTTTGCTTGAGTCATTAAAACTGATGGCATCCTGGTAGATGACAATGAGAGACTCTCTTTGGCTTTTGCCGGTGGCACTGGAAACAGAACTGTTTTGGGACCGCCTCTCCTGCTCCTCAAAGAAAGCAATGAAAGGGTTGATGGGGGAGGGCTGTACATCCTGCAGAGTCTCATTCAGGAAAGGATTGGTTGCCCTCCACGGTGGCGGAGTCTCGGTTATGGAAGGTGGATGGTTTAAGGAGGAAATGTCCAGCTTCTGAACTTTGGAAAAGTTCATCAGTGTGCTCTTGGGACGTTCCCTCTTCTTAAATGACCCAGCTGAGTGATAAGGTACATCTGGGATCACAGATGCGGTAGGTGGTGGGTTTGGCTTCAGGGGAGAGGTGACAGGTGGCAAAGGGCAGCTGACTTCATTGTCATCAAAAGTGACCCAGCTGGGGAAACGAGCAGGAGTCACCGGAGTTGCAGAGTGTCCATTCATGGCTGGACTAGTGGGTGGCCAGCTGACGGCCTCCATCTCTACCTCTTCATCTTCCTGGAGTGAGGAAGAACTGTCTAAAAGAAAAATGAGAGCATATGAGGGCTGCTATTCAGGGCCTCTAGAAGTATGGGAAACAGGTATGGGAAAGAAGAGTGACTAGAATTTTATCAGGAATCTGATAAATTCCAAAGCAGCTCACTACCAGTCTCAAGTGCTAATCTGGCACAGAATCTCATAATTTTATAATAAGCACACCAAAGGGGCCACATATCAAATGCAGGAAGAATACAAATAGGTCTATCAATACAGAAGCACTGATAGGTCCAAGGTCCCTTGCAGTTTAACTCTTATACATTCTCCATTTAATAGAAGTTTCTAGAATAGAGTTTTTTTTTTTTACTATGCTCTAAAGTATGTATTCTTAATTCTTAGACATTGAAAACTACCTTCTACATAAAATGATATAAAGCTGATTTCATTTGACAAAACAAGTTATCTGTTCTAAGTGATATGATTACAAATAATGTAATTGGAGGGAATTTGCCCAAATGTGATCAATAAATATTAAAAATAAAATGTTAACATCCTTACTATGAAATAAGTTCATATAAGTAAATAAGAAGACTATAAAAACTCCAATAGAAATATAGACAAAGAATATATACAGACAGCTCAGGAGAGAGAAACTAAAAATGTCTAATAAGCATGTGAAAAATTTCCAGTCTCACTAGAAAGAAGAAAAAATGCAAATTAAAGACGATCAGTGAAGATTCTTAAAGTTTTTAGTCTTTAGTGAGGGTAAGAGTACTAAGATGTGAACAGTAAATATACCTTTAATGGGACTTTAAGTTGCTACAAATTCTCTGAAAGTGGTTTGGCCATTTGTATTAAGGGTCTTACAAATGTGCATAAATAATAACTTTGTAATTCTTCCCTAAGGAAATAAATCTAAACTGTGCACCAAGTTTTGGGCAAATGTTAAGGTACAGCCATTAAAATGTTTACAAGTATGCAATAACATGAGGAAATACTCATAATATAATTTCTTCTATTTTCTCTAAAATGCTTTTCCATCTTGGAGTTTAAAAAATTATTTTATGGGGAAAAAAAGTGTTATATTACAAATAAAACTCCACCCCAGCATGGGTGGAATAAAAGGAAAGGGATATAGGACTTGAGTTTCCATGAGGGAAAGATCCAAAACTTTCAGTTAGCATCAAGACCCTGTGTCTATGGGGATTGTGGGAAGGGAGGGGAAAGTGAAGCCTTTAGGAAGGAGTGGATTCTTTTTTTTTTTTTAATAATTTTTAAAACTGTTTAGTTTTGAGAGAGAGAGAGAGACAGAGCATGAGCAGGGGAGGGGCAGAAAGAGAGAGAAGGAGACACAGAATCCAAAGCAGGCTCCAGTCTCCAAGCTGTCAGCACAGAGCCCGACGTGGGGCTCGAACTCATGAACCATGAGATCATGACCTGAGCCAAAGTCGGATGCCCAACGTACAAGGCCACCCAAGCGCCCCAGCAAGGAGTGGATTCTGATGAAGGAGTAGCAGAGAAAACAAATCTGTGTCTGGCATCCAGCAGATATTCAGTAAAAGTGTTGAGTGAATGAGTGAGAAAAGAGACTTTGCATTGGAGCAGTTCTATTTTCTCTGTCCCTGGAGCAATGTGTATGGGGCCCTCTGCCACCCTTCTACCCACTGTTTCTATCACCAGTAATATGGCATGAAAGAGAAATGGATGCTCAGTGGTTGAGTCAAGCAGTTGAGTTTTCTGACCACTTCACTTAACTGTCATGAATGTCATATCCAACCAAACCAAACCAATAATGCTGCACATAACTGGAAGTAGAGTCACACGTGGAGGGGATGGCTGCTTGTCATGCATCTTTTCAAGTGTATTTATTTATTCAAATAGCAATCCTCTCTACTGAAAACATCACTTTGAAAATGTAGGCTAAATATATGAGCATGCATACATACATATCCACATTCACCCCATAAATATAATGAGCCAAAAAGTATTTTCTATATGCACAGAACCACAAAAGGATTCTGAAGCATTTTACTGTTTTAAAATTTACTTTGAGAGAGAGTAGGGGAGGGGCAGAGAGAGGGGTAGAGACAGAATCCCAAGCAGGTTCTGCACTGTCAGAGCAAGCCCGATGCAGGGCTCGAACCCACGAACCATGAGATCACGACCTGAGCTGAAGTCAGATGCTTAACCGACAGAGACACCCAGGAGCCCCTCAAAACATTTTAAAGTTAAAAACAAGACTTCCTTTCAAATTAATCATTAATGTACTTTTGTAGATGTGTGGTTTATTTTCTGGAAAATGAAGGGAAAAGGGTCAAGAAACAGGTTTGTAAGATTTATTATTTTATTTATTATTATTATTATCCTTATCACTACTACCACAGCAGCAACTACTACTGTTATCATAATGAAGGCTAAAGGGAACAGTGTGGCCCGGAGTAAAATATAATCACTTCCTTGAACCCTCCCTAGACAACTGGAGTTGCATCTCAAAACCTCAATTCCTTATGAAGCTGCTCTAAGAAGCTTTTGTGACCTCAGTGCTCCCACCCAAACAGCCTGGTAGTGACCCAGCCCCTGTGGGGGGATATCCTTGTGGCCTTGGGGTTCATGACCACTCACTCCCTCGGTTAAACAAGCCAAGTCCTTTTCCTCTGGAGGGTGCTTTTCTGCCAAAGCTGTTTATTCTTGCTGCCAAAGGATTCCCTTCTGTTGGGAATCCTGTCCCTAAAATAGCATTTCTCATTTTCCTCTATGAAGCCAAAAAAGAAGGGGTGGGGGTGGGGAAAAAAAAGGGGGCTTTGTCTCCACTAGACACAATTTTCTTACAATAAATTCCTTTTCAAATGAAGCTATTTAAAATCACACCAAGTTCTAGATGGTTTTAAAGCATTAGACTTGGAATACAATTTAAATGAAGTTTCTTTAAATCTGGAGGGAAAGTTTTTAATTAATTTCTAGAGATTCTATATTCTCTTTGATGGCCATTAAAAAAGTATTAAAAGACTTTGTTACAAAATATTCTCTCCTTTGGCAGTTTCATCTCCCATGATTACAAACTGCTTTAAAAATTCATTATTTTAGGGCAGTAGTGGGTCATAGGTCAAATTTCTGGAAATGGGATTATTTTCCCCCTACAAAATCATTTATTAAAAAAAAAATGTCTTGTGGGCAGTTGGGTGGCTCAGGCGGTTAAGTATCCTACTCTTGGTTTTGGCTCAGGTTATGATCTCAAGGTTCATGAGTTTAAGTCCCTGCATTGGGCTCTGTGCTGACAGTACAGAGCCTGCTTCGGATTCTCTCTCTCTCCCCCCTCTGTCCTTCTCCTGCATGTTCTCTCTCTAAAAATAAATAAATTTATAAAAAATGTCTTAATGAAGATACTTTTACAGATGAAAGGCAAAAGTAGTCTGTAGCTCACATGAAAATAAAGCATTTCTTGGGGCAAACCCAAGGACTGACACATACTACTTTGAAAAATTATCCCTTATTAACACTGACTTCCCTATTTTTGTAAGCTCTTAATTTTCTATTATTTATCATTGAATGAAAGAGATCTTCAATTGTTTTTACAAAGATTAGGTCATATATTTTCTGAGCCTCTTTTTATTAAAACATCTTTATTATGTTCTTTGAGACTTTCACATATAAAAAAACAACTTATCTGTATATAAAATTTCTGGAGGAACATGTGTATTATATATGACAAAAACTTGATATCCTTTATATAATATTACGGAGTATTCTTAATAAAAATGATACACCCTTACAAAAAATAAAACAAAATAAGATAAGAACAGACAATTCATGGGATGCCTGGGTGTCTCAGTTGGTTGAGCATCCAACTCTTGGCTTCAGCTCAGGTCATAGTCTCAAAGTTCATGAGTTTGAGCCCCACATTGGGCTCTGTGCTGACAGTGTGCAGCCTGCTTGGGATTCTCTCTTTCCCTCTCTCTGCCCTTCCCCCACTCATACTGTCTCTGTCTCTAAATATACTTTTAAAAAGGGAATAATTCACTAATGAAGAAATGCAAATGTGTAAGAACTATTTGAAAAAAAGAAGTTTAACATTTTTAGAAAATAATAAATATAATTCTCTCTGTGTCAGAGATACAAAAATTTGGGAAGAATAATAATTATTGGTGACATGAGGAAACTTACACTTTGATGGAAGTATTAAAAAATCTTTCTGGGGGGCAAATTGAAAATTTGTACAAAAGCCTCAAAAAGTGTGACCCCAAAATTCTACACATAGAACTGTATTCTAAGGAAAGAACAAGATGGACCTGCAAAGATGCATTTAGTGTAGGTTTATCACAGCAATGTTTGTATCAGAAAAATTGGAAAACAACCTACATGCCCAATAATGGGAGATTGGTTATATCAAGTATTATACCCCTAAAATGGAATCCCATGTAGCTATTAAGACAATGTTATTGACACATGTTTATTAATATATAAACTGATTATAACATACATTGTTGAGTGAACCGTAACAAGAGTCTACAATCTGGAGTCAAATTGCCTTGGCTTCAATTCCGTACCTACAGCTTATTAGCTATGTGACTTTGGGCAAGTTTTTAGTTTCTCTGCACCTCAGTTTTCCCATCTATGACATTAAGAAAATATTAAATCCTGAGGCACCTGGGTGGCTCAGTCGGTTAAGTGTCTGATTCTTGATTTCAGCTCAGGTCACGGTCTCATGGTTTGTGGAATCAAGCCCTGTGTCAGGCTCTGTGCTGACAGTGTGGAACCTGCTTAGGATTATCTCTCCCTCTGCTTCTCCCCTGCTTATGCTCTCTTTCGCTTTCAAATAAATAAATATACATTAAAAAATACTAAGTCTTACTGTCAGAGTTGTTGGGAAAATTTAATATAGATTTTAAAACTGTGCCTGGCAAGTAATAAATAAGTGTTCAGTAGATGTAGCTGCTATCACTACTCCTATTACAATGATACATTTCATGATATAAAGTACACATATATTAAAAAGCACTGGAATATAGTATTTGAAAATATTTTGATGTGAAAACCAATATCTGCTGTGGAGTAAGAGGTGATTCAAAAAAATATTAAATCTGTACTCTTTAAGAAAATGCTGTCTGCTTACAAGATAAGTAGTAAAAGATCAAAACACATCCTTAGCACTCCTGCCAATTAACCTTAGAGAAAGAAAACAGTTTAGCTGTAATCCATGTTGATAAAGCAGTAGTTAGATCTTTCCCATGACACTTATGACTAATGTAGCTGGTACTAAAAACAAGGGGGGGGGGGAAGTCAGCAAATTTCTTCAGTAAGAAATAGGCAAAAACTAATTACGCTCAGAACAAAATTAACTATCATCCAGGATTCCATTTTATTGACTTATTAAAATAAAACCAAAGCCAAAAATCCAGCGTAATTTTAATTACTATCTCTTCCACCTGCTACCTCCAAATTACTTTTATGATGAGTTGGGCCGCTGCCAAACCAAAGCCATGTATAAAATCAGGTTCTCATTTGCCCACTGGGAGAACTGCTAGTAGCTAAGAGCTTCCTCATGCAGACAAAAAAGAAATGGTAGATTCTTTCAATGCTAGACCACAGTCTATTTTACGTTCCCCAAAGACTGAATTAAATGATTACAATGGTAGTCAAAGTCACCAAGCTGAAGAAAAGTAAGAACTATGGGGGAAGATGAATGTTCTATGATATTTTGAATAGAGAAGAGACGCCATCCTCTTCTCTCCCGTTTGCTAATCCAATTTGTTTACGCAGTGACAAATGCAGAAACTGAGAGCTGTTCATTGAATTGATTTGCAGTGGCAAGAACAAACGTTCTTAGATTATTGCCGTTTTCTCAAGATGAGGCACCAGTCACTGTTAAATAAGAGCACAGAACCGTATAACCAGCTTCAGATGCACAGCAGGCCTTTACATATTTGTGGAACGATATATAAAGTGAAAATAGGACCACAGACTTTTCAGGTTTGAAGAGATTTTAGAAATAATAAAATTTGACCTTCCTTTTGCTGGGAGGACTAAGGGGCTCAGGAAGTTTAAGTAAACTACCCAAGGTGACATTTACAAAGTCTTACTTTTAGTGTTCACTACCTCTGGTATTTTCTTAATGCTTCTTTGCTAAGCTAAAATCTGGTTAATTTTCCCCATTGCCTTTGAGATTGGCAACACAGCTTGCCACACAGCTTTTTGGGAGCATTGTCCAGAAAGGGAAAAGAAGTCCACTAAACAAGGATTTACATCCATTTACACAAAGCCGCCTTTGGGCATAAGGTCAGGTGATGTCAGCCCCTGATGTGTGAATATGTAAGGGTGAGAGAGTTAGTCATCTGAACCTTATCAAGGGAGCTTCTAACTTACATAAAAGAAGCTGAGACCTGCTTTGTCATCACAATACACTGATAAAGAGAGCCAGAGGGTTTCTGAGTCTACTCCTCTGTCCTTAGCATTATCCAGGAGACAGGATGCTTTGATGCTGGTGAAGTTACCTGGTCAGACAAAGCAAAGAAGCCAATCCATCCAACTATGACTTCCCCACTATTTGACAGTGGGGAAATGTTCCTAGCAGGAGCATTTGACACTACGTTCTGGTTTCTATTTGCTAAGAGGACCTATGAAGCAGTATTCAGTTGTCCTGCCGACTCCCCCCCTGCTTATTAAGATGAGCTCACCCAACACACCTCAGCTCTGTTTTGCTCAGAAAAGCAACACATTTCATCTCTTGCTCAGAGAAGCAAGCATCAGACTAAGTCTGATGAATGTCACAGGAATCTGTGTGTTCCTGGTGAATCTGTTCTCTCTGGTTCTAAATTTTTGCTTTTGCTTTATCACTGCCCACTTCACCGGGACTCAACCTTTGGATCCCTGCTTTGGGCTCCTTTCCTCTAACAACTAAATCTCCACCAAACTGGCTTACTGGTTCTCTGGCTTAATATGCCTTTCTGATATCAGCTTCTCATGTTGTCTTAGGCGGAGACTCTATTCTTCAACTCCCATCAGGGCAGAGATCCTACTACAACACCCTGCTGTTGTCTGAGGGTCACTCCAGTTCCCCAGCAGAGGTCGTAGGCACAGAGCAGGATAGATGCCAATGTCTTTTACAGACTGAAAAATCAACATGCCATTTTATAAATTAATCTCTTCACATTTTATACATTGGGGTATATCAAAGACCTAACTAGTAATAAGGCCTGCTGAGAACCTAACCTGTGTTTTATTGATTTGTCATTGCCATAGCAAAAAGGCCCTGTACTTCCCTCCTGGACTATTTGAGCACACCAAAGAGGGGTGAACAAAGGGCTTTCTAGGGTCTAAGCTGTTTGTGCAATGAAGCGCTGCTTAATAGACCATAAAACTCTTCTATGGTGTCCTAAATAGACATTTTCTGAAGACATACAAATGGCCCATAGACATATGAAAAGATAGTCAACATCATTAATCATCAGGGAAATGCAAATCAAAACCACAAGGAGTTTTCACTTTATACCATTCAGAACGGCTAAAATAAAAAAAGACAAGAAATAACAAGCACTGGCAAGGATGTGGAGAAAAAGGAACCCTGGTGCACTGCTGGTGGGAATGTAAATTGGCACAGCCACTGTGGAAACAGTAAGGAAGCTCCTCCACAAATTAAAAATAGAACTACCATATGACTCATTCCACTACTAGTATTAACCAAAGAAAATTAAAACACTAATTTGAGAAGATATATGCACCCCTATGTTTATTACAGCATTATTTACAATAGCTGAGATATAGAAGCAACCTAAGAATCTATAGACCGATGAACAGGTCAGGAAGATGTCTGTCTGTTTCTCTCTCTCTCTCTCTCTCTCTCTCACACACACACACACACAATGCAGCCATAAAAAAAAGATGAGATTGTGGCAGTTGAAACAACATGGATGGATCTAGAAGGTATTACGATAAGTGAAATAAGTACACTGAGAAACACAAATACCATATGATTTCACTCAAATGTGCAATCTAAAAAGCAAATGAACAAATAAAAATAGGCCTATAAATACAGAGAACAAACTTAATACTTGCTAGAGGGAAAGGGATGGGTGGGAGGGGCAAAATGAATGAAGGGGACTGGGGGATGCAGGCCTCCAGTAATGGAATGATGAAGTCACAAGAACAAAGAACACAGCATATGGGATATAGTTAATGGTATGGTAGTAGCATTGTATGGTGACAGATGGTAGCTACACTTGTGATGAGCATAGTAAGGTATAGAGAAATTGAATCACTATGTTGTACATCTGAAACAAATGTAACTTTATGTGTCAACTATGTTCAAATAGAAATTAAAAACAACAACAACAACTGATCTCTGGAGTGATGAGAAGTAGAAAAGGTTCTTCTGGGTTAGGAGCTTAAAAGAAGAGGAGCGTCCAGAAGTTACTCTAAGGGAGAACATATAGGAACGCAAGGGAAAAAGAGGGTCTCCATCCTGACTCTGAGTGGAGAATAGTTTGTATACCCAAGAAGTGCCAGAGGTGGGGACCAGGTCAAGGACTACCTGCAGAGGCACTGGGACAATGTCCTTAAAGAGCGGCAAGCCGGGGCGCCTGGGTGGCTTAGTTGGTTGGGCGTCCGACTTTCACTTGGGTCATGATCTCGCGGTTCGTGGGTTCAAGCCCCGCGTCGGGCTCTGTGCTGACTGCCAGCTCAGAGCCTGGAGCCTGTTTCAGTCTGTGACTCCCTCTCTCTATGAACCTCCCCTGCTCAAGCTGTCTCTCTCTCTCTCCTAGAAATAAATAAAAAAAATTAAAAAAAAAAAAAAAAAAAAGAGTGGCAAGCCTACAGTGCCCATGCCCTTACTGAGACCAGGATAGGTGACACATCAGGACTGCCTGTCCCTCTGCCACCATGGAAGTGTCACTCATGTGTGCCCCCATATCCTTACTCACTATTCATCTGGCCACCATGTGAGGAAAGACCCCAGCAGCCACCCATTTGAGCCTTAGTGACAGGGACTGTTACTTCTCCAAGGTTGACCCGGTAAGTTCAGCAGAGGACTTGTGATAAGGGCAAAGAAACGGAGCTGGGGACTGTCACACAGTATTACATATGCTTGCTTGGGTACATGTGTGTTGGGGATGAGGAGCAGAGCAGGCATTCTGACTGAGTCTGTATCAAGCCTTCCTTCCATGTGTTAACTCTGCTAGGCTATAATATAGCCTTCAGGAGAAGTTCAAAAGGTCTGTTGGGGGTAGGGGTACCTTCAGCTGGTCTAAGATCACCCAGAGAAAGGTTAAGGGCAATTACCAATAGCTGAAAAAAATCTCTATAAATCATTCCCTTTTACCTATATTGCCCAAAGCTCATTGTTTTTTATGTGGACTTTCAGCAATGACAGTAACAAAATAACCAGCAGCTCCTGTGCACAGTAAGCCACTTCTTTTCAATCGAATTTGGGGTTGGTAATTTGATTTCATTTCAGTGCTTATCCAGCTCCCATTTAGTTACCAAATCAAAGGAGACGTTTTTATGTAGACTGAGGGTAGATGAAACTTATAAACTGAAAACCTATCAGTTAATACATTTTTAGAAAAATAGGAGAGCGACTAATCTCTAGCATGGCAATAATTTATTCTAGCCAGCAGAGCTCTATTTGTATTTCTGAATGTCTCAAATTTTTCAGAAGCCCTCATGAGGTAGATCATCCACAGGCAAACACCAAAGTGCTATTTCCAGATGGTTCACACACTTGGTACACTTTTCCTGACTTGCTACAGCATTCCCACCATCTGGCATATATATATATCAGTGTTTCCTGGGTGTACACAAGGCTTGTAAGGGAAAGGCTAGTTTAAACGTGGTTTGTACTAAGGGCACCTGGGTGGCTCATTTGGTTAAGCATCTGACTTGGGCTCTCAGGTCATGATCTTGCCATACATGCATTTGAGCCCCATGTTGGGCTTTGTGCTGACAGCTCAGAACCTGGAGCCTGCTTCAAATTCTGTGTCTCCCTCTTTCTCTGCCCCTCGTCTCAAAAATAAATAAACACTGAAAAAATTAAAAAATTTTAAGTGGTTTGTACTAATGATGGATTGAATTCCTGGCTTCATGCTGGTCTCTACTGCCTGTTGCCTGTTTTGTGTCACTGCAGATAAAGGGTAAAGCTTGGGCTCTGGAGTCAGTTCGACCTGGCTCTGCCATTAGAAAACTATGAGATCTTGGACACATTACTTGACTTTCTCTAAATGGCAGGATTTCTAAACCCTCACGGCAAATAATAACAGTACCCACTTCATAGGGTTGTGAGGGGAAATGAGATCATTAATAGACACTGAATTTAACTGGGTTGCAGCTCAATAAACGTTAGCAATCACAGTAAAAATATGTAAATATTATTAGAATTCTCAAGGAAGCAAAAGGGAGAGGGAAGGAAGAGAGGAGAGAGAATGCCTTTGAAGTTGTATTATCAATCTGATGGAGACTGAAGGACAGATTGAAAAAGGAAAGGAGGAAGAAAAATGGAAGAAAAGGGAAAGGGGGATGGAGAGAGAAGAATGTCTCAGGTTATGATTCCATGAGTCCAAATCTTTCCATAATTGTTCCATAGATAAATCTCCAAAGGCTTGGGAATGATCAGAAATCTGAGGGTCTGCATTCACAAAGTCATTGTGACTACAAAAAAGCAGCACTAGTCTATCATGTGAGGGGACTGTTAAGTCTTGAGTACACTTTGGTCAAGACAGAACATCCAACTTTCTCATAATCCTCTGGTAAGAAGAATTGCCTTTGTAATTGTAGGGCAGGTCTAAGATGCTTTTGTAGTTTGGACAAGTAATCCTCAAAATGGAGGGGTGGAGGGGTTCACTCAAGAGGTATACAGAATGATCCATTGGGGTATGGGAAGAAAATATCAGAACCTCTATTTTTGTTCAGTTTTAACCCATCCTTTAAACATTTCTAATTTTTGTTCATGTTATAGAACATTTACTAAAATACAAGTATGTTTGTAATATATAAATTTATAGTACATATACACACACAACACACATACACAAATATTAGAGGCTCATGATCAAATCTTTGGAGAAACATGACCAAACATTTGGAGAAAACTGGTATAGTGCCCTAGGCATGTTTCAAATACTTGGCATGACTTCACATATATATAAAGATATCACCTCTTGCCTGTCCTTTATAGCAGTCGGCTGTTGTAATCAGAAAAAAATGGTCTTGGTTGTCAGTTCAAAAAGAGAAGCATTTTGCCAAATAAAAAGAATTTTTTATTCCCTTAAACTCTGCTATTTGGGCAATAATTCAATCTTAAATACCCCGGCGCTCCTGTGGTCATGCTAACAAACTATCTCAGACTTTCCCTGATGCCTAGAATCAACCTAAATATGACTTCATCACCACTCCTCCTTGCTTTCTAGAAAGTTTTAATACCAGTCTTCCAAATCTGCAGAAATTATGAAACTGACCTAAATAAATAACCGCTGGAGTTGCTGCCAGAGCCAAACACTGTGAACTCAGTATCAGAACACCAGTCTCCTCATTTCCCTTTTTTGTTTACACTCTTGGTACCCAGAGAATAAATAGCAATCACAGGAAGAGGGGATGTCTGTGAGATCCTGATCATGCCAAGGACATCACAGCTCAGCAAGTGTCTTCAAAGTACATGTTTTAAATCTCTTGTTGTTCAGGTAATAGGTTGAGACTGTTACCTTTGTTCTCAATAAAGCCCTAGAGGAAAATTCAATTCACATAATTCAGAGCAGAAAGACAAAGTCAATAGAGTCAACAATACTGATGGAAGAAATACTCTATTACCTATCCTGCAACCCTCTCCCCCTACTCTGGGTAACCACTTCACAATCGAACTTTTCCTCCCTCTCATTCAAGCTTTCATGGATCTTCAGTCAAGGTGCCCCCACTATGATGCGTATGATCCAAGCAAAGTCACATACTTGTTGGAAATCTTGAATAGACTGACTCAAGCACAGGAAAATAGTGGGAGCTGAGTTATTCAGATAGGGGCACTCTGAAGAGCCTACTTATTAGTTCTTGCTGGCTTGATGCTCAGAGTTGCCAAGGTTTCTGACCATCTCTGAGAGATGGCAAAAATGGCCTCAAGAGTCTTCCTTCCTCTATCCACGCTCTTGGGCAGTCCCTTCCCACACTGACTCTGAGATGAAACAGGTGATTGGTTTTAGTCAGGATCAAATACATCACAAATGGTAACTTGAAAAGTGCTTGTGTGCTGGTGCTTGCCCTCTTTTGCTGTACTTGGAACCCCAAGACATGATGAGTGAGCCTGCAGGGGGATAAATGACCATGTGGAGGAGATGCAAGGCACCCTAGCCAACCAGGCCGCTGACTGCAGTCCCATGAGTGAGCTCCTATGGTGATCAGCTCAGCCTAGCACAGACTAGGAATTGCTCAAGCTTGCCTAGACTGTGGATATGCAGAATCTTGAGCAAATGATTTTTGGGGAGCTGGTTTCAGGAGGAGAACTAATTTTCAGTGTGATTTTTATGTAACACAGTAAAAATTGATACACCAACTTCCTAAAGTGTAAGTTTTCAGCTTTTCTTCTAATTCTGTAAACTACTTTATCCTTAGAATAAATTCATTTTACTTAAAGTATGTAAAGTTGGCTTTTGTTGCTTGCAATCCAAATTATTTAGGAGCCAGGCAAGAGACAGATGACAAGATCTGTGTAAGAAACATGGCAGATAGAAATTTCTAGAAACTTCCAAACCTATCTATTTTTTTAAAAAAATGTTTATTTATTTATTTTGAGAGAGACAGGGAGTATGAGCAGGGGAGGGGCGAGAGAGAGAGGGAGAGAGAGAATCCCAAACAGGCTCCACACGGGGCTCAATCTCACAAACTGCAAGACCATGACCTGAGCCAAAATCCAGGATTGAATGCCTGACCCACTGGGCCACCCAGGTGCCCCCAAACTTGTCTGGTTGTTGAGCAAAACTATTTTGTTGCTACTCTCCGCTCTCCCTCATTCTTCTCACAAAGAAATAGAACAGTATACTTATTGCTTAAATAATATAAGACATACTTCAAACTCTAAGTTTGGAGGGGAGGAATTTTAAGATTCTTATCTGAAGAGCTGTCATCTTTGGTCTGGGTCACCCTAGACATAAACAGGTGGAAAGAAGTTAGGCTCTGACTGCATTGTCAAGTGGTCCGTGGACTGTGGCTATAGGCTGGTTCATATCCTGGCTACTTTACCTATTAACATGGAAACCTTGGGCAAGTTATTTAAATGTACTAGGCTTTAGTTCCCTCCACGGTAAAATGGAGATGATAATAATAATATTTACCTCTAAGTTGTGCTAAGGACTGAATTAATATAGGTAAAGTTTACATAGCAAACATTACATAAATATTTGATACTATTACTATAATGATTATTCCTGAGAGTCTAGGTTCCCTTGGGGAACACCTCGGAAAGAGACATTTGGCATTGTGCGAGCTTTGAGAAAGCCATGAAAGAGAAGGCTTTATTTCTACTCCTGGCTCTGCCACAAACTTGCTATGGTCTTGGGCAAGTCTCTTTGTGCCATTTCCCTCCCCACCTGTAACATGGATATTCATAATCCCTGTTCTAGTTTGGAAGCAAAGATGGGATAACACACGTGAACATGTTTCTAAACATTCGAAAGAGCTTACCTGCTGTTTGGTAAGGTCTATGATTATTATTCAGATAATGAGGAAGTTTTAGGTTAGAAATAAGTCCTATAATTTCTCACGTCATTTGAGTAGGTCCTAGGTGGGGAGTTACTGCATTTTAGAGAGAGAGAGAGAGAGAGAGAGAGAGAGAGAGAGAAATGCAAAAACCAGTCTTGGAATAAAGATTTATTTACAGATATATTATCCCAAAGCCTGTGTGTTGAGGGGTGTCCGGGTGGCTCAGTCAGTTAAGCGTCCAGCTCTTGATTTGGGCTCAGGTCATGATCTCAGGGTGGTAGGATTAAGCCCTACATGCAACCAACAGAATGGGAAAAGATAGTTGCAAATGACATATCAGACAAAGGGTTAATATCCAAAATCTATAAGGAACTCACCAAAATCCACACCCAAAAAACAAACAACCCACTGAAGAAATGGGCAGAAGATATGAACAGACACTTCTCCAAAGAGGACATCCAGATGGCCAACAGACACATGAAACGATGCTCAGCATCCCTCCTCATCAGGGAAAGACAAATCAAAACCACCCTGAGATACCACCTCACGCCAGTCAGAGTGGCTAAAATGAGCCAATCAGAGAACTCTAGATGCTGGCGAGGATGTGGAGAAACGGGCACCCTCCTACACTGTTGGTGGGAATG
>NW_024081231.1:1017959-1073518 GCF_003009895.1 Hyaena hyaena
ATGTGGTTCATCTATACCATGGAATACTACATGGCAATGAGAAAGAATGAAATCTGGCCATGTGTAGCAACATGGATGGGCCTTGAGGGTGTTATGCTGAGTGAAATAAGTCAGGCAGAGAAGGACAAATATATGTTTGCACGTACAGGAGGATTAGGAGGAACTTAACTGAGGAACAAGGGGGAGAAGAAGGGGGGAAATGGTGGGGGAAAGGGAGAGAGGCAAACCATGAGAGACTTTTGAATGCTGAGAACAAACTAAGGACTGATGGGTGTGGGGGGGAGGGGGGAGATGGGCATGGAGGAGGGCACTTGTGGCGATGGAAACCAATCTGACAATAAACTATTTGTAAAAAACAAAAAACAAAAAACAAAAACAAGTATCTTACATAATGTTAAAATCTGAAAAAAAAGAAAAAGATTTGCTCAAGGAAAAAAAAGAAAAGAAAAAAAAGAAAAAAAAAAGGATTAAGCCCTACATGGGACTCTGCACTGGGTGTGGAGCCTGCTTAAGATTCTTTCTCTCCCTCTGCCCTCCCTGGCTCATGGTCTCTATCTCAAATAAATAAATTAATTAAATTAAATAAATAAAAACAGGAAAAAAAAAAAACCCTGTATGTTGAGAGGCTTGGTTACATATCAGATCAAAGAGGTCATAGCCTAGGGGTGCTTGGGTGACTCAGCTGGTTAAATGTGTGACTTCAGCTCAGCTCATGATCTAACAGGTTCACGTCATGATCTCACAGTTCGTGAGTATGAGCCCACATGGGGTCTCTGCTCTCAGCACAGAGCCCACTTTGGATCCTCTGTCCCCCTCTCTCTCTGCCATGCATTCTCTCTGTCTCTCTCCCTCTTTCCCTCCATCTCCCTCTCTTTTTCTCGCAAAAATAAACATTAAGAAAAACAAAAGAGGTCATAGTCTTTTCAAAACTGTCCCAGATATCATTAGTATTTTTGAGAAAATAAATGAAACCAAGTAACCTGAGAGTAGGGGAAAGTGGAAGGTCACGGGCCTTTATACATCCTGAAGTGACAGATGCCACTTAATCGACTTGTTCCCCAACTGTCCATAAGACTAGCATTGAGTGTTCTTTGCCTCAGCGGGGGAAAACTCAGGATTTAAGGCCCGCTGAATCTAAGGCACTCATGGGAACTCATTTTAAATCACACTGGGTTTTAGAATTGCTCTAGTCACCAAGTCCTAAAATAAGTAACAATTTGTTTCTGTATCATAAAGATGAACTGTTTTTGGATAATTTTAAAGAACAAGTTATATTTTAGAAAATTTGGATGGTACAGAAACCCATACCATCAAAAGCACCTGAATCTTGCTGTCACTGGAGGTAAGTGATGTCACATTCTAGTGTTTCCTTCAAGCTGTCTCAGTGTACACATTCACAAACACTCACCTATCTACAAGTCAGGATTTGTCTGCATATATAGTTTTAGAACCTACTTTTTTTTTTTTTTTGGTTAATATTCATAGATGAGACTTTTGATGGCCAACACTGAAAACAGGCAGGGCGGAAGGCAGTACGTGGCAGCAGTCGTTGGCAGTATCTGACCATGCTGTTAGGACCAGCATGACATATGCTAAAAGGGTTTGGAGGGCAGTTTGTATTCATTCCAGTACATACATGCAATGTCTGGCTGCCTCGGTGGGCCATGCAGGATACGTGAAGAGTAATGAGAAACTGAGATACTGGATAAAGGATGATCAATGCTGATGATTTGTTTCATGAAGTAGATGTGACTCTCCCTGACATTTAAAGTCAGGTCTTCGGTAGACAGAGATGAGGTAATGGGATCAGGGCTTCTATTTTCAAATCTAAAGCTTGCCTGGCTGTGACATGCTGAAATGTTGACAAACAGGCTGCCTTCCAGTCTTTAAAAATAGTAACCTTTGTTTCCCACACTGAGGGCATTTCCTAAGGGTCAGATCGAGTGTCCTCTGCAGCTGGACACACAGCAGACTGGGATGTGTGACTACTTTTTGCCCCGTCTTCGCATAAATGAGAGAAGGCAACCAGAGGACGTGAAGGCAGAATCATCTGCCCACTTCAAAGCACGAACCCCAGGACTTTGTAGGGCAGGTTGCACAACATAAAACAGAGGTTTGCTTCCTCAGAGATTTTTCAAGAGCATGCACTGTAGAGCATAGGAATTTCTATCCTATCTTCAAGAGCAGACTGGGGCAAAAACACTAGTCTTTTTAGCAAGTAAAGAATAAATAGTCCCAAAAATATTTAGAGAGGATGAATGTAAGTGTTCTATCTAAAACCTTAAGATTTCTGGTTAAGAATAAGAAGAGTATAGGGTGTATAAGAGAAGATAAGCACAAACTCTCTCCAGAAATTGGGGCAAAATTGAGTCAAGGAAAGAGACCTTTATGGTGTTAGTTTTTCTTCAAAGTATTTAATTTGGGATTGGATTGTCTAACCCCGCACGGCCCTTGGTGACTTCTGGAGTGTGTCTAGAGTTCTCTGGTGACTTGAGGGGCAGACTGGAGGCTTTACGGCAAGAGAGGCAGCTGGAAGGAGAGAGGGATAATAACCCACCACCACCTCCATATTCAAGACAACAGCAGCGGCTTGGCTGACACTCCCCAGTTGTGTACCGAATGCTGGATGCTCTGCTAGAATGGCACCGAAACCGTCTGATCCTGGAACGCTATATGACATAGGTCCTCGCATTCTCCCTATTTTATTGATGGGGCCACTGAAGCACAGAGGTTAGACGACTTGACCAAAGTCACAGACTAGTAAGTGGTGCAGCTAGAACCTGACCCCAGGAGGTCAGAGTTCACGACCTTCAGCTTGACCACTGTCATATACAGCAGCACTGGGAATACAGCTCAAAGTCTGTAGAACTAGCTAATCTCCAGCAAGCTACTCAATTTCTAAGTCTCAGTTCTGTCACTTTGAAAAAGCATAATAAAAATAGGCTGGTCTATCTACCACAATAGGGATGTGAAAATGAAATGAGACATGTGCATGTCACTTGTAAATTACGGCATGCCACACATTTTTTAAAAGTTTGTTTGTTTGTTTATTAGAGAGATGGGGGGGGAGAGAGAGAGAGAGAGAGAGAGAGAGAGAATGAATCCCAAGCAGGGCCTAATGCGGGGCTTGAACTCATGAACCATGAGATCATGACCTGAGCCAAAATCAAGAGTCAGACAGATGCTTAACTGACTGAGCCACCCAGACGCTCCATGGCATGCTACACATTTTAAATTACTGTCATTATTACTGATGGAAGAAGAGAAAGAAAGAAAGAAAGAAAGAGGGCACTTATTTCTTCATTTTGAGGGTTTTTTTTGTTTGCTTTTGCTTAATATGAACATTTTAATTTTAATAATCAACATAAATAACTAATATTCACTGGTAGGCACATTAAGTATTGAGAAAAAGCAGAAAACATTCCTATATCAGGAAACTGTGATTAGAAAGAAAAAAAAAAAGTGATTACTTTGACCAGGCAGTGACTTAGAATGGCTCTGGCGAGCGGGGGGTGGGGGGTGGGGGGTGGGAGGGGGAAGGGGTGGTGTAGCTCCAGTGATACAGCCTCCCCTCACTTCTGGCAGGCAAGTGATACTTACTTCCCGGAAATGGAATGAACTTTCAAGGACTTGTGGCTCTCCAGATAATGACTTCCTGTTCCATGAAAACAAAGCACAGCAGCTGGAAATAACAGCCTATCTGTTATTATCTGGTCCCTATTCCATATCTTAGAGCTATCATTCTTACTCTGGTCTGACAGGGGCTTCTCCGGCTCCAGGATTCCAAATCCCCAACTGTTTTGAATAGACAAAAATGCCAGAACTTAAAACCAAGGTTAGAGGGTTGCCTAGGTGGCTCAGTCAGTTGAGCATCTGACTTCAGCTCAGGTCATAATCTCATGGTTCATGGGTTCAAGCCCCGCATTAGGCTTTGCACTGACAGGGCAGAGCCTGCTTCAGATTCTCTGCATCTTTCTCTCTCTCTGTCGGTTCCCTCCTTATGCTCATTCTCTCTCAAAAACAAACAGACATGGGGCTCCTGGGTGGCTCAGCTGGTTGGCTGTCTGACTTTGGCTCAGGTCATGATCTTGCGGTTTGTGGGTACAAACCCCATGTTGGGCTCTGTGCTGATGGCTTGGAGCCTGGAGCCTGCTTTGGATTCTGTGACTCCCTCTCTCTCTGCCCCACCCCTGCTGGTGCTCTGTCTCTCAAAAATGAATAAAGGTTAAAAAAAAAAAAAACAAGATTAGAAATAATTACCTTTGAGCAAAATCACCCTGGACTCAGACCAACCTGCTGGAAGTCATTAAATTCCCAAGCAAGGCTAAAGTCTCTGATCTATACTTCTACCACAGCACATGCAGGCATGATCTCTTTGTGTTTATTTTCCCACTCTGACTACTACATTACAGTCTTTTGAACTTAATTGTGCTGGGAACTTCATCTCAGAACGCTAAGTTGGGAAAGAGGAAAAAATGAACATCTTCAGGAATTAAGTAACAGATCAACAAAGAAGAGTTTAGTCGTTTACCATTAAACTAAAAGGTTGTTTGGGTATAATTTCAGAAAGAATTGATAGGAATGGGTCTAAAGTCTACTAATCTGTAATCTCATTAATTACACAGAAGGTTAAATTACACAAGATGTCCATGTTCACTGAAGAAATTTTAGAAGACACAAGTGAAAAAAATAATAAAAAGCACCCAAAGTCCCACATTTACCATCAAAATAAGAGACATCTGTGCTATTATAAAGGTTGAGGAAGGAGAAACTGAAAATAATAAGTTAACTGTAGGAATCAGGTGAGAATCGTGGGACACAAACCTGTACTAGGACCTGGTGGTCACCTTGCAATAAGTGCCTGGACTTCTGTCCTCTTAGGCAAGTCCTCTGAACCTCCCTGGAATATTACAGAAGTCATTTACACATGCACAGGATAATGTGTTGTATAGGAATATTTTGTGAGACCATCTCAATAAATGAAGAAGAGGTAAAATTTAATATCCATTAGTGATAAAAACTCTCAGCATATCAGAAATGGAGGACAAATTCCTCAATCTGATTGAGGGTGTGTGTGTGTGTGTGTGTGTGTATGAAAAAACTCAGCTAATATCATAATGGTGAAATAGTGAATGTTTTCCACCAATTTCACTGCTTCTGTTCAGTACTGTGGTAGAGTCCGTATGCATGGCAAGAAGGTAAGGACAGGGAAGGAAAAGCAAAAGAAAGGGGTAAAACTCTATTTACAAGTGGCATGACTGTATACTCAGCAAATCCAAAAACAGCAACAAAATCATAGAAGTAATAAGTTAATTCAGCAAGGTCTCACATACAAAATCATTACCTAAAAACATATTCTATATCTAAATACTAGTAACAAATGAATGGAAAATAAATTTATCTATCTATCTATCTATCTATCTATCTATCTATCTATAGTAGGGTTCATGCCCATTGCAGAGCCCAAAATGGGGTTTGAACTCATGACCCTGAAATCAAGACCTGGGCTGAGATCAAGAGTAAGACACTTAACTGACTGAGCCACCCAGACATCCCTGGAAAATGAAATTTTAAAAATTATGATTTACAGTATAATAAAAATATCAAATACACAGAAGTAAATGTAATAAAAGATACAGAAAATCGCAGTACTTGAAAACCATGAAACACTGCTGAGAGACATTAAAGAAGGCATAAATAATGGAGAGACTTCATGTTAATGGATTTGAAAACTCAAATTATAAGATGAATGAATTTCTGAAATTGAATTATAGAATCAATGCAATTCCAGTCAAAATCCCCAGATGTTTTTTCCCTTTGGTAGAAATGGATGAGCGGTCAGTTTTTATCAAAGCCTGTCAATAGCCAGGATAATCTTGAAGAAGAAAATTTTGGAGGGCTTACATTGCTAAATTTTAATATTTACTATAAAGACAGTAATTAAGACAGCACAACAGGAAAGACAAATAGATTAATGGAACAGAATGGAGAGTCTAGAAGTAGACCCATATACAGACATTTGGGTTTTGACAAAGGTACCAAAGAATTAAATGGGAGAAGAAAGTTCTTTTCAATAAAATGTGCTAGAGTGTAGCAACATGGATGGACCTTGAGGGTGTTATGCTGAGCGAGATAAGTCAGGCAGAGAAGGACAAATATCATATGTTTGCACGTATAGGAGGATTAGGAGGAACTTGACGGAGGAACAAGGGGGAGAAGAAGGGCGGAAATGGTGGGGGAAAGGGAGAGAGGCAAACCATGAGAGACTCTTGAATGCTGACAAAAACTGAGGACTGATGGATGTGGGGGGGAGGGGGGGATGGGCATGGAGGAGGGCACTTTGGGGATGAGCACTGAGTGTTATGTAGAAACTAATTTGACAATAAACTATTTGTAAAAATAAATAAATAAATAAATAAAATGTGCTAGAGTAACTAGACATACATATGGAAAAAAAATAGAACTTAATTTGTTCCTCTCTCTACATATACAAAAATTAAACTGAGAAAGACCATAGATCTATAAGAGAGCCTAAACTATAACACTTCTACAAGAAAACATTAAAAAAAGCATTTCATGACTCTGTGGTAAGCAATCACTTCTTAAGACAAATCAAGCACTACCATGAAAGAGAAAAATTTAATAAATTGATTTTATCAATATATTTATCAAGATATCACTTAAAAAGTTAAAAGGCAAGCTACTGAAAAGAGACATATTCAGAATACCTAAAGTCTCACAAATTGATAATAAAAAGAAAAGTAACCCAGTAAAAAAAAACAGGCCCTTCATAAAAGGAGCTGTATGAATGGCCAGAGAGCAGATGATTAGACACCAAGGAAGTGTGAATAACACTACAACTGATACCACACAGCCACTGCAGTGGCTAAAACTGGAAAGCATAATAATATCAAGTGTCATAGGATGGAGAACAACTAGACCTCTCTTACATTGTTGGTTAGAGTATAAAGCTGTAAAATCATTTTGGAAAACGGTTTAGCAGCCTCTATATTCACCTAATGTATGAGCCAGCAATTCCACTCCCGTGTGTGTATACAAGAAAAGTGAAAAATATGTCCATGAATAAATTTGTTCAAGAATGTTCATAGCAGCTTTATTCATTAAAGTGAAAGACTAGAAAAACCCCAAATATCCAACAATAAGAGAATGGATAAGCAAACTGTATCAAATTCATATAATAGAGTACAATTTTAGTGATAAACCCAAGTACTTAGAAATGCAACAACATGATAAATCTTAAAACCACTACCTGAATCTCAACTAGCACACCATCACTTACCCTAGTTTCATTGACTGGTCTAATCTCATATCAACTCTATAAAGGAGATAGTATAATCCATCAGTTTTAATAATGAAAAAGATTCACAGAGGAAAAATAATACCCAAGATAATATTTATTCGTTCATTAGTTCATTCAATATTTACTGAGATTATACAGTTTGTTAACAGGTGGTGTATTACATGCTAAGGATATAATGTTAGCAAAACTAGACACAAGATTTGAACTCAGTCCTTCCACTAGACAACACTGCAAGGTACTGCAACAGGTCCTACATTAAAAAAAAAAAGTGTAAAACACTGTTGTTGCAATTACGATATAATACAAAGTGCTCTTATAGATATATGCAAAGTGTTGTGTGATCCCCAAATAAGAAATGACTGCTAATTCTGCCTGAGTTGGCTGAAGCGAAACTGGCAAAGGGGTTAGCATTCAGCAGACAGACTGCTTTGAGGCACTGAGGAAGAATGGAAAGGGTTCAAGATTTGGAACTAAGTCCACCTGGTACGGATGCTGGCTCAGTATGGACATTTGTGAAATGTGAGTAACTATCCAACAGTTTAAGAGGTGGTTGTGAGAACTGGAAATAATACCTAAAGATCTAAGCACATGCAGAAGAAACTCAATTTATAGTAGCTTTTAGTTTTTGAAGAAATAGCTGGTGTTAGTCATACTGTCAATATATGTCTACTATTGGTGGTTAATCTCCAGAAAGCCTTACCCCTCAAAACAAGAATATTCGAAACTTGAATTAATTTTAAAAACTTGAAAAGCTTAAGATTAAACCCTAAACCCACAGCAATTTGCTGGCTTTGACCTCCTGCCTCATTTGAACATGATTTGTGCCCAATATACACCAGGGGGCTTGGGATTAAGTAGAGTTGGCTATCTTAGTTTGAGTGGTTTACACAGGGTTAGGAGCCAGGACCCAAAAACACTTGGACTAGTGGGGATAGCAGTCACTCTGCATTGTTCCTTTTCATACAAAACCACTCAGAATATGCACTTTCTCACTGTCTCTTCTGTGCCCAGCTCATAGCAACACTCACTTTAATCTGCATGAGAAACACTATCGGTCTACAGATTTCTAGAACAGAGGCTAGTGGTAAGAAATCAATTAATCTGAGAGAGACAGCCTAGTAAGGGAGGACCAAGAAGGCAGAATTTTCTCAATACACAGAGGCTCTTCCTGTGGCTCCTGCATCCAAGATTTTAATATAGATAATGAAATAGGCTCAGCATCTCTTCGGATGGCCCAGCAGGTGAGCGCTGCTGAATATCAAGGCATTTACAAAACAGGAGCTCAGAAGTGATTCCCGTGGCTGAGTGGCTCTTTATTGACATTTCCAGTCAAGGTAGAATAATTACAGCAACAGGGACTGTGGCACCAACCTCTCCTAACCACATAGGTTTCTATGTGCACAGTTGACTGATGAACTGACGCAGGAGGGTGGAAGGGTGTTTACATTATTTAATCATCAGAGCAAACACTGCAAACAGCTTGACAATGAGCATGGCTTGTGGGAGAAAACAGGCTTGCACTATGTCAGCCACAAACAGGCTGTAGATAATGTTGGGCAAATTATTTAAGTTCTTCAAGCCTCAGGTCCTCACCTATAAAATGGAATAATGATGCCCTGCAGGATGCTGTGAGAGTTACAGATAATGGAGGCAAGGGCCTGGCACAATGCTTTGCATGTGCCAGACATCTAACTAGTGGTTATTCCTGTTATTGTAATTAATGTAAGGCGTAGCTATCTATAATCTGGGGGGGTAGCCAAGGAGAAGATACATGTTACAAGTTGACTGCTGTTGTTGGATAGAGGCCATGTTCAATGGCTCTTAGCCTGCTTACATGGAGTGGATTCAGGGAAGGGTTAGCTTGGGATGGGGAAGGAGGTGTGCGAATGAGAACATGTACTGGGTGAGTGGAGGGTAACAGGACAGACAAAGAGGGGAGAGAAGGGGAAATGGCTTTCAGAAAAGGCACTTGTATCTTGTTACTAGACTATAAGCTATTTGAAGGCAAGGCCTAGGTTTCATTTTATGTTACTTTTAACTCTGTTTTTATTCATTCTTGCAGGCTCCATCAGACTCTACCACAACACCTGACACTCAGCAGACACTTGGTAAATGTTTACTGATATACACCTGGATCAGGCCCTGACTCTCGCTCGCAGGTGTGGCTCTGACTAAGCAGGAAAAGGAAATGGACAGTGGTGGTGTGGGACAATTGTCCAGCAGTGACTCTGATAAGCAGAAGTGCCCTTTGTCCCAGCAGCTGAGTCAATGCGCCATCGCACTGACACACTGTGACAGGTTCCATTCACAACACCAATAATGACATGAGGTCATTCCCTCAACAAAGCAATAAGCCCCAAACAAAGGCTCCAAATCTTAACACAGGAAAGGTCTGTCCCAGTCTGTCACCTTCTATCCCAGTTAACACATCAGGTACATGAAATATTTGACTGTCCCATCCTGGACTGGAGTTCTACACACACTGCATTCATTAATTCTCCTAACAACCTTACAGAAGGTATTAGCTATAGTTTATAAGTGAAGAAAATGAAATTCACAGGGGTTAAGTACCTTGCCCAGGTTTCAAAATCATAGAGGACAACACACATACAGAAAGGCATATGTATCAAAAGTTTTTTTGCAGTTCTAGCTGAAGAAACAAGCCCCCTGGTAGCCCTCTCTGATCATACCCCCTCCCAGGGCAGCCACTCTTCCGACTTCTCACAATTCTATGGGTTTTGCCTGGAATACTCTAACTTACAGTAATTTCTCCTTCCATTGAATCCTTAGATTTTTCTTATCTGTAACTTCCTAATACCCTTTTATAGTATCAATTATTTGTTCTTCTACATACCTCATCTTTCTAATTATGATTGTTATAAGCTCCTTGAGGCCAGGGGTTTATACTTCCTTATGCTCCCCCGGCACGTCTAGTATGGAGAAATGGCTCCACAACATACGTACCTACCAGTTACCTTGCACTTGCTGTGTACCTGGCACTGTTCTCAGCGCTTTACCTAGATCATCTCATTTAATCCTTCCAAGAATAATCCAATGAGGTAGGTGCTGCTATTGGCTCCCTTTTACAAGTGACAATGCTGAGGCACAAAGCAGCAAGCTTGCTCAAGGCACACAGTTAGGGAGAGACAGACAGGATTCAAACCCAGACATCGTTACTCCAGGGCCTGCGTCAATGGGAGGGCTTTCGTTATTCTCTTCTCTTTTCATAACACTTTATCCAAGTATAAAACACCCGTAGAAAAAAGACGACATAAATCACACATTTAAAGTTCAACGCATTTTGAATGTGGGGACAGCATGTCCGGGCACTTGGATTCAGCTCCTTCATTTCCCACATGGAGGAAATGTACATGGATTCCCTGGATGCTGAAAAGCTATTACAATGGCCCTGTGATGAAAACCACCAGATCAGGGCCTGCCGGTCTCCTTATCAACTTATCAAGTGCAGAAAGAATTATCCTGATGTTACAAATTGGCTCCTTGTCCCTTCAGTGCTCACCACCAGGTTCCTCGGGCCAAAATCGGTCATCATATTTCAAGCTGCAATGATAAAAGTTGTATTGAGAAGAACGTTGTCAACCGAACCAGGAACCCAGGATAGGAGACGCTGGCTGAGAGCACATAGCAGTGCCTTCCTTGCAGAGAAGACTGGGATAAAGATCTGTGGGAACAGAGCAGCACCCCATTTGTCTGGGGCATAGCCAGCTACTGTGTCAACAAAAGCCCTGCAACAACACAGTCATGGAACACAAGAGTAACCTGGCTTCAGGCATGCTTGTTCCCAAGTCTCTGCCCCATGTTCTGCAATGGAAAAACAATGGAAATGCCCAGCAACTGAATATCTACCTCATCAAATGCCAG
Organism: Hyaena hyaena; assembly: GCF_003009895.1. Lineage (NCBI taxonomy): Eukaryota > Metazoa > Chordata > Mammalia > Carnivora > Hyaenidae > Hyaena > Hyaena hyaena. The sequence continues at coordinate 1,029,163 of NW_024081231.1, forward strand.
ACCCTAGAAGCTTCTTCCTACTACCAGTAGGATCATCCCCCCACCCCGTCCCAATCTAATTATAGAAAGATAAACGGTCTGTGACTTTCAAACTGATAAGTATCTTTTTTTCCCTCCCTGCTTTGAATCTTCACTCATTTGATGCAAGAAATCTGAAACTAAGAACTGTTTCAAATAAAGCATCAATGCAGATATCTTGAAAAAAATAAAAAATATAAAGTTCAATGGGTTTTTACAAAGTAAGGACACCCAGATAACTCACATAAGGATCAAGAGAGAGAAAATGGTTAGCACCCCCAAAAGACCCCTTAGTGTCCCAATCTAGGTACTAACTGCACCCTTCCAGGGTGGCCACTATCCTGACTCTTCACACCATATATTCATTTATTTACTGTTGAACTTTATATAAATGACATCATATAGTATGTCCTCTGTATATCCATGAGACTCATTCACTTTGTTGCAAGTGGTGTGTTACTTTCCATTTCTATATTGTATTTTCTATATCGTATTGCATTTTCTATGTTGAAGTGTGTGGATGTGACATGATTTATCCATTCTGGTTGATGGACAGGTGACAGATTCCAAGCCTAATTAATTGTAGCCAATGCTTCTGTAAATATTTTTATCCATGCTTTTTGGTACATATATGTGTGGGTTTTTCTTGAGTACCTAACCACGTATGGAATTAATATGATATTGGGTATGCAAAGTGATCACACCCACTTACACTCCCATCCTCAGCATCTGAGAGTTCTGCTTGCTCTAAATCCTGTCAACACTTGATATTGTCTATTTTTTTCATTTTAGTTATAATGGTAGATGTATGATGGTAGGTACTGTGGCTTTAATTGGGCTTTCACTGATGCCTAATGAAACTGCACATGTACTGGTCATTTGGATATCCTCTTCTGCAAGTGCCTTTTCATGGCTTTTTTCCATTAGGTGGTCTGCTATTTTATAGAAGTTGATGTGTAGAAGCTCCTTATATATTCTGGATGTGAGTTCTCCATCAGATATGTATGTATTGCAAGTATCTCCTCTCATGATGTAGCTTCTTTTAACTCTTATCTACAGATAAACAGAGAGTTTAACTTTAATGTAGTCTGATTGATCAATTTTTCCCTTTATAGTCAATACTTTTGAGTCTTGTTTAAAATGCATTTTTTAGTGGCTGCCTTATTAAAGACTGACTAGTGGGGCTGCCGGGCATGATCCCTAGTCTCCCTGAAGCCACGTGAGCTCAGCTAAGCCACTGCAAAGCTCTTTCTCTGGAATTTTACTCTTCAGGAAAATAAAAACTGAAACTGAAAATGGCTGTTGTTCATTCATCAAGATGACAGCACTGGGAGAAACCACCTGCGAGTCTTTGCTAGAGACCCAAATCCTGTTCTACCCTTGCTCTTTCTGAGTATGGCTTTTCAGCTTGATTTCTCAGTTTTCCATTCAATTCTGTGAGCACACCTTTCCCCTCATGCCTTCATACCTTTCCAATAAACTCTCCTAAAAATATTGCTGGGACACCTGGGTTGCTTAGTGGGTTAAGCATCCAACTCTTGATTTTGGCTCAGGTCACGATCTCATGGTTTGTGAGACTGAGCTCCACATTGGGGTCTGCAATGACAGCATGGAGCCTGCTTAGGATTCTCTCTCTCCCTCTCTGTCTACCCCTCCCTCTCTCTCAAACAAATGAACTTAAAAAAAATAATTAAAAAAATTAAAAATTTCTAATTAGCCAGAGTCTATTTCTGTGGCTTACAACCAAAGAATCCTAGTGATTCCTTCTTTCATTCTCTCTATATTGACATTATCTATTTATGTGGCACTAAGCACAAAAGTACAGCTTGACCAGTCACACTGTCCAAATAAAAAATTTCACCTTCTTGAAACTCAGTCCTCATTCTTTCAAGTCTGCAGTATGATTTTTCTTTTTTTTAATGCTCATTTATTTTTGAGAGAGAGAGAGAGAGAGAGACTAGGTGGGGGGAAGAGCAGAGAGAGGGAGAGAGAACCCCAACCAGGCTCTGTGCTATCAACGCAGAACCTGACACATGGCTCAATCCCATGAACCATGAGATCATGACCCCAGCCGATACCAATATCACGAGTCAGACACCCAACCAAATGAGCCACCCAGGCATCCCACTGCAGTATAATTATTAAAAACTATGAGCTTTCTGACAACCCAGAGCTGGCTCTGCTGTGACACTCCCATCAGGAAAAACAATGAGAGTTTCAACTCACTGGCTCCTAGAGAAATGAAGAAGGGGAAATCTAGCTAAATCTGGACATTCTCCAATAAAACAATAGAAAGGTGCAACCGAGAGAGCATTAACTACCCTTAACAAAGTATCAGGCATAACTGCTGCAGCTGTGCCGAAGTATGATAATTATTTTTTTGACTGATAGCTATAATGATGAGCATTGATAATTTACGTGGAAGAGCAAACAATACTTTGTGTAGAATATTATTCAAATAAGGAACACTTCTAAAAATCAAATTATCCTAAGTAGGAAGCATGGGGGCAGGGGGTGATGATCTGCAGAAACATTGTTATAACTGAAGGGTGTTTGGGGAATCAGCTCAATAATCATGCACCCAGACCCTTTATGTTTCACAAAATCAGAGCACGGGCCAACATTAACAAGAGAGATTTTTTAAAAACAAACAAATTATATCTCTGAATGAGTCTATGCTGGCAAGTCATACACATACTGCATCAAAGCAATTGTGACATGAGGCATTTCTGGATTATATCTTTTGGAAGTATTTTTAGAAACTATGGTGTTTTCTTCAGCATGACCTTAGTGGTGGCAAATTTTCATTCCTTGACATTGACTGGGTGGATTTCTCAAAAACAGTCAAAACCCAGAGTCAAAGCTAGTGAGTAAATTTCTATAAATATATTTCCTTTTTTTAAAAAAAAAAATGGGGACACACATTGGGATACCTTGTGGCTCAGTTCCTTATGCATCAGTCTCTTGATTTTGGCTCAGGTCATGACCCCAGGATTGTGGGATAGAGCCTCTCATTGGGTACCATGCTGAGTATGCAGCCTGTTCCAGATTCTCCTCTCCCTCTGTCCCTCTCCTCTGCTTATACACTCTCTAAAATTAAAAAAAAAAAGGGGGGGGGGACAACACAACATAGTGTGGGCTTCAGAGTTAGAGAAATCTGTATTATTATTTTTTAATGTTTTATTTTTATTTTTGAGTGAGAGAGAGACCGGACGAGCAGGGGAAGGGGAGAGAGGAAGAGGGAGAGACAGAATCTGAAGCAGACTTTGGGTTCTGAGCTACCAGCACAGAGCCCAAGGTGGGGCTTGAACCCATGAACCACGAGATCATGACGTGAGCAGAAGTCAGACGCTTAACCAACAGAACCACTCAGGCGCCCCAAGAAATCTCTGTTTTGACACTTGATGGTATATGATCTTGAACACAAGATAGCCTACTTGAGGCTCAATTTCCTTACATGTAAGAAGGAACTAACAGTCTGATGGGTGTGGTTGATAAATGAGATAATGTATCTGAAGCTATTATATCTTTAGCTTTTATTATTGTGACTAACGAAGGAGAATGGCTTTTTTCTGTTGAATGTAAATTGGTTCTGAAAAGACTTTCCACAAAACAGTTTACAAATTTGAGGCATCACCATGAGTGATCGACAAGACTTGCAACTGTCTCTGGATTTATGTGATCCAGCACAGACCCAGAAATTATTTTTAAAAGGACCCTAAGAACAAAATACCAGAGTCCAAGTACTAAAGCTGGTGCATTTATTCACAGGTGTGCCTCCTGGTGTCAGAGGAGGCCTAGACACTCTTGCTCTAATTCTGATCCACCCCTAGCAATGACCATGATGGGGCCCATGCAGAAATGGTAGCTTATGGTGCAGGGAAAAATGAAAGAACTGATGGAGGAAAGAGTTCTCAAGGGAAACCAGATTCACTCAGAGGACATCTTTTACCCATAGACATATACACTAAGGCACTGCGGGAGGATCAGGGTCAGAATGGCTGCTTTAATAAGCTGCATCTTCATAATTCAGAAGGGCTGTTTTCTAGGGTGGTATTGGTCCAGGGGAATAGGCTGGTCTTCTGATGGTCAAGCTTCATTTGGTTCAGCAACTGGATTAACAATCTTTCCTTGGTACTTGCCTAATACCTTGCTCTGCTCTACTTCTGTGGGAACAAAAATAGGTCATTGAACACGCCACAAAATCTGGTTATCTTGACCCCTGAGTCTTGGTGTCCTTGTCAATAAAATGAGGAAAATCACACCTATTTCACGGTACTATGCAAATTAAGTGTGATCTCATGAAAAGCATCATTATAGTGTCTGACACATAGCAGTTGCTTGATGAATAAATTATTGGCTTGAAACAAAGAAGGAAATGCAAAATGTTGCATCTGAACTACTAAGAAGATAATCTATAGATTGAGAGAAAAACTTAGTCTACTCTGGATAATTCTACAATTTGCTGAATTTTGTTTGGAGTAACTGCTATTGTATCTTGAATGTATATTTTCTCCAAATACTTTCTCTATATTTTCTTGTTTATCTACATATATCTTATAATTTTGCTTCATTAAAAGAATTAAAAACCACTTAGCCAATTACTCTTGAGAAAATCTGTTCATAAATATCCAGGTCTTGCACTCCACCAGTCTGCCATTTTCTTCGAATTACAGAGCTAGTGAATGAAATTCCACAGAGAATGAATATTCACTACATGATGAAATATTCCTTCCATCAATCCCCTGGACCCTGTGTGGAGTTCAGGGGTCTGTTTCTGTTTTGATCATGACTGTGTATCTAAGAGCACAGACTTAGTGGAGGAGTTCTTCAGAGGGGAAAAACAGGAACTGTTCATTCTGTCATCACTGCCTTGTTCACATAATGGATGTGTGTGTCCTGTGGCGAGTCAGGGATAATGTGCCAAAGACAGGAAGAGACTGGGTCAAAGGTGTCATTATCTCGTTTGAGACTTCTCCACCAGATGACCACCCTCACATTTCATAAACAATGGCTCTCCAATTGCTGACGGCCATCATCACTTTGGAAGAGCTTTGGAAGAGTAATAAACCAAAAGACCAAACCTAGGGGGCCGGGAATGAGGGCCGGAAGACCGCCTTTCTGCCACCCATGGAATTCATTTAATACCCTTGGGCCTCAGCTTTCACGTCTGTGAAGTGAGCGGGGTAAATTAAATGACTCTGAATTTGTCTCGTGTTTAAAACTGTATAATTTATACCTATTCTTCCACATTTTTATTGTGAAAGACAGCAATGGAAACCACTTCACTTTGACCAGGATGGATGAAGAATAAAACGTTGCTTTGATCATAAAAATGAAAGAAATGATAAAATATGAATTCAAGTTAAAGAGAAATATATATGCAGTGCTGGGCCACCTGGGTGGCTCCATCAGTTAAGCATCTGACTTCGGTTCAGGTCATGATCTCATGGTATGTGAGTTTGAGCCCCGCATTTGACTGTCTGCTGTCAGCAGAGAGCCCAATTTGGATCCTCTGTCCCCCTCTCTCTCTGCTCTCCCCTGCTGGTGCTCTCTCTTTTTCTCTCAAAAATAAAATAAACATTTAAAAAATATATATATATATACAGGGCATCTGGGTGGCTCTGTTGGTTGGGCATTTGACTTCCGCTCAGGTCATGATCTCACGGTCAGTGAGTTTGAGCCCCACATCAGTCTCTGTGCTGACATCCTGGAGCCCAGAGTCTGCTTTGGATTCTGTGTCTCCCTCTCTCTCTGCCCCTCCCCCACTCATGCTGTCTCTCTGCCTCTCAAAAATAAATAAATGTTAAAAAAATTTAAAAATACATATATACAGGGGCGCCTGGGTGGCTCAGTCGGTTGAGCGTCCGACTTCAGCTTGGGTCATGATCTCGTGGCTTGTGGGTTCGAGCCCTGCGTCAGGCTCTGTGCTGACAGCCAGCTCAGAGCCTGGGGCCTGTTTTAGATTCTGTGCCTCTCTCTCTCTCTGACCCTCCTCTGCTCAAGCTGTCTCTGTCTCTCAGAAATAAATATAACATTAAAAAAAATACATATATACATACACATACATATACGCTGCCATCTAGCCATCATTACCAGAGAGCTGCCTGCCCCTTGTGTGACAAGCCTGCTTGTCAAGTCTTTTTCTCACCAACTATGGTAATGACAGAACACTATCTGTGAATCCTCAAAATGGCTCATTTAATTCCAACTTGTGAACTGTCAAGACTGACCAGGGCTGCAGACAGACAGGGTATCTCCTCCCCACTAACTGTGGTCAACATGTAAGCAGTAGGGGCAGGAACAAGTGGTAGAGGTTAAGTCACGGTGAACTAGGGAGCAAAACTGGCATCCAAACTGCTGAATATCGTGTTCTTCATGAGCTGATAATGTCTAACATTTCTTGAGTATTTATGCCAGGACTTAAAGCCACGTGCTTGATATACATTATCTAATGCTTATCACCTGTACTTTGCGGGTCAGGAGACCAGGGCTACAGAAGCTCAGGGTCCCAGCTGTGCTACTCAGCCGTATTGTAATGGCCGCTCTTTCACAGAGGAGCTGGACAGGGGACTTTCTCCTGTGCCTTCTTTCCAGGTCCAGTGATTCACATTCCTTCCTCTCATTCCTGAGGGATTGGGTAGCTCAGAAAGTTTGACACTTGACCTGCTCTTTGACTTTTTGTAAGTGTTTTCCTTTAAGTGCCAAATGGTTCGATGATGACTCCTGTCTTCCATGATCAAATCAACTGCTACCAGTGGTAACCCCAGGCACTTGCTGTGTTAGACATCAGTTCTCATGGTTGTTTTGAGCTAGGATTTGAGTGTTTACAGCAAGACATGTTGTAGACTTGGAGAAGAGGTAAAAGTGAGCCTGGAACTTAGATGGCCACTTCCTAGAAGACAGAGCTGAATGCACATTCCCTTTTGCACTGCACCCAGTTTTGTATCCAGGCATCAACAGATAAAGAATCAGTATGGTATAATGGAAACAGCAATGGAATAGGAGTAGAAGAACATGGGCACAGGTCTCTGTCACCCCCGTTCCTGCCCAACCATCTCTGCTCTGCTCCCCTCTCCTCTGCCCACACTGGAATAAAGCCCTGATATTGAGAAGTACCCAATGTCAAGGGGTGTTTCTAATTCAGGAGGGGCAGAGAAGAAGAAAGGCTGAAATCTCCTTATCATATTAAAAATGGTAACAATTTTTCAATGTACACTATGTGCCAGGCACTGCACAAAATAATTTTTCTTAGATGATCTTATTTCCTTCCCACAAAGCTCCTATGAGAGAGACATTGTTATTAATATTAACTTCATATAAAGACAAAGAAAATGAGGCACAGAGATGTTAAATAATATACCCAAGCTGTACAGATAGGAGCTGATAAAGCTGAGATTTAAGAGCAGCTTTGCCACTAAAAACAAAGGGATTTGCTTTGAAAAGAATTGTGTGAAAGTGCTAGAAAGGGGCAAATTCCTAGGAAACCAAGAGACTGTCTGGAACTGACCTTCTCTGAAACTACCTCGCAAGGGGATAACAAATACAAAAGGAGCACATTCCCCCATATTATCTTTGTTGAACATATTTTTGGTACATGAAGGAGGGGCCAGTTAATATTGCCTAGTGAGATGCGTGAGCCTGATGGCTGGCTGCGTGTCAACCCAACACAGTTACGTCCTGGTCTTTGGCCAACATGGCACAACATACTATCTCTGCCTAAGTAAGTGAACAAGCAGAGTGGATGTGTGTGTGTGTGTGTGTGTGTGTGTGTGTGTGTGTGCGTGCGCGTGTGTGCGTGTGAAGGATGTGTACAGTGTAGGCACAAAGCCCATAGGCACACCTTGCATTCTTGGCTAAAATTTCTTCCTCCCTGTAAAGAAGAGAGATTATGTGATTGTTTAGTCATTCTTCTCTTCCTGGAGTGGCTCTGGGAGGGCTGTAGTCTGGCTGGGGCTTAAGCTCCCAGGTGGACCAAGCATGAAGGCCGGCTACTGACACCCTCTGTGCCTGCGGGTTTGGGTGAGAAAGGGAACCAGGAACAATGACGCAGGCAAAGGCTGTCCTGTGCTGTGAAAGCTGAACTCTCTAAGGAGTCAGGAGAGAGCCTACTCCTCGCTCAGCTACCCATACTCTCTATCTTTACAGGTTCTCAAGATAAAGTGAAGCTATTTGGCTTTTTGAAGCTAGAGATTTCATGCTTTCTACAGAAACTTAATCAGTATAACTTCCTTAAGTCACCCCCCTTCCAAATGGCAAACTCAGTGAGACCAAAAGAAGTTGTATTTTTCTAATTTAATCAACTCCCCCCTATTCCTCCAGTACCTGGTTGATGAATATCCATCACACTCCAACACGAGGAATTATGGCTTTTCCTTCCTGGCAGCATGTGGTCTAGGCTTGCTGTTTAAATGTGCAATGCTAGCTCTGGTCTCATAATTCAAGTCCCAGTATTGATCCTAACTGTACGTTTACAGGAACCTGCCAATCCTCCTGAAAATTGGCATCTTTCCAGTTTTTAAAGCAAAAAGATTTCTGGGGCTCAGTCAACTTTTTGCGTGCTTTTAATAACCTTTTGATTGCAAACTCTTTGTGTTTCCATTACTCAACACTTCAGGTAAGAATTCTGTTTAAGAAACATGTCCTTGCTTGTAAAACCTGTCAGTCAAATAGGGACACTTACAGGCAAATTAATTAAAAAGATAGAATCACATGATTTCAAAGCTCTTCTTGCTGCCTCCTCCTCCTCATTTCTCCCCCACCCTCTCTTTTTTTTTTCTTCTTTTGTCCACTGCTTTCATTCTATATACTGTCTTCCAGAACCTCCTTCCAGGACCTTGCTTCAGTTAGTGGATTTTGTCAAAAAGACTAATCAGTCCCATTAAGGAAAATGAAAATCTATTCAATGATCAGATCAATGACAAGAGCAGGGGTTTTTGTTAACTTCTTACAGCATATTTTGGGTTTGGGGTGGGATGGTAGGGAAGAGAAACAGGAAAAATAAATCTGAAGAATTAAGGGAGAGACTGTGATGTGATCATCTTTGTAGCCTCCAGACAGCCTAATGCAGCCTGTGAGTCTAAAACAAATGTTTATTGGGGTGCCTGGGTGGCTCAGTCGGTTAAGCGTCCAACTTCAGCTCAGGTCATGATCTCATGGTCTGTGGGTCTGAGCCCTGCGTTGGGCTCTGTGATGACAGCTCAGAGCCTAGGGTCTGTTTCAGATTCTGTGTCTCCCTCTCTCTCTGCCCCTCCCCAGCTCGTGCTGTCTCAAAAATAGATAAACGTTAAAAAAAATTTTTTTTAAATAAAACAAATGTTTACTGAGTGGCTCCTATGCAGAATCAATGGTGAACAAAATAGATTGGATGTTTGCCTTCCAGAGCCCTTAGGCTCAGAATGAGAGAGAAAATTGACTTTAAAAAATGGGGTGCCTGGATGGCTTAGTTGGCTAAATGTCCAACTCTTGGTTTCAGCTCAAGTCATGATTTCACAGTTTTGCAAATTCGAGCCCCACATGGGGTTTTGCATTGACAGTGTGGAGGCTGCATGGGATTCTCTGTCTCCCTCTCTCTCTGCCCCTCCCTAACGCACTCTGTCTCTCCCAAAATAAATAAATAAACAAACAAACTTAAAAAAACTATACTAAGTGTGATGAAATAAAGGAACACACTTAGCAGGGAGCATATGCCTTGAGCCCTGCTCTAGCCCAGGGGGTCAGGGAGGCGTCCCCTAAGGAAGCTTTGACACTGAAGTGTAGACCTAAAGTATGAGGAGGAGTTAAGGACGCTGCAAATTACAAGCCCTTCAAGAAAGCAAAGGCTTTTATCTACTCTTCAAACAACTAGAGTTCCAGTTCTTGCGTGTGTACGAGACAGGAATGAAACGTTAAAAATGTCATCCACATCTTTCGTTTTATATGCAGTGGAATTAAAATCCCCTCATGAGCTGCCCAAGGCCACTCGGACTGGGACTGGACCCCTCAGGGGCTGTTGGCCCTCAGCCCAGAGCCCGCTGGACCAAACCACAAGACGGGCGGTTTCAGTGGCCACAGCAGACTGACAAAGCAGGGCCGAGGGAACCTGAGACACACAGATGGAGGGCTTTTCCCATGTTCAAATGGTATGTAGTGGGTCAGGGATAACAGTTTTTAAAACTGAATTTTTCAGAACTCAGTGCTGCTTCTGAAGAATGGCTGGATATGTTCAGGTATTTCTGACCACAATGTTTTTTTTTTTTTTTTAATGTTTATTTCCGAGAGAGACAGCGTGAACAGGGGAGGGTCAGAGAGAGAGGGAGACACAGAATCCGAAATAGGCTCCAGGCTCTGAGCTAGCTGTCAGCACAGAGCCCAATGTGGGGCTTGAACCCACGAACGTGAGATCATGACCTGAGCCGAAGCTGGACTGAGCCACCCAGGGAGCCCCTGACCAAAATGTTTTTGTAAACCAGCAACAAAGAGTGAACCGGGCAGGTTTCCCCACCAGCACCCAGAGGGCAAACATGACGCTGAAGTGAAAACAGTCCTGTGGTGATGTGATTAATCAATTCAAAGTGGTATTTAAGGTCTACCGACTTCACCCACTAGTCCAACAAGGACTACAATTAGCCCTAAACTCTAATCTTAACCACACTTGAGAAGCAGTCCTGAGTTAACAGGAGGGGCATTTTTTAAATGCCTGTGACAGACACCCCCTGGGAAGTTAATGCCACCTAAGTAACTTCCCTCAGCAGCTTCCCCATTTTCGTTCTTCTCTTTGCAACACTGCCCCACTGAGTAAAGACCAACACCTCTATTTCTCAGTCTCGGGTAGCTTGTCCTCAGCAAACAACCACGATGCAGAGTGGATTAGAAGGCCTGGTAAATACGGAGGGAAAAACCTACTTTCTGGTCCACTCTGGCATCGCCAAACTTACAAGTGAATACAACATGGGCAATAATCCAAGAGCTTCACTACCACCTATTTTTAAGCAAAGACAGTCAGAGAAAGGTTTCCAAAAGCTGCCAGGAGGTATCTCTCAGAAGAGAAGTCTCTGTTAAGAATGCAGGGAAAGACATTATAGACTACCTCTAAATCTCAAATTCATCTCCACTTCACACCTCTTCAGGGGACAAAAGATTGGAAATGTCCCTCCAATCAAAACAAGATCTCTCTCAGCCTTTCCGTGATTCTTAGCCCCTGCTTTGTGTTGGCCTCTTTGTCTCTGCAAAGAAGCTGCTTCATTGAAACATCATAGAAGAAAAACACAGTTGTCCCTCAGACAATGAAGTCGCCCGCATACAGGCATTTCCAATGTAGGCAGGAGACAAAGCCTGCAGAATTCTCAACCTGTTGCTATAGTAGCAGAAAGAATGTGATTCAAGCAGCTCTGTTGAGATCCATATCCAAATCCCTCTAGCTCCCAGAGAGAACATTAACTCTTCACTGCCCCTTCTTGGGGGCAGAATCACCTGGGAGGAACCCTAAATTTGTCTTAGGCACTAGATATTGTACTCTCAGCATCCACTCACTCATGCATTCACTCATTATCTATTTAACTAGATCCTCTTATGCTGGGTCCTAGGGTTTCAGTGGTAAACAATGCAGATACGGCCCTTGAGACTAAGTAAGAGGAGGTGTAGGATATTAAATTATTACTCAGATAACAATATACTATGCAGCATTAGTGTTATATGGGAGACCCGTGAGGTTTCCAGCAAAGCTATCACCAGAATGGACACAACCTATCCAAGACAACGAGATTATACATTAACTGTAGCAGACTCCATATATTCAGAGCCACTGCAATTATTTGATTGTTTGCATGTGCTAATTTGACAAGAATACCACTAGAAATGCCTGTTCCAACCACATCATGCCTCCTACAAAGCATTAGTTTAAATGAGTTGTTTAATCAAATCAGCATTCCACATAAAATAGAAATGGCATTGTTAGAGAACCACTGCAAGCAATTGCTGAACAGTCACTAGGCAACAGAAATGGCAGGTGAGGGCTCAGAAAATACGTGAAATAAGTACAGTCACAGGGACCCTGGGAGGACTTCTATCTAAACAGTCCCCACCGCAATTTATTTCTGTGATCAAAACAGTAGTAAAGAAACCTTAGGAAATAGAGTTTAGAAATGACCTACAATCCAGCTTATTTTCCTTAACACTGTGGTACAGAAATCTTATATTATTGAACACCTTCCTGTTAGAATTCTTTATTTCCCATGGAGCATTAATACCAGGAGGGAGGGGTTTCTTAGGAAGATAAACTCATTAGGTAATGATAGCCTCACATGCTTTTTGTGAAACAAGGCAGCATCGATCAGATTGTCAAGCAAAAGCTTAAGAAACCAAGAGGACAGATTTCTAATCCCAGATGGCCAGGAGATGTGGTTTCATAAAAATTACATAATCTTTTGTATCTCAGTTTCCTCAGAGGTAAATTTAATACGCTATGTAGATCCAAAGGCACAGAATGATCAATAGCAATGCCTATAGATCTGTGGCCTGAAATAAAGTACAGTTGACCCCTCAACAACCCAGGAGTTGGGGAAATGGACACTCCACACAGCTGAAAGTCCAAATGTAACTTTTGACTCCCCCAAACCTAACCACTAATAGCCTGCTATTGACCAGAAGCCTTACTGATAAGATTAACCACCAATGAGTACATATTCTATATATGTTTTATGTACTGTATTCTTATAACAATGTAAGCTAGAGAAAAGCAAATGTTATTAAGAAAATCATAAAGAAGAGGAAATACATTTACAGTTCTGTAAAAAAAACTCCACATTTGTGTGCACTTGTGCAGTTCAAACCCGTGCTGTTCATCAACTGTACTCCATTGTTGTTCTCAGTTAACACCGTAAAACAGTTTCTGTTGTGAAGAATATTTGAGAAGCTCAATCATATTTCAGAACATGGGTTTCCTATCTCAACCCGAGGCACAGGACTATATAGGTCTTTCATTAAGCAATCCAGGGAGAAACAGGCCATCAAAAAGGATATTCACGTAAATCTCTTTTAACCAGTGCACCATTGGGCTAGGATCTGGGAAAAGGTTCCAAATGATCTGACAAGATGGAAATTAGTTTCTTTTCACCTAAGAAGTGATGGTAGCAAAGGGATGTTATATGACCTAAAACAATGACTTCACCCCAAATCATGCCCATCCTGGAAGTGGGCAGTGAACAACCGAACTCACGATCCCTTTACATTTTGGAGAACGAGGTGAGAATAGAAATGGAGGCATTCTGTCAGGATTCTAGTGCTATCTCTCTGTCTATCAAGTTTGAGGTACTTGCAGGAAGTTTTTTCCCTTTAAGACTCCATTGCAGATCATAGCAGCAAAGACATTTACCTCTATACTTTCTGCCTCTTGGTTATTCTGGGACCCAGCTTTCCCTTCACCAGCTTTTCAAAGAAGAAAAAATATAAATCCCTCACGTGTCCTTCCCCCATCATGGGAATTTACTTTAATGACCATAATTCTTTACTTCTTTCTGTAACCATGCCCTTTGCCCCATGACTTTGCAGTTTCTCTCTGCAAATTTGTATTTCTCTAGCCTTTGACAGTAGATTTGGCCATGTGCCCTGCTTTGCCCAACAGGATGTTAACAGATTAATGACATAACCAGAAGCTTGAAATGAGCTAGCTCATTGTGGCTTATGCTCTTCTATGTCTGCTATCATCATGAGAAGAATGTGCCCAAACAGCTGATCCTAGAGAAAAGTTGAGGGACACATAAAATAAAGCCACCCCAATGAAGCCAAGCCAAGATCAGTTGATTCTGCCCTCCCTAACTGCAGACATAGGGGCTAATAAAAATATATTGTTGTGGGGCACCTGGGTGGCTCAGTCTGTTAAGTGTCCTACTCTTGGTTTTGGCTCAGGTCATGGTCTCATGGTTCCTGGGACTGAGCCCCACATAGGGCTCTGGCTTGCCTGGGATTCTTTCTCCCCCCCCCCCCCCGCCCCTCCCTGACACACAAGCACTCGTGCCTGTTTTCTCTCTCTCTCTCTCAAAAATAAATAAATGAACTTTTTTTAAAAAAAGCATACTGTTGTATGTTACTGAGATTTTGTGGTTGTTTGTAATGTAACATTATTGTAGCAACAACTGATACACTCACCACAGTAAAAATCCACCTGTAGTTTAAGGGCTAAAACAGTTCGCCTTGTTTTCGTAATAGGTAACAAGTAAGGGTCCTATTATATCCCCAATGCCAAAGAATTACTCAGGAAATCTATACAATGTTCTAAATCTCAGGGGATACAACGGTAAATAAACTGTGTAATTGTAGCCATCAATCTGCACCTGTGAATTTTTCTCTTCTAGGATCAAGTCGAGGTGATTGCCCAAAGGTGATTATAAAGTTTTCTGATGTGGCTTGAAATACAGTTAAATCTTGGTTTGCTAGTATAATTCCTTCCAGAAACATGCTTGTAATCCAAAGCACTTGTTTATTGAAGCGAATTTTGAGAACCATTGTCTCAGTTGTCATCATGTGAAGTTCGACATCACATCCTACTCGTATTGCAAGACATCACTCGTTTATCAAGTTAAAATTTATTACAAATGTTTGCTCATCTTGCAGAACACTCACAGAACAAGTTTCTCGCAATCCAAGGTTTTACATATATCAAATCAGTAAAGAACTCATAACCACTGGAGTGTTGTTTACCTAAGTACAGAGGAACTGGAATCACTGCACCTTTCAGTAACATAAGGGACTAACATGACTGCTGCTTATTGTTTTTCAATCCTAGCCAATCACTAGAGCTTTCTAAATTATAGATTCCTAGTCCCCATCTATAGATACTTAGTTGAATAATCTGACATAGCTATATGTGTTGTTAAAAAGGTCTCGAATGTAATACTGATGATCGTAAGAACTGGAAACACTCCCCGCCCCCTGCCTCGTCTAATAGAATCCCTCTAACCATTGACTGAATTTCTTATGCTGAGTTGCACTAAGCGTTTGTGATGATGTTAACAGACCAAAAAGTGAACACAGATGCACCATCTCCAGATGACCACACGAATCCATTAGTTACTGTGAGCATAAAAGACCATTCCAAAATTCAGTAGCTCAAAACAATATTACTACTTATTGTTCCTGAGTCCTGAGTCCTTGGATCGCTTCATGTGAGCTCTCCTGGGCCCACTCACATGTCAGGTCAGCTGGCTGGTCCAGGATTTCCTCCTCACATATCTGGTATAAGATCACCATCAGCTGGGGAGACTAGGGCCTCTGGGCCACAGCAAGTAGGTCCAGGGGTGTCCATATGGTAACCAAACTAAATTCTAGGTGAGCAAGTAGAAGTGTGAGAGCCTGTGTAAGCCCTATTCTGGGGACTGGTACACATTCACACTTTTACTTCTGCACCTTCTATTGGCAAGAGTAAATTACAAGGCCAAGCCCACATTCAGGGGCTGGGTAAACAGACTCTACCTCTTGATAAGAGGAGCTACAAAGTCATATCACAAGAGATTAGCTTCAAAGTCTATTATACAACCAAAGGGAGAAAAAGGTTGCCTTATGTCAAGTATGATTTCTCAGTGTGGCCAAAGATTTCACCTTAACCTCGAAAAAAGTTATACAATCGTTACGGTGAAGTTTCACCTGATATCCTCATTTCTATTCCTGCCAGGTACACACACCTGATTCCTCAAGACCTCGGTCTCAAATGAAAGCAAAAGAAATCTATTTCCTCTCAGTACTGTTTCATATCAGCCTCTGAGGTTTTTACAGATGACGTGGATGACATGCCATCCTCATGAGAACTCATTCAGGGTGAGTCTGTCCGTGACGTTTCTTTTGGCTTAGGATGTGTCTACAGATGAAATGTGACCAAATGATCATCAGGGCTACATTCTACAAAGGACCCCACAGCATTAACAGAAGAGCAGCAATGCCTTCAGGAAAAAGATAACACACTAGACCAGTAAAGAGTGCTGAGGAGCAGGAAACTGGCACTGAAGATTCCAGGCCAAGGCTAATTATATTCTAACCGCCAGCTGCTTCACTCTGCTCCCCTACTTCACTCGCCCATGTTCGACTGTGATCACATAGGAAGAGCACTCAAGGTGGGGGAGGGGGAGGGTGGCTGGATCGGCCACCGTGCCCCTGACCTAGGCCCTAAGATGTACGCAGCCCCTGGTGGAATGTAGCAGCCAGCTACCACAGCATCTCTACAATGAAAGTGTTGCTTTCTGGTGTTTTAGAAAAGCACCACGACCTTTTGGTTAGCTCTACTGAAAGTCTCCACAGACCTACTCACAAAGGTTCAGATGGCAGGGGGTGGGAGGGAAAAGAATTCCAGCAACCAGAAAACCCAGGATGGCAGAGAAGTGGCCAGGGCTGGGTATTAGTGCCTTGAAGCTCTTTGGAAGGGCTGTGGATACGAGGAATGGAAGGAGAAAGCAAATGCTGCTCACACGCAAGGTTGTCTTAAGTGCATATTTGGTTCCCATGTACATGGTCAGTCTTCAGCCTGCTTGGTATCACTGCTTCAAAGACTAAGCAATAGGAGTGGATGAAAAACACAATGAAATGAAAAGAAATGCTAAATTCACCATAAAGATGCCTGAGAAAAGTCAAACTCAAGAAGGTATTGCATTTAATTTAGTTTGAGAAGAAACTCTACAAAGTTTTGAAAATGTGTGGACAGGCCATCGATAGGAGGAAATGTTGCTGCCCTCCGCTAAATCGTCTTCCAGTCCCGAGTACTGGATCGGGGAGAGAAGCACATGGGGTAGGACCAGTGATGTTTTGGATCTGAACATGTAGGAACCAAACCGCAGACACCCGTGAAGGCTAGAAGCGCTACCAGTGCTGTTTTCTCTGCGGGTGGCTTGGAGTGGCATCAGTTTTTCAATCACAACTCAACAGAGTCGCAAATATAAACCTTGCATCTCCAGGTAAAATCACTATAATCGTGCCCACCCCCATCTCCTGCTCACCAGGGAAAAACAAACAAACAAAAAAAAGTAAGTGGCATTCTTGGATGGTCCCTTAATGAGCTGGCTGGTTGGGCTGTAGTCAGACTATGCTTTTGGTTAACTAGCCAAGAGGAAACCAAAGCTATAAGAAAGCAAACTGCTTGTATTATCACCACAGGAACACTGATAATGATCATGATGAATTACTGATTTCTTTCCAACAAAAGATAATATGTACCGGCCTGAAACTCAGAAGAGGGGCATGCAATCTAAGAAGGGGATTTTCATCCTGCCTGCGACCCTCCCCACTTACACACACACACAGGCACACACAGCAACTTCATACCCTTCTTGGTACAGTACTTTGCAGGGCTATTGTTCACTGCTGCTCTAAAAACCTACCCAGGTGAATCCTTAAGCTGCCTGCATGGTGGTGCCGAGAATGAACCTGCACTACATCTGAAGGGACACTCGGGCACAGGCCACACTTTCACACGTGCCATGGGAGTGCCTCGGCTTTGGGCAATTTCTACTGCAGTTTCTAGGCTCTTCTACAAAACCCCTGCGCTCAGATGTAGCCACAATACAGTTCCTCAAGGCTGCTAAAGGAACGGGGCCGTCTCAAATATACTATAGTAGTGTAGTATCAGATTCACATTACACTTCTAGCTTTATCTTTCCTACAACCTTTTTCCTGAAATCTCCCCAGGTAGCAAAGTTTGGGCTAGGCCAGGAATCAGAGGCAGCAGTTTTAGTCTTTCCCAGGCCAGTGCAATCAACGGCTAGTGTTTAGAATAAATATTTGAAATTCAGAAGCCTGCTAACAATGCAGCACTTGATCACTCTGAATTACTCTCACCCACAGCAATTGAGGGAGAAGTCGTTGGCACCAGCCCCACGCAAAAAACCTGCTTCCCTGCCTCCTCCGTTTGCCTTCCAACCCTCCCCTCAAGGAGTCTCAACACACTACACAAAGATCTCAGTTTTCTCCCTTAAATACCACATGAATCCCACATTGAACATCTGACTTTCTTCTTCCCAGAGCAGCACAGATTTACTACAATACTTTCATATATATATTTAATTAAACCAACTTATCTTATTGTAACTGTCTTATTCACACCCCTCTGCTAGCATCTTTCATTAGACACTGAAATCTTTTAAAAAGGGTTTTTTGTTTGCTCGTTTTAAGACAAGACATCATCCCGGCCTATTTTAAAGCTATAGTAAAAAGCAACTTTTCATTTTAGTCAGAGGTGCCCATGTATTAAAATGGTCACAATCCTTAGCACTTTTCCTCCTTCAAAAGCTAACTGGTAAGCTTTTTTTTTTTTTCTTTTTTTTTTTTTTTAAGGAGGGCCAAAAGGGTAAACTGTACTAACCAGAAGTAATGAGTATGTTCAGTTTTGTTTCAAGGCCAGCCTATCAGGTTACACGTTCTAATAAACCCTGCTGGGGGAAGACACTTCTTTGTCTTGGGGCCCCTGAGAACTAATCAATCAACCAAACAAAACACCTTTAATTCCATCAGAAACTCTCCCATCTAAACACAACTGAAAAGCCAACACCAAAGCAAATAAAATGAATGAAGTGGCCCTGCTGGCAGCCCTTACCATTGGGAGCAGAGGCTCCCTCCGGACCCTCGCAGGGGCTCTGGCTCCTCCTGGGGTGGGGTAAGGGTGGTGAGGGGTCCAGGACCTGGGTGCAGGTAGAGGTATGCTCCGTGCATGCTTGAACAGGACTCACCGCCGGCTGCCTGCCTGTCTGCCATTCCGTCCTCTCGTCTGGGTGGGAAGGGCCAAGATGGGGAAAAAAAAAATGTGCAGGTTACTCACTGGCCTTCCCAGGCGGGCACACCCAGGAGGAGGGAGAGGCCAGGCACAGACAGGGAGATTCTTCAGAGGCTCTGCCTGAGATCTTGATTCTGATTCCTTTTGTTAATACTTCCTGAACTTTAAACCCAATCCACACCAGTTTGGGAATTTGGGGGGGCGGGGGGGAGGGTTGCAAATAACACTTGGTAATTAGATTCCAAGAGCTTCATGCCAAAGGTTACTTTGAAAAGGCAGTGCTTTAGTGCATTTACTTTTAAATTTAACCCTGCAATGTGTTTCCACTGGGTTTGAGCATTAACACTAGCACAGGAAATGAGAGTAAGGGGCAACCTTGGTGCAGGGGCCTGGAAAGGCCTGGAGTAGGCAAACCTGGGTATGATTAAGACAGTGATTTCTCTTATCTTTTAGGCATTAAATTTTAGAGAAACAGGATTCTCAACAGCCTCCCAGAGTCTGTGAAACTTGCCTTGTATAAGAGACACATTCTTGAAATAGGTGTCCAGAAATCAAGATTTTAGAAATAGATTCCCATTGAAAATGAAAGACCTTGTTACGTGATAGTCTGGCCTCTGATAAATCCTGAAATGACGCCTTTCATAAATGGAGGGATGTAGTAATTTGTCTGTATTTCAGTAGAAGGAGATGGAGAGATAAAGCCAAGGGTGAGGAGAAGGGAACTAAACCCTATTAGTACTGACCATGGATCAGGTACTTTTCTTACTTAATCCTGAAAATGCCTTTATGCGGGAGATGCTCTTCTTCCTCTTTCACATGTGAGCATCCTGAGACTCAGAGGTTAGGTACCCTGATTAGGGCTCAGCCAGCTAGGGAATAGAAGACCCAGGATTTGGACCCAGGTTTGCTTGAATCTGAGACCCAGACTCAACACACCATACCACCAGGTATGTCTGTCACCCACAATTCCTGAAGAAATAGTCATCTTTTCTCCACTTGTAGTTGACCTAAGCCCAAGTTTCCTTTTCTTAAATTTTTATACCAGTTCCAAAACTGATATGCCATGAAATATAATTCTGCAGGATATTAACAGGTGTAACAAAGGTTAAAAAGAATGTACTGTACAGGTTTCTTTATGGTAGTTTTTTGCGAGCTTTAGTATACTAACGTACAGGGTGAATCTCCAAGTTCGAGATTTAGTGTGCCATGTGTCCTTTCATAAAGCCTTTGTGACTGGAGGAGGGGGGTCTTTTGGGTTTGGGAAATACTGTTCTAGAGATGGGTTATTGTTGTGCTTTTCTCCCTCTCTGCTACAATCTGAACGTTTGTTTCCTTCCAAAATTCACATGTGGCATCCTAATGCTCAAAGTGGTGTCAGGAGGTGGGGCCTTTGGGAGGTGATTACATAATCAGGGTGGAGCCCTCATGAAAGGAGTTCTAAAGGGGTTTCTACACAGTTGTCTAGCCCTTTCCACCATGTGAGGACACAAGAAGTCTTCCACCCACAAGAGACCCTTGCCTGACCATGTTCCCACCCCAATCTCATATTTCCAGCCTCCAGAACTGTGAGAAATAAATGTCTCTTGTTTATAAGCCACCCATACTGTGGTATCTTGTTACGGCAGCCCAAAGGGACTAGGAAGCCTTCCTTTTTTTTTTTTTTCCTAAGTTTTTTAATTTATAAAAAAATTCATGACAAAAAAGTTGAAACAGCATACAAGGG
This sequence comes from Hyaena hyaena, assembly GCF_003009895.1. Lineage (NCBI taxonomy): Eukaryota > Metazoa > Chordata > Mammalia > Carnivora > Hyaenidae > Hyaena > Hyaena hyaena. The sequence continues at coordinate 1,049,631 of NW_024081231.1, forward strand.
TATAAAAGAAAAAGTAAAAATCTACCTGTTCTTTGTAACCACCAGTCCCATTCCCCAGAGGTAAGCACTCTTAGGAATTTCTTAGGAATCTGCTGTAGAAATTTTTATGCATATGAAGTGCATATGAGTACCCTTTTAAAAATACCACAGTTGGCATTAAAGCATACCCACGATGTATTATTCGGCACTTAAGAAAATATTAATGATAGAGTTGAGACTTTCCATATTAGCCTACAGCATTGCTACTGATAAATCAGAGAAAAGCAAAAGGTACATCTATAATATGGGATTATTGCTTTATAAAAGGGTCCCCTACCTGGACCATAGTTATACCTCATGACTCAGTGTCACAATGCCCAGCCTCCCCTTCTGGCTCTGTGTAACCTCCACACTTGACACACAGGTATAAGATGAAAAGAACCAAAAACCTACCTCATATCACAGTAACAATGATGACAATGCTACCCCAGCCACCACTTATTGAGCAGCTACTCTGTGCCAGGCATTCTTCTTAATGCCTTCTATGTATTAATTTGATTAAGCCTTGCTCTCAACAACCCTGTGAAGCGGGTATTACTATTAGCCCCATTTTAGACATTGAAAGAGCCGTCTCCCACTGCATTTCCAGCACACAAGTGCACAATTTAATAAATGCTTCAAGTTGTAGCAGTTAGGTAAACGTGAGGTCAGCAACCTTGATCTCTGCCACAATATACTCCTCACACTGGCACAATAAAGCAGATCCTGTTTTTTCCTTAAGAATAATGTTGTAATTAAGGATTCTATTCTAAAACCTCACCTTGGCTTACTATAAATTCTAGACATAATAAAATCTTGTAGAAACACAGCAACAACAAATCTCATAACCATTCCAAATAGCAAAATGAGGTTCCATAGCTCAGAGCATTTGAGAGACTGGCTGCTACAACCCTTCCTTTTTATTGATCAATGAAATTATATCCAGAAAATATGTAGGTCTTCTCTAAGATGCTGTTATACTATCTCAGCCACGAAACAATTTTTTAATTGTGCATACATTTCAACCCCATATGATTGCTTAAGGGACTCCAACATAATTCTATATGTATATACCAAATCTACTCTACCACAAACCCGACATAACATTAATACACACGATAGAACAAGCATCAAACATTTAATTAGAAATAGCCTAGCACACCTGGGTGACTCACTCAGTTGAGCATCCAACTTCAGCTAAGGTCATGATTTCATGGTTTGTGGGTTCGAGCCCCTCAATGGGCTCTGTGCTGACAACTCAGAGCCTGGAGCCTGCTTTGGGTTCTGTGTCTCCCTTTCTCTCTATACCCCTGCCCGGCTCATGCTCTGTCTCGCAAAAATAGATAAACATTAAAAAATTTAAAAAAGTAACTTTCCCTGCCTCCTTAGAATTTAGAAGGTCATTCAAGGAATGATGCGACTAACTCAGTTCTCTTAGAAAGTCTAGGAATAATGTGAATACCATCTTATTCTCTCAATATATTTTTCTATAAAACCCATAGGCCTTCAAAATTAGTCTACTGGGTACTTTGCACCTACACATGGTAGTGAAGGCACCTCTATAGTCTGAGGCATCACCTTGGGCCTTTGCTTTAGTTCTGGTGCCCATGCTTTGAGCTGATCCTCCTGTCCATCTCTCTCCCATCCTTTTTATTTTTTTCCCTCTCCATCTACCTTTTCAAGCAAAGAAAGCCTTGAAGGTGAGGGAAGTCACAGAGGGGTGGACTGAGTGAAGGGAGGAAGAGACATTCACATTCCTTTAGTGTGGTTGCAGCCCAGAGGATACTATGCATTTTATTCTAAGGGTTAAAAAAAAAAAAAAGGCAGTCCCCTGACTCTGACTTCTCCAGCAGTGACTCTCACAGCCATATTAGACTCTGGCTGTCAACACAGTACAGAGAATGTGGTAGGAGCTTATTCGTTTGGGGGGTATTTGTCCTCCCTCATGCCCTTTTAATTTAGCATGATCCTCATGTCCAGTGCATTATTTCTTATTCTCAATTGCATTCAGCAATGACCATCCATGAAGAAAAATCTTCACCAGGAACGATGGCACAGCATACTTTGACACAGGCACACATTTACAAGACAGGAAACTCTTGCTTTGGCTGCTCTGCAATCATGAGCTGGGAAGGGGGTGCCTGGGGAGTTCAGTCTGTTAAGTGTCCGACTTTGGCTCAGGTCATGATCTCGCAGGTCATGGCTCTGTGCTGACCACTCAGAGCCAGGAGCCTGCTTCGGATTCTGTGTCTCCCTGTCTCCGTACCCCTGACCCACTCACACTCTGTCTCTCTCTCTCTCTCTCTGCCTCAAATATAAACAAACATTAAAAAAAAATGAGTTGGGAAGGAACAACAATGCTCGACTGTATCCAGGACAGAGTTTGGGTCCCAGTTTTAGTTATGTTTTGATGAAGTCAGAGGTCAGAGTTCCAGTGTCCTGGTCTCTAAAGTGAGAACAACCTACCTTATAAGGCTGTGATTGAAGATTAACTGACAGAAGTATGTAAAACATTTTGTAAATGGCACAGCACCACACAGATATCAGATAGTGACCATCACAGCTGCCGGCTTTCTAAATGTGTTGGTGGTGGAGCATGATAATTGCTTTAGAAGAGGAACCAAGTTGTTTCTGTTGTTCATGATCTCCCAGCACATGGCCTACTGAGCTGCTGCTCCCGAGGTAGGTCCGTCACGATACTAACTGGCAGGTGAGCTCAGTTCTAGTAGAAAACAGACCAGCTCATTTTCATGTGGACACAGACCTTTTCCTCCATTCTTGCTTTATCAGATTTTCTGAACTATTTCCTTTTAGCATAATTATAAAACTTTTTGCTTTAAACTTTTAAACTTTTTGTTATAGGGACACCTGGACGGCTCAGTTGGTTAAGCATCATCTGACTCTTGATTTTGGCTCAGGTCATGATCTCACAGTTCATGGGTTTGAGGCCCACATTGGGCTTTATGCTGACAGCACGGATCTTCTTTGGGATTCTCTCCCTCTTTCTCTGGCCCTCCCCAGCTCACACACATGCTCTCTTTGTCTCTCTCTCAAAATAAATAAACTTAAAAAAATATTTTTATTATAAAAAATTTCAAACATATATAAAAGTGGAGAAAAAGGTATAACAAACCTCCATGTATATACATCACCAGCTTCAACAATTACCAACTCATTCACATCTTGTTTTACCTATTTCCCTCCCCATCCTGGATTACTTGGAAGCGAATTTCCAATATCATATTTTATCAACATATTTTTGCAGGTATCTCTAAAAGATGAGGATTCTCTGTATAAACATAACCAAAATATTACATCAAAACTAAACTAGAATTACTGTATTACTGTAATCCAATATCCATTTAGTATTTAAGTCTCTACAAATCTCTTAAAGATTTTTTTTTTTGTACTTTGTTCAAATCGATTAGGCAATTGGTAGATAAATATTGTCTTTTCTAATCCAAAGCTTCTTCATCCATCTCTATTTTTTTCCCTTGCAATTTATTTGTGAAGGAAGCTGGTTCGTCACATAGACTGTCTCACAACTACATCTTGACAATGGTGTGATTTAACATGCTCGTCTGCCCCTGTATTTCCTGTGAACTCACAGTTAAACCTAAAGGCTTGACCCAGTTCATGTGTGGTGTTTGGACAGAATGGTTAGTTGACAGGCATCCGTGTGTACTTCCATCAGGAAGCAACTCCTATTTGATTACCTCTGGTTGTGTGCACTTGGCAGCCACTCAGAATCCATGTCTATGGTGTTACTTCACGGGGACTGGAAAATGGCGATTTTTCTCCCATTACTTCTTCATTTATTAATTGGGATGCTATTATTATTAAAAGTTGATGTTTGAAATCAAAGCATGTACTTCCCACTTCCATGTTTGCCTGTAAATTTTTGCCTGATATGTTTTAGACAATATATCAGTTCCTTCCTAGCTACATATCTCATTAATAATGAAAAGATCATTTTAAAGTTTAATTAAAAAAAAAAAACGACTCCATTTGGCTTCTGAGGGAAACAACTGGGAAACATTATTCAGAAACCTTCAGTCAAAAGATAGAGAAGGACTGGTCCGCAGTACATCATTCCAATTCAAATGCAATTCTTTCAATTGTGAGGTTTTTTTTTAAATAATGTTTTAAAATATTTATTTTTGAGAGACAGAAAGAGTGTGAGCAGGGGAGGGGCAGAGAGAGTCAGAGACACAGAATCTGAAACAGGCTCCAGGCTCTGAGCTGTCAGTACAGAGCCAAATGTGGGGCTTGAACCCAAGAGCTGTGAGATCATGACCTAACCTGCAACCAAGAGTTGGATACTTAACCAACTGAGCTACCCAGGTGACCCACAACTGTGAGCTTTAGGACTCTGCTCAAGGTTTTTGACATTCTTATCCTCATTGGGTATTCTTACCCTCTTTTCTCATCTATAAAGCAGGCATAATAACACCTATCTTATGACTTCTGTGATGATTCATGATAAAATATGCAAAGAGCCTGTTCCAGTGGCTGAAAAATAGATGCTCAATAAATTATAGTTATTACTAGCTGCACCACTGTCTCCCCCATAACTAGCACAGTGCCTGGCAAACAGCGGTAGTTCAATAAATGCTGGGTGACTGAAGTGTTGATTGATTTTACTCTGTCCCAAGCTGATGGTGCTTTAATATTTCAAGACGTTGGGGATACAGATGTGAAGAAAAAGTCCTGAATTTATGCAGAAATGGAAGAGGGAATTCTTTGCTCCCAGGGTAATTATTCCAGTCAGCTCTTCTGAAAATAGGTACTATTAGTAACCCATAGGGTCAGGACAAGAGAGGGCAGCATGACCAGCTCAACTACATGAGAAGATGCGAGAAGGCCTCAATTTTCACCAAAAGGAAAATATACCAGCACTGTCATTATATTTGATTTGACCTGAGGTACATTACAGCCTCACTCAGTATAGTTGGTTCAACTGTATCCCACAGATATGTAGGCTAAGCGTCCTAAGCTCCAGATCTGAGAGTGTGACCTTATCTGAAAATAGTCTTTCTTTTTTTTTTTTTTTTTTTTTAAATATTTTTATATATTTCCAGGAGAGAGAGAGACAGCGTGAACAGGGGAGGGTCAGAGAGAGAGGGAGACACAGACTCCGAAACAGGCTCCAGGCTCTGAGCTGGCAGTCAGCACAGAGCCCGACGCGGGGCTCGAACCCACGAACCATGAGATCATGACCTAAGTGAAAGTCGGCCGCTTAACCAACTAAGCCACCCAGGCGCCCCTGAAAATAGTTTTTGAGAATGTAGTCAAGTTAATATGAGGTTTTACTGCATTAGGGTGGGCTCTAAATCCAATGACTAGTGTCCTTATAAGAAGGGACCAGAGGTATCAAGACACACAGGAAAAAAGATGGGGTGGAGACAGAGTCAGAAATTACTGTTATGCTGCATAAACCAAGAAATGGCAAGAATTACCAGTAACGAGGCAGGAAGGTCTGACTATTCCCTACAGCTGGTGGAGGGAACATGGCCCTACTGACACACTGTTTAGGATTTCTAGCCCCCAGAACTGTGAGAGAATAAATTTCTCTTGGTTTGGGTCACCCAATTTGAGGTAAGTTGTTATGGCAGCACTAGGAAATGAATACGTTCAGTGGACGGAGACCAAAGATATAGACACCTATGCCTACAACTGTCTAGTGAGAGGAAAGGAGAAAAGGATCCCAGACAAGAGAACCTGTTCCATTTTAATTCATCTTATGTTAACTGGGCCTATGGCTGACTCTTCAAAGCTATGCAAGTACCAGCAGGCAAGCCTGCTTTACCTGAAAAGCAAGTAGGCAGAAGTCCTGAAACTTGTTGGCACTAATACTTTGGGAATGAGCATGCTCTCTGTGGAATCTGGCAGGGGGAAAGGGGAAACAATGCTGTCTAGGCAGGCGTGGTAGGGGGAACACTCTAGCCTAGGCATCCACCTTTCTATCCTTACTGTATCTCAGGAAGCCTCTATGGTCTAAAGGCGATGTTCCCAAACACTCCGGTAGTCACCTAATCACGCTGAGCCCCAGCATACCACCCCTCGCACTGGGAGAAGTCAATGCAGTGTTGTGGTAGAGAACCTGGTGTGCAGACGGTGCTGGCTTGGTACCTTATGTAAAACCACTGTCTGGATATGTGCAAGCAGGAAATTGTGGTGGGGGCCATTCACCAACACTCACTGTGCCCCCTTTGTGTGCCAGGCACCGGGCTGGACACTGGAGAAATGAAGAATGAGCTACAGTCTTTGATAAACTGATTATATGGGATATGGGATTAGAGATGGCTTCTTTTTTCCTTAAATTGTCTTTTCATGTTATAATAATGTTTTTACAATAAAATGCTTAAAATTGAAACTCAGATCTAATTTTTAAAAAAGATGTGGGAAAAGCAGTCATGGGCTGCTTTTGTTATTATTTATTTAACAAATATATATGTGTATATATTTACATTGCTCAATCCTTCAGCAAGGCAATGTGCCAGGCACCTAGGGAGACAGTGCTGCCCTCCAACTTACCCCCACCCACACTGCACGCTAACATGGGGTCAGTAGCACATGATTTCACACTTAATTGGTAGCTAATTATTTCAGATGTGCTAGTTTTATTTTCCCAGATTAGCTCCCCCAGGGCAAGAATTATCTCCTTTCACACCATCTGTTAGCACCTACTCAAAAGCCCACCATGCCCCGGGATTAGCTGACCTTGCAGATGGAACTCTGTGCCTGACTTCTACCTTTCCGGTAAACGAGCCAGGACAAGCTGCTCAGTGGTTACGTCAGGGCAAAGGAGACAGAAGAGACTGTGACTAAGCATCCCTCTCACTTTTAGGGTCTGCTTAATCATTTCCTATTGGTTCACCCTGAAATGGCACCACTGAGACCATAGCGCAAAGCCTGAGAGAGGGTCTAAGGGATCCACCTATGAGGCACCAGTGCCCAGGAGATAGATGTGAGCATGCGTGTACACGTGCGCACATGTGCACTGGCATGCGAACAGCACCTGCAGCCTAAAGCCAATACAAGCCTTCTCAGTGACTTTAGAATTTTATTGTTCTGCTGTGGCTGCCACAGATACCTGGGATACTTGCTGGAAGCAAAAAGGAGAAGAGGCCCCACACATCTCGGAAATGTGGGGACAGACATATTAAGTGTCAGACACTGTGCTAGGTTCTCTACTTCTACTCTTTTATTTATTCCACTCAGAGGCCCTACTAGGTAGTCCTAACCCTGTTCAATGGTTGGGAAACTGCCCAGAAAGGGCAGAGCCAGGATTGGATCTTGTGCTCTAGAGTCCAGCACAGACTTCCTGTATGACCACAGTTCAACACAACGGCGATATGTGCTCACAGAGCTAGGATCAAGCAAAGATGTTAGTCCCAGCCATTTTCTTCCATACCCAAAGCCATCGCTCACCGGTAGAAGCACTGAGCTTTGAAGACTCAAATGACTCCACAAAGCTGGCCTCTATGCATATTTCCAGCCTCAGACAGAGGAGAAAAAGAGGACCCCGCTGTAACTACCAAAGTGAGCTAAAAAGCTGTGTCCTCCCTCCTCTGCAGGCCCAGCAGCTAATTGAGGTTAGAGCCATAGAAACCAAACAAAAGGCTCCCAGGAGCCCACACAGCCTAGCCGACCTGCTGCCAGCCACTGTGGGAAGAGAAAAAGGGAGCCCCTCCCTCCTTCATTCCTCACCAGTTTAATGAAGATTTGGCCTGTCATCTTCCCAGGGAACAAACTCCATGGCTATCTGAAAGGGACTAGTTTTTATTCTCAAACAACACAGCAGATCTGCATTTGAAACCAAGAGTCAGCAATAAAATGGGTCATAAACATGTATATGAGGTTATAAGCCCTGAGAAGTGACTGGATTTCTCCCAGCCTGTGGGTCTATCAAAACCAAACTCCTGAGGAAGTCCCTCAATGTCACCACCAGGGAGCGGGGAAAGGTTGGTGGAGGTCATGGCTCTCCCTGTGCTACTACTACAGACGGCACTCTCGAGGCCAGGACCTCCTTGGTTTCAAAGCTACAGGCTTAGCTTGACGCCATCCACCAGCAAATGAGAATTTCCAGCTTTCTTTGCAGGTTTGGGACGATTATGAAAAAAAGTCACATTAACATTCTAAAATGTCCATGATTCTAGCACAAAAATGACAGATTGATGGACTGATTGACTGAATGACTAAAAAAGTACCATAAGCAAATACTATCTTTGAATCCAGCAAAGAAACCCAATCATTTTCTTCTTAAAGTTATTTTTTAATCTTCTTTAAATCCCTCTTTTGGAGACAGAAATTCCAGGAAAAAGTTGTTATTATTCCAATACTACAATATTCTACTATTAATGTCTCCAAGGGCCTTGAACTTCTTTGTCGTAAGCTGACAAGTTAGCTATTTCTGGGACTAAGCCTAGCTCTTTTCACAAAGGGAGGAAGTTATCACATGAAAACAGATAGATTTTTCTTTTATGGATCTAAGACATGGCAATCATATGAACTCTAATAAAAATTATTATGGTTTTTTGGAAGATCTGACATCTATTAAATACATCTACTATATCAAGCATTTTTCTTTGAATATTAAATACAGTGTTTTCATTCACCTTCATAATAACCCTCTAAAACTGTTATTAGATGCTTTTAATTTTGCATAAAAAGACACTGAAGCTTGGGGCCCCTGGGTGGCTCAGTCAGTTAAGTGTTCTGATTCTTGATTTTAGCTCAGATCATGATCCCAGGGTCATGGGATTGAGCCCCAGGTTGGGCTCTGTGCTGGCTGTGGAGCCTGCTTAAGATTCTCCGTCATTCTCTGCCCCCCTTCTTAAAATAAAATAAATAAAATAAAATAAACACTGAAGCTCAGAAAAGTTAAGTGCATTATACAAGGTCAAATTGCTAGTAAGTAGAGAAGCCAGTATTCAAATTAGGCAGTTAGCTGCCAAAAGACTTGTGGGTAGATGGTAAAGGGATACTTTGTTCACTACAACAGTATATGAACACAGCATGGGTTGCCTCTCTAGAATGTGCTTCCTTCAAAATAAGAGGTGTTCAGGCAGTGACTACAGGAGTGAGAACTTCAGCTTCACCTGGGACTCAGGTCCCTGGTGATACTCAGCTCTTCAATTTCCATTGCATTGTGCTACTTAGTATCAACATGATTCTATTTTCTAGGTTTGGACAGATCCGATAGTTAGATTTTTCATCGTTGTCAGAAAGTATGTCATTCAAAGAGCAGAGGATCAGTTTGTCATCCCAGGTGATCTTCCGATTCTCATCTAAAGAAAAGATGTTGGTTTGCACACCTGCTCTGAAACTGCCTCTCTGTCTTCATCTTGGAAGGGGATGGTAAGTCTGAGTTTGTCAAAGTCTCTGTTCTAAAGTCAATCTCTGCAGTGAGAAAGGTGCTACGCAGCACCTGCAGCGCACATTACTCTCAAGCAAGCTCCAGCCAGAATGGATGTCAAAGTTCAAGCACGGCCATGAGGCTAAAGATAATCCTGATAATTAGAGGTCAGGTAAGATTGCATTAAACCAGCCTCCCATAAGTCACCGTGCAGCCTCCAGGCCATTAGTAATTGGCCAAACCAATCCCCACATCCTCTCTGTGGGAAGTGCTGAATCTAACAAGTACCTGTAAAAGAGAAGTGAAATATTAGACTTGTTGAAAGATCTCTCATTTTGTCTCCCTATTCTTTTCCTTCTCGTCATTTACTTAAATATTAGGACACAATTCAAGTCCCACCGCACATTATACAGCTTTCAAAACAAAGGAATTTGATAACGTATTAAGTTTATCATCCAGCCGTGAATTAATTAAGATAAGAATCTTTCTGAGAGAGAGACAGACAGACAGACAGACAGCGTGAGCAGAAGAGGGACAGAGAGAGGGAGATATAGAATCTGAAACAGGCTCCAGGCTCTGACCTAGCTGTCAGCACAGAGCCCGATGTGGGACTCGAACCCACGAACCGTGATATCATGACCTGAGCCACAGTCAGACGCTTAACCGACTGAGCCACCCAGGCACCCCTAAGATAAGAATCTTGACCAAGTTTCTAGAACCTTTAAAACAGTGAAAACCACCTTTTATTATTCCAAGGGCCCACAACTAGAATTCTAGCCCTTAAGCAAGCTTTTCACATCTGCCTCTCTTTCTGCTTCCAGTTCTTTGCTAACTGTCTCCAAAATGCCTTTCCTGGGCATCTGGAAGGAAAGATAAATGTATCTTTTTTTAGGGATTTGAAGCGTGTGGGCCGTTGTTACTTCTACACGTGAGGCTGGTGCAAGGAAGCCCTGGCAAATGGAAGGCAGAGACAGAGCACTGGGAAGACTGGAGAAGAATAAACACAACAGGAGGTTTGGAAACACCTGACAGCAACTGGTGTGCCACCACAGGGAGCCGGGCTGCTCTTCTGAATAAAGATGTGCTGCCACTTCCAAGCCATCTCACTTATAAAATCCGTAGGTACTGAGGCACCTGCGTGGCTCAGTTGGTTAAGTGTCCAAGTCTTGATTTCGGCTCAGTCATGATCCCAGGATTGTGGGACCTAGCCCTGCATCTGGCTCTGTGATGAGCATGGAGCCTGTTTAAGGTTCTCTCTTTCTCTCCCTCTGCCCCTGTTCCTTGCTCACTCTCTCTCTCTCTCAAATAAAAAAAAAATTTAAGTACTAGGGATATAATGTACAACATGATAAGCATAGTTAACACCACTGTAGGGTATACAGAAAAGTTAGTAAGAGAGTAGATCCTAAGAGTTCTCATCACAAAGAGAAAAATTTTTAATTTTCTTCTTTTATATGAGAAGATGGATGTGAGCTGAACTTACTGTAGTAAGCATTTCACAACATATGTATATCAAATCATCACGTGGTACACCTTAAACTTATACAGTGATGTATGTCAGCTACTTTTTCAATAAAACTGGAAAGAAAGAATGCCTTCCTTCCCAAAAGACTGGACGCCAGTTTTAACTACAAGAGTCGGCACTAAAAATGGTGGCCCTTTCCCTGTATGAAGACTGACTAGAGATGCTCTCCAAGAACCAACTCTCTGTGGGGATGGAAAGGAAAGGAAATAGATGAAAGAACTGCCAAGAAAGAAAAGAAGGTACAGAGCAAGAGATCTCAATACGAACCCTAATCATGATGCTTTCAAAACTGACCAAGTATGTCACCAGTCCCTCAACACTTCCTGTCATTTCCATCAAATGAGATGTACAGGGACAGTCTGGGGAGACAGATGAAACAGGAGAGGAAGATGCTGGGTGAAGAACAGCCACTGTTCCACTTCTCAAGAGCTGTTCTTTCTGTTGGTTCTGTGGACACAGCTGTGGCTACCTGAAAAATCCTGCATCTACAAGGGAGATATAGGACAGAATGGAGGAAGGGGAAAAAGATTTAAATTAGAGGAAGGCCAGGATTTCAGACCATGGGTGTGGATCCTACAAGCTTCATAAATAATATTCTTGGTTTACCATGGAGTCAGGCCTGCCAAAATTTACACCACAACTTGAAACCTAATCGAGGAAGGTCTTTCAAAAAAAATATCAACATGAGAAAAGATAAAAAAAAAACTGCTTTGTTAAGAGTAAGAGTTAATGAAGCATATTTAGGGAAGAGAAAATTTAGGGATAGAGGAGAGGGACAAATACACAGTATGGTGCTTGAAGGAGCTAGGTTCTTTTTTTTTTTTTATTGAAAAAGCCATTACTTTTATTAGAAACAAATAATGCTTCTCAAGATGTTGGCAACAGGTCAAAGTATAGACATATGTTTCATACAGTGTATTTCTCCCTTTAATTATATTCCAGAAGGAGGTGGAATACCTCCTTGGCTGTGGGAAGCAGAAGTGTTTGACGGACTGTGTAAACTGGTCTCCTTGTACACAAACCATGCATTTCCTCCCCAAAGTATCATATTCAGAAAGCCAAAGATCACAGACACATTTAGGGATCCCATACTAGTAACAGAGACAAAGTAACACGTCACTTCTTGAGGGCTACAAGGCTGAAGTTCCTTGACAATACCGTGACCAGTAGCTATTTTAATATCTGTAAGAGCTTTAGCCCAGGCTGAAGTGCTCACCAACCACAGAAAAGTGGCAACAAGAGTAACAACAAAGTCAATCATGGGAAGTTTTCGACTATCCCGATACAGATTCATATAACCAACATAGAGCAGAAGGGCAGCTAGGCAGTACAGGAAGACAAAGACTGCAAACGTAACGTAGAACTGCGCAGAAGAAGAGTAATCTCCAATAAGGACGTAATTATTCCAATTTACATCACACACGTTTGCATGTGGAGATCCCTGAAATGATGCTTCATTCAACCTGAATGGATAGCCAAAAGCAGCTGTGATCGTTTTAGTTTCATTAGGTTTAGAACAAGTCACTTGAATTTCTGTTTTGCCCTTAAAACCTCCACAGGTGGCAAAAGCAAAGATAGAAGCAATCCACTCGAGGACCTTGATGAAGCCGAGCGGCTCCTTGAGTGGGTTGAGGTTGAGCTGGAAGGAGGACATCCTCTGAAGGAAGGAGGGAGAGAGAGTCAGGACAGCAGGGCGGAGGAGGAGGGGGACCGACAAGACCCAGCAGCCTGGCGGCGAGGAAGGGCAGGCGGGGTGAAGGAGCTAGGTTCTTGACAAGGTGAAAGGATCCAATGAAGACTGGGTTTTAGCAGAGCTTAGCAACATAGAGACTGAATATCTGGGAGGGGTTACCCAGGATTGACAACTGTCCAAGGGGTATGGTGTTCAGGGAGTCAGAGAACTCTAAGGCTATTGTAGAGTACTGAAGAAAAAACTGCCCTTGGGGTCCAGCCGGGGTTGGAAAGCCGGTGAAACCAGGAAATCACCCAGTGAAGTTCCAATTGAAAATGACATCTGAAGGTTGACATGCCGTAAAATAGCTGAGAGGACAAGGTTCAGTAATAGCTGACATCTATATAATGTTCTTGGTTTATAAGGTAACGTGACATTGCATACTTCATTTTTCAATAAATCCTGTGAGGTAGTCACAGATGTATACATGTGTCAAAGCTCATCACATTGTACACTGTAAATATGCTTAGTGTCGTCAATGCCTATTACACCTCAGTAAAGCTGGGGAAAGATATAATGGTATACAGATCTTAAATGGGGGCCCTGTAATCATATGAATTTCTGTAACTTTTGTGGTAGAGATTTCCCATGTTCATGAATATTGGTATTCTCTACTTTCTGGCCACATAGTTAGGCCACATTTTCCAGCTTCTCTGGCTATAAGGCGTGGCCAGGCCCTGAGTTCTGCCAATACGATGTGCACCTCCACCTCCTACCCACTACCTGTCTGGAGGAGATTCTGAGGACACATTGTAGCTTGGGTCCCTGAACTCTGAAGCACAGCACCCTGTCTCCACCCTGCATTCACCGTGGTATGAATGAAAAATAAACTTGGAACCATGCAGAACCACTGAAAACTTGGACTTGGGAGAGCAGTTAGTCTCCTGGACAAGGACCTTATATAAATAATAATTATTAACACATACCAATATAATATACAGTCTATTAAACCTATAAAGTATAATGTAAAGTGTATCACTAGTATAATGTGTTATATAATACATATTAATAAATTGGTGTATTAATATTCCTAATACCAACATTAATATTGGTAGAAGAACAGAGAGCAAACTATTGAAACTTAATAGGCCTTAGTTTTCTCCTCTGTGAAAAGGGAGAAGATTTTTCTACTTATCTCACAGGTTGTAATAAAGAATAAATAAAATTATGTATGTGAAAGCTTTTTGAAGTGTATCCCTCACCTACAATTATCATAACTGCTATTAAGAATATCTCTATTTGATTTCCTGAGGCCTAGTTCATGGTTTTACTTCCAGTGAGGTCCAGGTGACTTTTCTTTGTTCCAAGTTAAAAAGACCTTACTCTTAGCTCTAGTAAGTGCCTCATACTTGATATGATCTGAGAAGTCAGAATCTTAAGACCATTTACAGGGCTCATGCTTTCTGGTACAACATGGGAGATACGTGGGAGGATACATTCAAATGTAAATTCATAGATAATGGATACGTTTTTAAAAAATGAAAATACTATTCAGTATTCTTTTTTATTAAGAAATTTTTTTCCAAGTTTCTGTTTATTTTGAGAGAGAGAGAGAGAGACAGTGCAAGTGGGGAAGGGGCAGAGAGAGAGAGGAAGAGAGAGAATCCCAAGCAGGCTCTGCACTGTCAGCACAGAGCCCGACATGAGGCTTGATCCCACCAAAGTGCCAGAACATGACTTGCGCCAAAACCAAGAGTCAGACACTTAACCGAGTGAGCCGCCCAGGCACTCTATCTATGAATGAAGACAGGGGCTTCATTCATATTTTCTCATTTTATGAGTTTTTTCCCAAGGTCTGACCCTGAATTTATTTCTGAAGGTCACAAGGGAAGTGACGCAAGACAGATGTATTGATAACTGAAACCATCACTACTGGCAAAAGGGCCTGAAATTTCACTGAATGCTAACGATTCAGCAGTAGCAATGGAGCGATCACAGCAGTATGGGGCCTATGTGAGCCCACTCAAGACCTCCAGTCAACTCCTGGGGTTTGTTTCAGACTCTCCTGGGTAGTGCTACTGCTCATATAACCACAAAAAATTGGGCCGATAACATATTTGAAGTTCGTAAAGTCAGACACCTTAAACGAACGTCACTTCTTCCTTTTGGAATTAATGACCTTAATCTAAATGATGCCACAGTTAACAGATAACCCCAGAATCTCAGTGGCTTACAATTATAAGATTTATCTCTCCGATTACATCTATCAAGAATCCACCTCGGCTCTGTCGCACATCATTCCAAGGCCCAGGCCAGAAGAGCACCCCTGTCTAGAAGAGCAGACTCACCCCCAAGCACTCGTGGGCACTGCCCTAAGGATTCAGATGCTGGCTAACAGACGTCTCAGTATTTAACAGTACAGACCAAGCTAGAAACTGTTAAATGAAGTATATCCTATCTTCCTCGATGAAGATTTGTTCACAACAAACCAGAAGGCCAAGATGGAATGGCAGCTTGTTGGACCCCTTGGGGTTCCGCGCAGAAACATCCCTGTGCGGGAGCAAGCGGCCCTGCCTGAGGCGTGCCCCCTTCCTTCTCCTCCTCCCCAGCCACCACCCCCCCAGCCTGCACTGGGAAGGCTCCCCTGGCCCCACCCTCAAGCTCTGTTCCCAGGCCCTGTAAGCCTGGGCTGCACAACCCAGCAGCGTGGCCTGCACCTGGGTGCACAGGTCCAGGACAAGCTGGGAAGCAGGCCTGTGGCTGTCTAGGAAGAGGGTTCTGGAGTCCTGGGCACAGGGACTATACTCTGGAAAATGGGAACTGAGGACAAGTGAAGCCAGAGGAGCACCAAAACAGGGTCCAAGCCAGGGACTGTCTGAGTGTGGCATGTGGGGGACTCTGACAAAGGGAAAAGAATGGTGGTGGAAACACATTGAACTCTGTGCCTGAAGTATCACATCCACCTGCATTTCACGGCCAAGCCTGATGTCAACAGGGCAGGGTTATAGTATCATTCTGCGGGGGGGGGGGGGGGGGGGCTATATCAGAGAGAGGGACAGTGAATATTTTCACCAGGAATAGCATCTTCTTTCCTTAGACACCAGTACTGGGTGGGGTGTTTACGGAAGGAGGAAAACAAAATCCAGGAGTTGAAAATAAACATTAACAGTTCACATCTGGTTGATTTTTTAAATGCAATGAATAGGCACAGTGCCTTGCAAGTAGCAAACCCTCAGTGGAAAGGGGGAGAATTAGACTGAAATATGCCAAAGTAGAAAATGCCCCTACAATCCCAGCATCCTCTGCAGGAAAACAACAATTACTTGGCAAAGGGAAAACAGTTAAGTCTCCCGGGATACATTCTGGCTCAGACTAATAACGTGTTGCTTGAGGCAACCAATTTGTACCAAACAAGCCAATCCTGAATTGGCAGGGGCGGGGGGAGAGCATGCAAGTAAACCTGGCAGTTGCTCCCTAACCCCCCATTCCCCCCCACCTCTTTTCAGTAAAGCTTTTCCTTCCAATTTCACTTCTGCAGAAAAAAGCCAAAGACACGAGTGGTTTCACAAAGTATGTTGAGTGAGCCTACCCTTCAGTCAATGAGATCTGAGAGAATAAAAAGAAACTGCCTTTCTGTAAAGGGGGTCCAAGGACATAAAACAGAACTTATTTGGGGTTTAACTGTTTTTCCACAACTTTCAGAAATTTTCTTCCCACAGACTGGATGCCTGCTCTTAAATAGGAGGAATTCTAAAAACTATACTATATTGCCATATCATAATGGCTACTCCTTATCATATTCCAGGAACTCTATGGACCAGGTCTCATTTAACCCTCAGAACAAGCATGCAAGCTCGGTATTACCATTATTATTTCCATTCCACAGCTGAGAAACTAAAAGTCAGTGTGATTAATTTGCTGAATATCACAGAGCAGGAGAGTAGTAGAGATGGTGTTTGGTCTATCAAACACAGAGAACGATAGCTTTTCATTACACTATAACTACCTCCTGCCAAGAATAAGCAAGTAGTATTACATCGGTGAAAAGTTAAATACAAGTACATGATCACAGTATTTGAAATACTAGCTACCAACACCCACACAGCAAAGAGGCCAGCACTCGACACCCTCCCCCACAAATAAGCCTTCCCCTAAACAGACACATCCATTATATAAAAACTTTAAAAATACCTCCCGTAACATATTTAATTTTCTAAATTCATATTTTCATTCTTATTTTCTCTGACTTTTAGAGTGATCTATGAATATTATACATAATTCAGATCTACAGAAATATGGTAAAGAAAGTCCCTGAGATAATCAATATTATCAGTTTGAGATATATCTTATCAAACTTTTTTCTATATACTTAGAAATATATATACACACACATATATATACATATGTGTTCACACAGACAGAAAGACATACACACACTAATACCACAAGGGTATATATAGGCCAATATAGCAAAATGATTATATGTTCTATTCTCTAACCTACCTTTTTCTTTTCTTTTTTTTTAATGTTTATTTTGAGAGAAGTGGGGAGGGGCAGAGAGAAAGGGAGAGAGAGAATCCCAAGCAGGCTCCAAGCTGTCTGCACAGAGCCCAATGTAGGGCTTGAACTCTGTGACCATGAGATTAGACCTGAGCCAAAACCAAGAGTTGGACGCTTAACTGGCTGAGCCCCCAAGGTGCCCCTCTAACCTTTCTTTTTCAATTAACAATATAATTGGGACACATTCCCTGACTGCATAGCATTCCATTTTACTTGATTACTTGGTTGGATATTAGGGTTTTGTTTGCTTTTACCAGTGTAAACAGGGCTGCATGCATCCCTAGGCACATGTCTAGTTATTTTCTAGGGATAAACTAAGAGTTACAGAGTGGGACATTTAAACTAACACTAAAGGTTAGAAAGGTTTTTCCACACTCCAGGCATGCAAAGTCCCAATTCTCCACTCCCAACACAAGATGCTTTTAATTATTTAAACTATACCAAGCCAACAGACATTGTTGTTTAATCTGTACAAGTGAATGGGGATTAATCATCTCTTTATATCACTTCTTTGCATTTCTTCTTTTGTGAACAAATTTACTTTTGAACTAGCCAATGAGTCTAGCAGGATCCACCAAGCCATTCTGTAGATAAGCAGGTGAAAAGGCTGAGTGCGGGATTTATTAAGCACAACCAATTCCTTTCCCCTTACTATAGCTGTGGGAAGTAGGCTCTAAGTGGAGCATCAGATGCAAACTCCAGTTTTTATAGCAAGTGGCACTGCTAATGATGGCTCCAGAAAGACTACAGAGGATGAGTTTATAGTGTCATATGCGTATCTTGGGTAGGGAAGGGAAAAGCCTTCTTAGTTGTGTTTGCATCTTGTTATGCATGTTTGCAACATGTTTCATATATCGGAATCTTAATCCTTTAGTACCTCAGCATGTGACTTTATTTGGAGATAGGGTCTTTAAAGAGATTGTTATATTAAAATGAGGTCTTGAGGGTGGGCCCTAATCCAGTATGACCATCCTTATAAGAAGAGATCAGGACACAGACACAGCCAAAGACAATACCATTTGAAGAAACAGGAAAGAGGCTTCAGAAGAAGCCAACTCTGTTAATGCCTTGACCTTGGACATATGGCCTCCAGAATTAGGAGGAAATAAATTTCTGTTGTTTAAGCCATTGAGTCTATGGCCATCCTCATAAACTAATACATATAGCATTCCACATCAGTTGTCCATTTCACAGCAAAAGAGCTGATGAACACCCTTGGTGCTGCCACTGTGAAGGGCTAGTAGCATCTTGTTGATGTTTATAACCTTGTGTGTGTTTAGCACTTCTGTTTCTAGATGAACCATAAGGTGGTGACATGAATTTGTTCTTGAAGCTCATGGAAGATGTGACCCCTACCAAAGATAGCTGCTCTTTTATAGGAAATAGCATAATCCATTTCCTCACTTGACCCATAATCTATTTCCTCACTTAAGCCAAGAATTCATTCTCTCCCTTGGAAGAAGCATGGAAAGTTAACTCCCATTTCTAAAGGAAGCCTATGTTAATAAAACATTAATAAAGAGCATTTCTAAGCTCTGAGGAATTTGCAAATGGAAGGAAGAGATGCCACTGCGGTAAAGTCAGGTGGGGTGAGAACAGATCTGTTAGGAAAAAAGCACTTTAGCACATCTTCAATAAGATGGCCTGCCATTCTGCAATAGAGCCCCCAAAGAGAATTACAAAGACCCAGACCTTGCCCCACCCAGACTTCAGCACCAAGAAAAGAGATGTGTGATCTAGGATACATTAGCTTGGGAGTCAAGAGACTTTCCATGGCCATGTCTCATTAAGGTGCCAAAATTATTAAACACACACACACACACACACACACACAGAGTTGGATCTGAGAGCTTTCATCTACACTGGCTCCAATGCTTTTTTTCATGAATGCATTGAACCCTCAAGAAAGAGGAGCCATTGTTTAATTCAGGGGGAAAAAAAGGTGATGATAAAACATTCAGAGAGGACTGAAATGAACAATAGCGAGTTGTGCCTGGCCAATCTCTCAGGTTTTTAAATGTTTCAAAGGATGGGTAAGGGACAAAGAATTATAAGGCCTGACTCTGCTGCTAATACTTAGGCCTTGGCTTTCTCCGCCAACCCCCCCATAAAATGAAGAAATTCTACTAAGTAATCTCTTAAATTTCCTCTAACTGTAAAGGTCTATGATAGTTAAAGGATCCAAACCAGTCATTATGATCCTAGACAAAATACGAAGACATCTATTTCCAGAAGCTTCAGGGCTAATGACAACACTTGAGAGGGCATGGAATACTTGCACTGTAGTTTGAGCTTTTTATGTCCACTGATATTTTGTTGAGTTGGAGTTAACATTTTATTACCCGAAAAAAGCACAGCTCATGATTCTTTCTAGAGTCTGACTTTGCTGGGTACTGAGTGATGTGAACAAGTCCTAATCTCATTTAAATCAGTGATGTTATATCACTCACCCAGGAACCTACTTAAAGTGGAATATAACATCTTAAATGGGTGAATCTGAGGTCATACTTTAAAATATTCCATAGAGTCGTTAGAAATTATGACCAGATAAAACCATTTCTATTTTTCAAAATTCTCTTTCTTAATGGTTGTACTTGGGACCAAAGTACCTAGAAGCAAGCTTTTCTTTTTTTCTGAGGTAGGAGGCAAGGATATAATGCTGATGCAATCTGGCAACAAGAGATGTGACTGAAAACATCCACTGGACACCTCATTAGTTCCAGACATTGTATTGGAGACCAGACTCTTGGGACAATCCGGGTAGGAAAACATCAGTGTCGCCCATAAGACCTGGGTATGGCTGGGAGGTGAAAGAACCATGCAAAGAACTCTCCTACCAAAAACAGAAGGGGTGGAAGAGGTACTGTGACCTAGAGTAAAGGGGGGGAGAGAACTCTTTCAGGGTAGCTCACTCAGGAATGGCCTCTCTTCAGGAACATACATGGCACAAAGTAAGGACCTTGCATGAAAAAACCTCACTTGAATTTTGTCTTAAACAATCAGTAGGGACTTTGTCATATGGAGAAAAAAGGAGTTATTCAGGGTAAAAAGCAGGAGTAAGTAGAGGCATAGAATGGAATATTCTGAAGTAAAATGGGAGAAACAGTATGATTGGGGTTCCATCCATTCTAAATACTAAATGTCTTTTGAATCTGTTCAGTTTCCTCTAACCTAATCCAGTCCCTTAGACCAGGGCACCATATATGCTATCTGAATTCCTGCTGATGTTAGCACTACCAGTAATACAGCCAATAACTACCATGATTCCCAAGGGGCAATGAGATGAGTGATCCTTTGAGATATCTGTCACAACGATAATGTGATATGGAAAACACCTGTGATTTCTGTTGATGATTAAGTGGAAGGTATTGCTAATTCCACTGGGGTTTGTTGCCTGCATCCATAATTAAGGGAAATGTTCATTGTACTAACCTCCCTAGAGGTGAGAGGCAATAAAGGTCTATCCTCCAAATTCATGGCCCAGTTTTGATCACCTGTTTAGACCTGAAAGAACAGAACATTTTAAACTCTGCCTTATGGGACTGGGTGCAGAGAAGTGGCCCTTCCAGTGAGCTCAGCCACAAGAGGGGCACAGCTGCAGAGTGTTGACAAGCCTGGGTGTCAATCTCAATTTTGTCACTTAAGTAATGTGTAGCTCTGGGCACTGGTGTCCTCATCTATAAAAGGAAAATCATAAGACTGAAAAGAACATAAAAGAAGGTAATCAATAAAAGGCATTTCAGCTGTCACCTCCTCTTTAGGATTGGTACATTAGCAACTCTACAAGGGACTTGCAGAATTTCGGCTTGGAGGTCATGTTTTTAAAAAAAATTTTTTTTTAAATTTTTATTTATTTTTGAAAGAGAGGGAGACATAGAGTGCAAGCAACAGAGGGACAGAGAGAGAGGGTGACACAGGATTTGAAGCAAGCTCCAGGCTCTGAGCTGTCAGTATAGAGCCCAATGTGGGGCTGGAAAGTCACAGACCACAAGACTGTGACCCAAGCCAAAGTAGGACGCCCAACCAACTGAGTCACCCAAGTGCTCCAGAAGGCCACAGGTTTTTAATTAAGCAGTCCCACAATATCCAGTTAAGAGTCTCTTTTGGAACACAGCATCTTACCCTCTTTCATTCTTTCTCAGTTTTTGCTCCACATATTTGGTTCATAGCCACAATAACCTATTTCACTTACACAGAAAAGCCTTCTCCAATTCACCATCTTTGCACTGCAGTGACTAAATAGGGAAGAGACTGCAAAAAGTATAAGATAGGTGAGATTCTGAGACACCCAACTTAGAGAGCACCCTCCACCATACCCACACACCACCATGTAAATCAATTTTTAAAAAACATTTAAAAGGTTACAGCAATCCCCCCAAAAAGAACAGGAAAAACAAAATGAATGGACACTTCTGGAGAGCTGCCCAACACTGAAAGACAGGGGAAAGAGGCGTCCTTCCACACAAGCTTCTTTTTGTTCTCTTAATTCCTTCCTGTCCTGAAGCTACTGGCACACTCAGGCACAGGTAAATGGAGCACAGGTTTAGGAATAAGGGTCTTGCAGACCTAGATCAGAATAGTTCATTTCTTCCACAAAGATCCATTGTATAATTTCAATGTGCCAGGCAGTGTGCTGAGAATATAAAATGAAGAGCATGGTGTGATTTCTGCTTCCAAGAGGGCCTCAGATGAGTGGGAGCCCAAAACAAGTCACTGCTGTCCAATGAGATGAGCACATAAGGCACGTTTGTACTTAGCTCCTGGGGGACACACAGGAGGTGGCAGCAGCTGTGTGGAAGGGTCTCTACAACAGCTTCCCACAGCCCACTGCGTCCAAAAACACTGGCCTTTCATGGCACCAGGCAGGTGAGCCGAGAAGAGAGTTGGGTGGAATTCTGGCACTACCCCTTTAAGTTGTATAACTTTAAAGTGGGGGATCAATATCTATTTTTAAGACGATGAAAATTAAATGAAATTGTGTGTGTGTAGCAGATTCCTGACATAATAGATATCTATAAATAGAAACTATTTTTAAAATTATGTATGAAAAACCTTTTAATGGCAAAAAAATCTGTTTGCAGATTATTACATATAACTTATTCATTTTTGTTTTCATAACAACTAGTAAATACCAGTTTTACTCAATAAACATTTGTGTTTCTGAGAAAACTTTTGAACCTCTCTGGAGAAACTTTCAAAGCAACCTGTCATTAGAGCTGTTTTTGCTTGTTTGTTTGTTGGAAGCACTGACTGAAATCCAAAATGCACAACTTAATAGGGACAAGAATATCAAGGATCCTGGGGCACCCTATAAACGGAAATGAGGCCAAATTTACATATGTTAATGAAAGAGAAAAATGATGTAAATTGTTTTTTTTTTTTTTTTTTTTTAATTTCTAGGAGAGCGAGAGACAGCGTGAGCAGGGGAGGGTCAGAGAGAGAGGGAGTCACAGACTGAAACAGGCTCCAGGCTCCGAGCTGGCAGTCAGCACAGAGCCCGACGCGGGGCTCGAACCCACAAACCACGAGATCATGACCTAAGCGAAAGTCGGACGCTTAACCGACTAAGCCACTCAGGCGCCCCATTTCTTAAAAAAACGTTCTACTGTTCTTTGATTTTGAGGAAGAGACTATTGTTCAGGAAGAATATGAATACTGCTGAAATTTGTAGCTAGGCAAAACAATTTAAAAAACAAATTAACTCAGTTTTGTCTTCCAGGAAAATATATTCAAGTTAAAAAAAATCATGAAATATGAATGCATCTTGAGACAACAAGAATCCCCCTATGACCCCATAATGCAGGATGATAATTACTGTTTACTGGGAATCTGGGCCCCCAATTCCGGTCGACTGCTCTACCAGCTGCAGCAGGATTAGGACAAAACCAATAACAGAGAAACAGGTCATGTCTTGTAAGGAGTCACGCAGCCCTGAGGATGCTCTCCCCCCATTCTTAACTAACAACGACCAGAGAAACTTTCTGAGCATCTAAAAAGTTCTTGTCACAAAAATTGATATCTCAAGTCCATAGCTTTCTACCCAGCATAAAAATTTATTTCTGAGAAAAAGAGTCAAAAAGCTCTGGGGATATTCTACTGCTCTGGCAGAATTCCACTGTGATCAGTTAAATGCAAATGAATCAAGAACATATGGTCTACATTTGTTTTAAGACCCAGGAGGGCTTAACACAAAGTCTGGCAAAATGTAGTTCTAGGTCTGTTGAATCTAGAATTAAAAAAAAAAAAAAGTGGCCAAGAGGTAGAGCAGAGCATGCAACACAGCAGGGCTAACTTTGTGAATCAGGCAAATTTATCAAAGTATTTTTTCTGGTTTCTCTGGTTTCCCAACACTTTAGCAATGGCATAAACTTCCAAGTCAAATTTGCCAATTTATGTATGTATGGGTTTTTGTACATTGAGATCTGACCAGGTAGTCAGTATGGACTAACAGAAGGCTAAATGTATTTTTTTTTTTTTTTTTACAAATAGTTTATTGTCAAATTGGTTTCCATATAACACCCAGTGCTCATCCCCACAAGTGCCCCCTCCCCCCCACATCCATCAGTCCTCAGTTTGTTTCTCAGCATTCAAGAGTCTCTCATGGTTTGCCTCCCTCCCTTTCCCTCACCATTTCCCGCCTTCTTCTCCCCCATGGTCCTCCGTTAAGTTCCTCCTAATCCTCCTATACGTGCAAACATATGATATTTGTCCTTCTCTGCCTGACTTATTTCGCTAAGCATAACACCCTCAAG
>NW_024081231.1:1073836-1260982 GCF_003009895.1 Hyaena hyaena
ACCATTTCCGCCCTTCTTCTCCCCCTTGTTCCTCCGTCAAGTTCCTCCTAATCCTCCTATACGTGCAAACATATGATATTTGTCCTTCTCTGCCTGACTTATTTCGCTCAGCATAACACCCTCAAGGTCCATCCATGTTGCTACACATGGCCAGATTTCATGGTTTCTCATTGCCATGTAGTATTCCATGGTATAGATAAACCACATCTTCTTGATCCATTCGTCCGTGGATGGACACTTAGGCTCTTTCCATGTTTTGGCTACTGTGGAGAGTGCTGCTATGAACATTGGGGTACATGTGCTCCCATGCATCAGCATTTCTGTATCTCTTGGGGTAAATTCCTAGCAGTGCTATTGCTGGGTCATAGGGGAGTTCTATTGTTAGTTTCCTGAGGAACCTCCACACTGTTTTCCAGAGAGGCTGCACCAGTTTACATTCCCACCAACAGTGCAGGAGGGTGCCCGTTTCTCCACATCCTCGCCAGCATCTAAAGTTCTCTGATTTGCTCATTGGCTAAATGTATTTTTATGGTACATAAATATATATATATAAAGTATACCTATATACACACATACATACACTTTCAGATTCTCAAAGTCTTTTATAACCTGATACTCGCTAGGTCTCTCCAACAAAGAGGGCACAGCATGACCTGACATATTGGCCCCTGGCACTTTGACTTTTCTTGAACGGCTGCATGGGATACACTTGAGGGAAATGCTGGACTCCTAAACCCAAAGAGGACACAGATGTCTGGAATGCAGATGACTCTCCCCGCCTGCAATCTCACTCCATTCATTCAAGGACCCACTCAACAGACAATCATTAAGCATCTGTTATGTTCTCTATCCAGTCTTGACATTCCTCAGTTGGCATATATGCCTGAGCATTCTAATCCTACACTTAAACTCTGCACTTATCTGGTATGTAAAAGAAAACCAAAAAGGAAGCCCACCCCCTAACAACACCTTGTGCCACCACAAACATTTCTGTGTTTTCTTTTTCCTGGTTGCAATGGACTTCCAAGGCAGAAGGCTTATTTTTATTCCCTTGACACTCTTCCTGTTTATCATCCCATGTAAAATTAGTGGCATTACAGAGCTATGCTGACTGGCGAAGATGACAGGGCGTGCCTGTTATCTAGGGAAAGCGGACTCCCTCGGGAAGTAGGGGGTGAGAGAGGAAGCAAGTGCTAATAAAGCTCTTGTCTGCCATTTGCTCTGGAGAGCTGCATCCCAGAGCAAATATCAGCATACTCGGTGATGTCGCCAAGGTGAGGGGATCTGTTTGCCTTCCTGCTCCTAATTACCTCCTTGGTGAGAAAGTGAGAAAAAAAGTGCAGGCTGATCACAGAGCCTCTCCCTCCACAATTATGCTCGGAATCAGGACGCCCTGTAGGGCTGCCAGATCCCCGCAGAAGTCCCGCCACAGATGACAGGGAGGAGTCTGTGGCCTGCTGCGGCCCAGCACGGAGCCATGGGGCCAAGGGACACAGGCTGGGCCTGGGTGTCCATAACCCTCTGCACACAGGAGACGAACCACAGAGTTTCTACCCCGGCTGCACGCTCACACTGCAGGCTCAGGCTGCCAGCAAAAGCCCAGGCCAGCTGGGCTGAGGGAGCTCCTGATGGAGGCTGCAAATTCTTCACCCTCTACCTCCCTCCACAATGCTAAAAGGCATGGGGCAGGGGGGCAGATAAATACCCAAAGTCTCCCCAAGGCAGTTCCTCCCAAGGGCCCTCAAGGCCCCGGTACAGAAACCACCCGCACTGAACGTCCCACATCTGTCTGCTGTACCCACAGCTCACTTCTGAGGACCACATAACCCTCCTCAGGTCTCATCCCACCACGTACATGGTTTACCATCCTCTTCGGGGCAGTAAAACAGTAGGCAGTAATTAACCTTATTTCCCATATCAAAGGGAAATGAGGCAGACGAAATCAGGACTTTATTTTGTTAATTCCTACTGCACTTTGCGCTGTACGAAATACCTTCACACACACCCTGTTGCCCAGCCTTGGTACGGACCCTCAGGCTCAGTTCATAGATGGGGAATGGCAGCTCTGGAGAGAGGGTGTGCCCAGAGACACGGACAGATGAGAACCTGCTCCATGGCCTCACAATGGTTTAGTTTATCCTGATCCAGCCTCAAAGTAGAGCCTTCCTAGAGTTGGCCATTGGCACAGCCCTGGCAGCAGGTGGTGGGCAGGGAGTCACCTGACTGGGGGATTTCCATTGTGTACAGATTTCTCTGAGGTTCTCTATAGCTCAAATGAAAGCATTGATAAATTCTCTACTACTGAAGTAGAAAGATAAATGTCACAGGGTTAGAAATACTTGGTTATTCTCTTAAACCTTGTATTTACTTATCCAGGAAGAGTTAAAGGCTTTTCAAAGCCAGAAGTCCAACCTGACTACACAAATCAGGATGTTCAGAAAGAGGCTCAAGGAGGTCTTATATCTGGGGCTGCATCCAGACATGGCCCACACAGCCTGGGCCACTCATCACCCTGCCTTTCATTTCTCCAGGGCCCAAAGGCATGCTACTTGTCACTTTTGGGCCTGGAAGAATAGGTGGGGGTGAGGTGGGAAGGACGGGGCTCCACCCTACACAGATGGGGGCATTCCCCTGGGCCAGCTGGACCCTTGGCTGGTTACTAAAGAATGAGGGGATTTCTTTTCCAAGTGCAGTGTCCAGAGACATGTTTACATAACACCATACTGTGGGCACGTACCAGTTATCTATCAGCACTCATATCTGTTAAGGGCACATGATGAACTTTTTCCTCAGACTCCACCCACTATACATCTTATTTAAAAACCTTTTGATTCTATTTATGTTCAAAATAAACCCACGGCAAAATGTTTATATATTCATATGCATCCTCTACCCTATCTGCATAGAAGGTCTGGAAGGTAACGTAGCAAACTGGTAGACATGATGGTTCTGGGGGCACCACCAGGTTTGGGAACCATGGGAAAAGGCTTTGGAGCTTTGGTTGAAATCCAGGTACATCTAGTTCTTAGTACTACTGTCTCAGACAACCATCTTAACCTCCCAGACTCAGGATCAACTAGAAAATAGGGAGAAAGATACCTTCTGCATCACAGAACTGTTGTAAAGGCCAGAGATGATAACACAGCATGTACTGGCACATAGCACACACTGTGTGCTGGCTGTGATTATTATTACTTCTGTAAAAAAGAACGGTTGCCAAAAAGTCATACCTCTAGCCTCCTGTAACTACAGAAATGATCTCATGCTGAAGGAGAGAACAAGGATCATCGCTCATCATTCTACAGCCCTAGTTTTGCCTTTGCTTCTCCAGAGTGACTCTGGACTCACTCCAGGCCATTGAATTCTTGGTGGAGACTCCGCAGCAATTTCTTACTTGACACATCCCCAAAAGCAAAAGAATCAAGAGCAAAAATAAACTATTGGGACCTCACCAAGATTAAAGTGTCTGCACGGCAAAGGAAACAATCTATAAAACTAACAGGCAACCAACAGAATGGGAAAAGATAGTTGCAAATGACATAACAGATAAAGGCTTAATATCCAAAATCTATAAGGAACTCACCAAAATCCACACCCGAAAAACAACCCAGTGAAGAAATGGGCAGAATAAATGAACAGACACTTCTCCAAAGAGGACATCCAGATGGCCAACAGACACATGAAACGATGCTCAGCATCCCTCCTCATCAGGGAAAAACAAATCAAAACCACACTGAGATACCACCTCAAACCAGTCAGAGTGGCTAAAATGAGCAAATCAGAGGACTCTAGATGCTGGCAAGAATGTGGAGAAACCGGCACCCTCCTACACTGTTGGTGGGAATGTAAACTGGTGCAGCCCCTCTGGAAAACAGTGGGGAGGTTCCTCAGGAAACTAACAATAGAACTCCCCTATGACCCAGCAATAGCACTGCTAGGAATTTACCCCAAGAGATACAGGAGTACTGATCATAGAAGCACATGTACCCCAATGTTCATAGCAGCGCTCTCAACAATAGCTAAAACATGGAAAGAGCCTAAGTGTCCATCAACCGATGAATGGATCAAGAAGATGTGGTTTATCTATACCATGGAATACTACATGGCAATGATAAAGAATGATATCTGGCCATGTGTAGCCACATGGATGAACCTTGAGGGTGTTATGCTGAGCGAAATAAGTCAGGCAGAGAAGGACAAATACCATATGTTTGCTCGTATAGGAGGATTAGGAGGAACTTAACTGAGGACCATGGGGGAGAAGAAGGGGGAAAAGAGTGGGGGAGAGGGAGAGAGGCAAACCATGAGAGACTCTTGAATGCTGAGAACAAACTGATGGGTATGGGGGGGGAGGGGAAAGATGGGCATGGAGGGGGGCACTTGTGGGGATGAACACCGGTTGTTATAAGGAAACCAACTTGACAATAAACTATTTGTAAAAAAATATATATATAAAGTAACAATATGCAAAAAAAATTCTTGGTGGAGACTAAAGTGTGTTGGCTATACCCCATATGCTTCACCCACCCCCTCACCCCAAATCCATCCTCCCACCCTTCTCCATGGCTCTATGCCTTGGGAGCTGATCTCTGTGGGTTGCCCTACCAGGGTCCTGTGCCCTTTGACTTCCAACTGCGATTCGCCAGTGGGAAGCACTATTGCAAGATCTGGCCATTTATTCCCCCATTCTCCCCACTTCACCAAATCTCTGTCAGTGGCTCTGTCCTTCATACTGCCACAGCACCTGTCGGCCAGCCCCACTTCCCATGATTCCAGCTCTTGCTGCTTCTGTAAGCAGTCGTTCCATTAAACCCTCTTCAAATAAAACCTTTCTGAGGATACCATCTGCCACCTGCCAGGACCCTGATCAAAACAATGAGAGAAGAGGTTTTCTTAGTGGGAATTATAATACTGTTAGTATGGCTTCAGAAAATAATGAAAATAATTATAAGCTTTGGAGACAGATTAATAATGTCCAGTTAGACTAGGACTCTGATTTGCATCATTGGAACCTCTAGGAATTAAAGCAATTTTCATCTAAGCAGAGAGGCCACTGACAAAAACCAACCTGAGCCCAGAGGTCCTGACTCTCTCACATGAGGAGCCCTCCTCCACCTCTCTGAAGCAGTAAGAACCCCGGAGCAGGAGAGGGAAAAACCGCATCTTTGCTGATCACTTCCTCTGTGGCTGGGATCATATAAGTTACCGTATGTAAACTGTCTCACTTAGAGCTGTTAACAAGTTGGTAAGGTAAGTACTACTATTACCTCCATTTTCCAGGTGAGGAAACTAAATCAAAAAGACATTAAGGATCTTGCCCAAGGTCACAAAGCTGGTAAATGGAGGAATGAGGATCTGAGCAGTCTAACCCGGAGTCTGAGTGCTCCTGACCAATGTATTCTATGCGTCCTCTATGGGAAGGCTGGTGGTTGAGGGCGAGGAGGTGAAGGAGGGTGTGGGTACAGCCTCTTTTCCTAACTGCCTCGGCTTCTGATAGTGCCTTCCCAACATGAAACATTCCCCACAGTGGAGATGGGGTTGTCACAGTTCAGCCACTGACCGAGATCCCCAGCCGTAGAGATTAACCAGGATGGAGAGTGTGTAAGAACAAAATGCTATAAAGAACTGTGGCTCGTGAAAAGGGACTATGATAAACTAGGATTCTTTGCAAAAGTATCAAATACCAAACTAAATCCTGTCTGAACCCTTTAGTCCGAAAGAAATCTCTCTCTCCATGTGTAGAATCCTCCAATAACACAGAGTGTAAGGACAAATGTTACCCAAATTTGAAAAACGATCCAGAGACAAATTCCTAAACAATGTTTTTGAGAAAGAAAAGCAAGCTATTATTGGACACACCTGGCAAATATATCCACAGAGAAATTATCGGTAACTTTATTATTTTCAAAGGAAAATAATACCTTGGGCCAAATAAACAAAACGCCAAGAACACACTACATCTATCCAATGCCATTCTAAACCTAAGCCAGGCAACATCCTTCTATACCTATTAGAAATTTAATAAATGAGACCACAGATGTTACAGACTGACGGATGTATAGCTCAATTCAAGCACAACAGAAAAAATGTAACTGCAAAATGTAGTCTGGACACAGTGACTGAGTCCTGACTCATTCCACTTGACATAACATTTGCTTTTTCTCTGCTTAAATCTACTTCCTTCTTGCTGAAAAGGAAAGATGCATGGGTGGCTGGATGAAAGATTCAGCCTTGTGCATATTATGTGTAGTTCAGTCATCCAAGGAGAAAATAAACTGACAAGGAACAGTACTTGTACCAAATAGTAGAAAATAACACATTAAGATCTACTGTCAAAGGGTTTCCCAGTATTAACATTCTGCCTATCTGCGTACGTGTTTTTTTCCCAGTGCAATTTTGAACCACTCTGTATTCTAGCTTGTGACTGTAGGACTACTCCATCTGAACTCATTCTGCAAACAAAGCTAGCTGCAGAGATTTTAGGAGTGGCAACAGGTCACCAACAGTGATCTGCAAAGCCATGTGGGCTCCATCTTACCAGTCGAGTCAGCCTGAGAAGCCCTGCTACTCGTCTGCTCCTCAGCATTGATAAGCTGCAGGTCGGTGTATGAGGGATCAAAACTAGGGCTACTGGTGTCTTCAGAATGTGTGGTCCAGCTGCTCTCGGAGGTCAGAGGGCATCTCCTCAAGGAGTCGAAGGAAGGGCACGTCCAGCAGGGCATGGTCAATGGTAGGGCTGGGGACAGACCAAAAACCAAAAGCAGACAATATAAATAGTTGTGCTCTGTTGACCTTTAGTGCTTATCTTACCTTGACTGTGCTCAGGTCCTATGAAATCTCAATAGCCATACAAGGCAAGGGAATAATGGAAATATCACTTACAACAGGGAAAAATAACTGAGACCCTCACACCGTGAGTCCATATCAAAACCAATGCCACAAATAAGGGGTCTCATGACTCTCAAAGAAAATCTCACTAAAGAAGTGATTTTTGGCTCTACTTTTATTTCTTCTTTTGTTAATGCTTTATTTATTTTTGAGAGAGAGAGAGAGAGAGAGAGAGAGACAGCATGAGCAGGGGAGGGTCAGAGAGAGGGAGATACAGATTCAAAGACAGGCTCCAGGCTCTGAGCTAGCTATCAGCACAGAGCCTGACATGGGGCTTGAACCCACAAACTGTGAGATCATGACCTGAGCCAAAGTCAGACGCTTAACCAACTAAGCCACCCGGGTGCCCCCTCTACTTTTATTTCTAAACTTAGATTTCAGTTTCCTTCAAACCAAAACTTCATGAATCCTATAGTTTCACCCTTACGCTGCCTCAACTTTTAGTGGCATGCCAACAATCTCAAGAAAACTCCCCAAATTATACGCAGAATTATAGATAGATTAGGTTAAAGGATAAGAGAAGACAGGTGAATATCTATGTGTCCACATACGAACGTGATATGCTTCTGCTTGAGTCTCACTGTAACTAGAGATTCTGCAGACTATTACACATATGAATTGAGATTTCCTGGGCTGCTGATCTGTCATACGATGAACAAACTTCAAGGGGGGAAATGCATAGGGCTTGACTTTATCTCCTGAACCCTGAGCACCAAACTCAGCCTTTCAAAACCACTTTGGAAAGTTTCTTTTTTTAAAATGAAGTTTTCTACCGTTTCTCATTTGTCTTCAGTTAACTGTCTACCACACAGTTTCTCCATGGATCTGCCTGGGAATCTTATTGCAAGTTAATTGATAAGTACTAAAAACAAGTGCTGAAAGGAGTGTGTGTAGGGAAGCAAAAACAAAAGAGAAAGAACTAATATTTCTTGAGTACTCATGAAATGTCAGACACTTTTACAAACGTTACTTCACTTCACTATCAATCCTGAGAGACAGGCAGTGGTCTCATCTGACACAGGAGAAACCATCGCAAAAGAGGTTAAAGAGCTCCTTTAAGAAGGGTCAGTTCTCCTAGGGGCGCCTGGGTGGCTCAGTCGGTTGAGCATACAGCTCTTGATCTCTACTCAGGCCATGATCTCATGGTTTGTGGGTTCAGGCCATGCATGGGGCTCTGCGCTGGCAGCTCAAAGCCTGCTTGGGATTCTCTCCCCTCCCCCTCCTCTCTCTGCCCTTTCCCCACGCATGTGTGCTATCTCTCTTTCAATCTAAATACATACACTAAAATTTAAAAAAATTTAAAAGAAGGGTCAGTTCTCCTAGCTAGAGAATCAAAATTACTGAGAGTTGGGTTTAGAGAAATTTGGGTAAAGAGAAAATTGAGATTTAAGAGGGGAAAAAAGAATAAACAGCAATACATGTGACATAGAACAAATATGAAAGCACAGAGAATTTTCATTCCATATTCTCTTAGACATTTATAAGACATGTAGGTCTTTTCTCTGTGTGGAGTGCTCACAGCTCACACCCCCTATTCTTTAAAAATGTTATCCTCCCAGTAAGGTATTCCTGACCGGTTCTCTCCAAAGATGCAAAGTCCCTTCCCTGCTTATGTCTCCTTAGCATTTTCATCATCTAATGTACTACATATGCAGGGTCTTCCCCACTAGAATTCAAGCTTCTTGGATGGAGGTGGGGTGGCAGCGATTTTGGTCCATTTTGCTCACTTCTGCATCCCCATTCCTAGAACATTCTGGTGTGAATAGGTACTCCATAAATATTTGTTGGTTTTATCAGCAGAATCACCAGAAATCACTCATACAGTCTATGCTAAGTACAGACTGTTAAAACTAAACTTGTACCTATAAAACTCCGACAAAAACATAGAAAAAAATCAAACTGCTAAAGAAGAAAAAAATAAAGCAAAAGCCAAAAGCAAAACTGAACTTGTAAAGGCTTATTATAGGACTGCCATTTCCTACAGTATAATGAATTAGACACTTAACTGTAGAAATAAAATTAAAATATTAGATAAAATGTAATAACATTATTTAAAATACATTACAGAGTGAGCAAGAAAGAATTATCAGAGGCCAGTTCAAGCTGGAACCCAGAACAGAAAACAGAGCACACATCCTGATTTTCATACCCCGAGGCTTTTGAACAAATCAAGGGGACTCCTGAGTTTGAGTTTTTTAAAATGTCTTGTGAAGAAGGCAAATGAGGAAAACAACCTAGGGCTAACCCAAGATGGGAAATCTGACAGAAGACGTGATGCCAGAAGCTTGAATTCCCAAAGGGCTCAGTTAAAGGGTAAATTAGGAATAAGCCTCACCTTCAAACTAAGGACAGCAAAGAAAACTGTCTGCCTTAAGCCTGGGTGCAGGGTAGAGAAAAGAAATCTCCTGAGAATTTCTAACTATAAGCTGTCCCACATAGGGGCTTACAGCTAAAACTACTTGTGTGGTCTGAACCTTCCAGTCTGAGAACACAGCTGAAGTATTTCCAGGTTGGTAGTGGCCTCAGGCACCTGGGAAAAGCAAATACTAATCCTTTTTGGAGGAAGATACCTCAAAGCCAGCCTTCCCAGACAGAACGTTCCTTAGTTCCACATGGTAATAAAATAAAAAATAAAAATAAATAAATCATGAAATACGTAAGAAATCAAGTTACCATAAATGCAAACCAGAAAACCAGCAAGGGGGCCGGCAGTAGGGGTGGGGAAAGCCAGAATCAGACCTGCAAAGAATTCAGACACTAGAATTAATAGGCAGGAAATATGAGTATGTTTAATATGTTTAAAGAAACAAGAAAATAAGAAAAGAAAATGAAAATATTAAGAAAGAACACACAGAATTGAAAAAGAACTAAATGAGCTTCTGGAGAAGAAAAATATTACTGTAAATACAAAACTGTCTAGATAGAATAGAGAGACAGAGATGAAAACACACAGGACAGGTGACTGGCTCGCTTAGTTGGTAGAGTGTGCAACTCTTGATCTTGGGGTTGTGAGTTTGAGCCCCACGCTGGACAGAGTGGTAAAAGCTCGTAGGTAATTATCTAACCTGAATTTCTAAGGAGAAGAGAAAGAAGATGAGAGGCAATATTTAAAAAAACAAAACAAAACAAAACACTGGCTGAGAATTTCCCAGAATTTATGAAAGATTTTATACAACAGATTAGAAATCTCATGGTATCTCAAGCAGGGTAACTAAAAATACCTGTGCAAATAGACAGCAAAACTATACAACACCAACAACAAAGAGAAGATCTTACATAAGACTACTTTCAAAGGAATGTTGATTAGACTAACTACCACCTTTTCAACAAGAGAAACCAATGCTTCAATGAGCTGTCAGAAGATGACCAAACAGGACTATATACACAGTAAGGAGATGTTCAGAGATCAGGAGAAAAATAAAGACAATTTAGACAAACAAAAACTACAAATTACAATTAATCTAAAAGAAGGAAAGAAAGATGAGAAAAAGAAATATACGCTTAGAGAAATAAACTATATCAGCACCTGATAATAAACATAAATGGACAAAATTTCCAATTAAAAGAATAAGACTATCCGACTGAAAAATCAAATGAAACCCAACATGTTGTTCACAAAAGACCCATCTAAAATACAAAGATTCGGGGCACCTGGATGGATCAGTCGGTTAAGCATCCAACTCTTGATTTCAGCTCATGTCATGATCTTACAGTTCATGAGATCAGGCCCCACATAAGGCTCTGTACTCACAGTGTGGAGCATGCTTAGGATTTTCTCTCTCCTCTTTTTCTGCCTCTCCCCCATTCATGCTCACTCTCTCCCTCTCTCAAAAATAAACTTAAAAAAATAAAATATGAAGTTTCATCAATGATGAAAGTAAAGGAATAAGAAAGCCATACAAGACAAAATATTAATGAAAAGAAACTGGGCATATTATAGCCTATAGATAGACTTTAAAGTAAAACTATTATTAGAGTTACAACAAAATTACTATATTTTAATTAATCAGAAATATATGATAATAATAATCCTAAGTTGGTACATATTTAATAACTCAGTCTCAAAATCATTAACACAAAAATGGACAGAACAGCAGAAAGCAAGAAATGTCCATCATCATATTGGGAGATTTTAATACACCTCCCTCAGTAAGTGATAGACAGATCAAAGAGGGAGAAGAGTCGCCAAGGAAACAGAAGATATAAACAACAAAATGAACAAGCTGATCTAATGGTCAAACACAGACCAACAGGTAAAGAATGTATATTCTTCATAATCCACACCTAAAATTCTTATGGCAAGTGACCAGATGGTATGACATGAAGCAGGTTTTAACAAATACCGAAAAAACTGATATCAAACAGACCATGAACACTAATCATAATACAATGATGTCTCTAGTTATCCAAACCAGTTATCTAGATATAACTAGCATCTATTTATCTAAGCTAGTTAGAAGACAATTTGAAAAATTTAGAAACTAAGAAACATACTTTTAAATAAATTGTTGGTCAAAAAAGAAATATTAATGAATATTAGAAAATATCCAGAACCAAAGAAAAATATAAATAGTATATATAAAAACTTTAAGAATTCAGTAAGCAGTACCATCAGGGACAGTTGTATTGCTTATTACATTGTATTCCAGAAAGGAAGAACTGAAATTTAATACAACAAGTTTCTAACTTGTCAAGTTACAGAAAGGGCTGCAAAATAAAACAAAGAATATTAGAAAGGAAATAATAATCATAGAAGCAGAAGTTATTGAAATTAAAAAGCACATAGATAAAAATTCTTTAAGAAGATTATATAGTAGAATTGAAAAATTGTCAGGACAGCAACATGCAGAAGAATGAAACTAGATCATTTTCTCACACCATGCACAAAATTAAACTCAAAATGGATAAAGGACCTGAACGTGAGACAGAAACTATCAACACCCTAGAGGAGAAAGCAGGAAACAACCTCCTTGACCTCCACCGCAGCAACTTCTTACTTGACACATCCCCAAAAGCAAGGGAATCAAGAGCAAAAATAAACTATTGGGACCTCACCAAGATTCAAAGCTTCTGCACAGCAAAGGAAACAACCCCCAAAACTAATAGGCAACCAACGGAATGGGAAAAGATAGTTGCAAATGACATATCAGATAAAGGGTTAATATCCAAAATCTATAAGGAACTCACCAAACTCCACACCCGAAAAACAAACAACCCAGTGAAGAAATGGGCAGAATAAATGAACAGACACTTCTCCAAAGAGGACATCCAGATGGCCAACAGACACATGAAACGATGCTCAGCATCCCTCCTCATCAGGGAAAAACAACTCAAAACCACCCTGAGATACCACCTCACGCCAGTCAGAGTGGCTAAAATGAGCAAATCAGAGAACTCTAGATGCTGGCGAGGATGTGGAGAAACGGGCACCCTCCTGCACTGTTGGTGGGAATGTAAACTGGTACAGCCCCTCTGGAAAACAGTGTGGAGGTTCCTCAGGAAACTAACAATAGAACTCCCCTAGGACCCAGCAATAGGACTGCTAGGAAATTACCCAAGGGATACAGAAATGCTGATGCATAGGAGCACATGTACCCCAATGTTCATAGCAGCACTCTCCACAATAGCTAAAACATGGAAAGAGCCTAAGTGTCCATCCACGGACGAATGGATCAAGAAGATGTGGTTTATCTATATGATGGAATACTACATGGCAATGAGAAAGAATGAAATCTGGCCATGTGTAGCAACATGGATGGACCTTGAGGGTGTTATGCTGAGCGAAATAAGTCAGGCAGAGAAGGACAAATATCATATGTTTGCACGTATAGGAGGATTAGGAGGAACTTAACTGAGGAACAAGGGGGAGAAGAAGCGGGGAAATGGTGGGGGAAAGGGAGAGCGGCAAACCATGAGAGACTCTTGAATGCTGAGAAACAAACTGAGGACTGATGGATGTGGGGGGGAGGGGGGAGATGGGCATGGAGGAGGGCACTTGTGGGGATGAGCACTGGGTGTTATACAGAAACCAATTTGACAATAAACTATTTGTAAAAAAATTAATATAAAAATTGTCAGGAAAATCAAGAATAAAGAAAGCACAAATAACCTTAAGAATAAAGAAGAGTACATAATTACACGTGCTGTATAAGGCAGTGAGGGGGAAATAATGGATGTCTTTATGCCAATACATTTGAAACAAGATAAAACTATAGAGATTCTAGGAAATTATACCTTGAAAACTGATCCAAGAAGAAAGTTAAAAACCTGACTTGTCCACTAATCATCAAATAAAGTGAATCAATTCTTAAAATCTTCCCATAAGGAAAATGTCAGACCAGGTAGTTTTACTTAACAGTTCTATGAAACTTTAAAGGAAAAATTTTTTTTCAGAAAAAAAGACCACCCGTCAAGTCATTTTATGAGGGTGGAATTTCCTGACATCAAAAACTGACAAAGTATATTGCAGTTATACTTCTGTTCTCCAAAATGAGAATTATAGGTCAACCTCAATCATGGATATAGATACAAGAATCTCAAATAAATTATTATCAAAGAGAATCTAGAGCTCAATGAAAAGGAGAATTACAACATGACTAAATTGGATTTATCCAGTGAATGCAAACTTGGTTTAACATGGTATTTCTCAACTTTTTTTCATTATTGCCCCACTAACATGTTTCTTCCCCAATCATCCTCTCCCATGAATTCCCTCCTCCGCAGGAGAATATCATGACCAGGAACTTGATATTAATACAATCTACTGATCTTACTCAGATGTGCCCAGTTTTACATGTACTTATGTGTGTATTTAGTTCTATGTAATGTTATCAGCATGTAGTAGGTTGCGTATACACAAGCACAGTCAGGATGCAGAACAGTTCTATCACCAGAAGGAATGTTGCCCTTTTATATTCATTTCTACCTCTTCCTGTCATGTCCCCCAGGCAACCACTAATTCGTTTTTCATTTCTATAATTTTTTCATTTCAAGAATGCTATATAAATGGAATCATGCAGTATGTAACCTTTTGTGATGGGCTTTTATCATTCATCATGATGCCTCTGAGATTCATTCAAGGTGTTGACTGTATCAATGCTTCATTCCTTTTGATTGCTTAGTAGTGTTCCATGGAATGGACTAAGCACTGTCAAAGGGCATCTGGGCTGTTTCTGGTTCTTAGTTATTATAAATAAAGGTGCTTTTAATATTCATGGAGAGGTTTCTGTATAACCTAAGTTTGCATTTCTCTAGGATAACGCCCCAGAGTACAATTGCTGGGTCATACAGTAGATCATGTATTGTTGGTGAGAATGTAAACTGTAACAATGACTTTGGAAGATAGTTAAGTTCTTCATTAAACTAAACATGCAATTAATTTCTCCACATCCTCACTAGCATTTAATATTACTACTATTTTTATTTTAAGTCTTCTGATATGTGTGTAGTGATAGCTCATTTTGTCTACATTTCCCTATTGGTAATGATATTGAACATATTTTCAGATACTTATCTGCCAGCTATATATCCTATTAAGTGAAAAATATTTTTATGTCTATTGCTCATTTTCTAATTAGATTGCTTTGTTTTTTCACTATTGAGTTTTGAGGTTTCTTTATATATTCTAGATACCAGTCCTTTGTTGGATATGTGGTTTACAGATATCTTCTCACAGTCTATAGCTTCCCTCTTTATCCTCTTAACTGGGTCTTTCATAAAGCAAAAGTTTTAATTTTGATGAGGTCCAATTTATCTATTCCCATTTAAATTTTAACATGACAGATATGTTATATGTCTATCATGCACTGTATACATAGCTATGCTGTACGTATAAAAAGAATAAGATTTCTTTGCCCCCCAGAACTATTTTTAACCCCATTGGAGGTAATCTCACTCTGTTGATAATGTGTGGATTAACATTAATGAATCAATTAATACAATTCACCATAATAATACATTAAAGGAATAAAAAACATATTATCATAATGCATATAGAAAAAGCACTGAACAAATTTTAGTATCTATTCATGGTAGTAATTTTTGGCAAACTAGAAACAGAAGCTTCCTAAATCTAGTAGAGCTAACCCCAAAACCCTATGGCAAACACCATGCAAAAGAGAACTTTTCCCTTGGAGATCCTGATCAAGATGATGGGTGCCCCTTACTCCCACTTCTATTCAACATCCTATTTGTGGTTAGAACCTGTACAGTAAGGCAGGAAGTAAAAAAGAATGAAAGAAACAAAACTCATTCTTTGCAGATGATATTTTTGTGTACAGAAAACACAAAAGACCCTAATTATCAAATTAATAAATTTAGCACAGTATTTGTTTTTAAATATATATATTGTATTTCTGAAAACAAAAATATATACAAATTAAACTTAAAACAAAATAGCATTTATAATAGCAACAAAAAGTATCAAGCATATATAGTAATAAAATTAACGAAAGATGCACAAGGCCTCAGAGGAGGTACTTCTAAGGTTTATTAACAGATTGTATGGAAGATCTAAATAATTGGAAAGAGATATAATAACTAGGGTTTTAAAAAGTGTGTAAAGATGTTAATTCTCAATCAAAACCCTTATTTTTTCCTCATGTTAATAAGTAGAATCACACTATTTAGATATGAACAAAGTAGAATGTTAATAATATATTTAAAATGAATAAAATAATAATACAAAATAATGGTAAAATACTATACGGAAAAAATTTAAATTAGACTCAATCAATTCTAGATGGATTAATATCAAAGTATAAAAGGCTCCACAAGATATATTTTTGAAGACATATACCCAAATATGCTCACGACTTCAGGGTAGGGAAAGATTTCCTTTACCAAGACACAGAAATCACCAGCCATAAAAGAAAAACAAATTTCATATCATTAAAATTAAGAACTTCTTTTTACAAAAACACTGTAAGGAGAGTGAAAAGAGCATCCAATTCTACATCCATGTGTGAGAGATATCTGCCATGCATCATATCCTCAAGCAAGTCCCAGAAATCAGCAACAAAAAGGGAGAGAATTCAAAAAGAATATACCTGGACTTTTTATGAAAAAAAAAATTCAAGTGGCAAAAAATCAATCTCATTACTAACCTAGAAAATACAAATTAAAACCACATGAGATTCCATTACTCTTCCCCCTTCCTTATCTCCCTGCCTTGTGACTAAAATAGAAAAATATGACAATCCCAAGTGTAGACAAGGAAGTGCAGACACAGGATCTTTCATATATGGCTGATAAGAGAAAACTGGAACCACCTTAGAAAATGGCCTGGTGCTACGTGAGAAAGTTGAGGATAAACCCAGCCTGCAGCACAGCAATTCTCTTCTGACTTTTTTATTCAAGAGAACCACTTGCTCATGGTCACCAGGTTGTGTGTTTAGAAAGCTCGCAGAGAGGCATCTGGGTGGCTCAGTTGGTTGAGCATTTGTCATTGGCTCAGGTCATGACCTCAAGGTTCATGAGTTCAGCTCACAGTTTGGAGCCTGCCTTGAGTTCTGTATCTCCTTCCCTCTCTGCCTCTCCCCTACTCTCTCTCTTTCAAAGAATAAACATTTAAAAAAAATTTTTTTAAAGAATGCTCACCAAAAACACCCAAAAAGAATGTTCATAGAATTAAAGAATTCTTATATTCCAAAAACTAGAAACAAGGCAAACAACCAACTGCAATACAATGGATAAGTGAATTATGGTATATCAGTATAATGGAATACACAGCAATAAAAACCAAAGGAATTATTGCTGCAGGTAATGATATGGAAAAATGTCACAAATAATGCATTGAAGGAACAAGCTATGAAATAATACATACAGTTTTATTCCATTCACATAAGGTTAAAAAAAGTGAAACAAAATTATATCATTCTTGATGCATGTGTAGGCAGGAGAGCTGTTAAGAAAAATCATGTAGTTAATATCACAAACCCCAGGAAGGGTGTGATAAAGAAGGGAGGGATGGGATGTCTGGAAGAAAGAAGCTATGATCAGTAGAAAAACGTGAGGGCTTCTGGGTGATGACAATATTCTATTTATTAAACTGGGTGATGGGGTTGTACTGTTGTTCTTTACAATTTAAAACACATTTTTAAATATGTTCCTTTTTATTTACTCAATAATTAATAAAGCTTATTAAAACCACATATCAAAAGACTCTCATGCTGAGAAAGAAAGCTATTTTAATTATTTGTATTTTCACACTGGTGTTTTACATTTGTTTGATAAAACTTGCAGTATCTCCTCTGAAAGAGAAGCTAGGAATAATGCAGCTGGGAGAGGCAAAGCCCCTCGACTTCACACACTGTTCTTTTGCTCTAAT
Source organism: Hyaena hyaena (assembly GCF_003009895.1). Taxonomy (NCBI): domain Eukaryota; kingdom Metazoa; phylum Chordata; class Mammalia; order Carnivora; family Hyaenidae; genus Hyaena; species Hyaena hyaena. The sequence continues at coordinate 1,091,052 of NW_024081231.1, forward strand.
ACTCTTTGTTTATCAGCTTAAAAATCTTGGATGAATCACTTTCTTTAGGCTCTGAAGTGAGTGTCCTCCAGCCACAAGATGAGTTGAACTATTGAAGTGTAGAGCCTGGGGCTAACTCTTCTCCCAGGCGCCAGGCCTTTGATACCTGAGCCAGACAGAAGCAGACTGCTGTCACCACGGCTCTTCACAGCCACAGCCATCCAGCAAGGAATACAGTGAAAAAAGATGGAAATCTGTGTCTCCTCCTTTCCTACCAGATTAGGTACAAGGCCCCTGGATCCAGACTGCCTGTCTCGCTCTGTATCCAGCCCTGCCGCCGGAGGCAAGTCACTTAATCCACCTGTTTTGTTGGGTTTTCACCTGTACAAAGGGAGCTTAAAGTTGTGCCCACTTCACAGGCGGATTAGGTTAATACTGATGAAGCACTTGGAAATGTGCTTGGCACAAAGGAAGCGCTGCAAGAGGGTCAAGTGGATATAAACTTATGTCCAGATCTACTTGAAATCCCCACTTAGGTCTCTAACCCTACCTACTGGAAACCAAGTTCCTGTTATCCCCTCCACATGGGCTCCTTTATCCTTCTAGGTGCTAGGAATGAAATCTCGAGCCACTCTTGATTCTTCTCACAACTGGTCCACCACAGCTTCTGCTAGTCCTCCCTTCAAAATACATCTGGAATCCAATCCCTTCCCACCATCTCCAAGCGACCACCCTGGCGTAAAACACTGCTGTATGACCCAGACTCATGGGTGATGACCTGAAGTCTTCTTGAGCGCAGCCCCACCCCTCCAACATTCTTTCTCATCTAACCTCACTTGAGTACACCCCTGGGGCATGAAGTCCTCAATGGCTCAGGAGATAGGACTGTGACACACAACTCTTCTCCACCAGTCCCCCTGGGGTGGTCTACCAGCACTACTCCCCAGCCTCTAGGCTTATAAGAGCAGGTCTTATGGGAGGTGGGGTCACAATCTACTCAGCTTGCAGCTGCCCAAGACCTGCCCCTGTCCCTAAGTCCCTTTAATAAACCGTTTCTTGTCAAGCTGGATAGTTACAGGGGCTTCTCACTGTGTCACCCCACTTCCCTGTCTTTCTCCTCTTGGTCTGTTCTCAACATAGCAGCCACACAGCTTTAATAGAATTACCTGTTCAAATTGAAATCAGACCTTACCACACCTCTGCTCAAAACCCTCTGATGGCTTCCCATCTCACCCACAGCGAAAGCCAAGGTCCTCCCCGTGCCCTCCAACCACATACATGCTCTGAGTCCTCATGACCTCTTCGCCTCATCCCCTTTCCTTCTCCCCATGTCCGTCCACTGCAGTCACATACCACCAACACGACACAGCCACCCAATAGAGGCTTGTCATGTGTGGTTCTTTTCACCTGAACAGCTCCTTCCTCAATTTCTGCAAGGCTCACTCCCCGCCTCCCTCATGTTTTTACCCAAAAGTTACCTCTCCGAGAGTCACCCCCTGATCTTATGTAAAATTTCACATCCTCTCTATTCTCTTTCTTGTTCTCATGTGTCTCTCCTTTCTGCTAACCATTGTCTAACACACTGACATTCTATCGACATCTTTATTGCGTTTCTGGTATGTCTTCTCCAGCACAAAGTATGCTCTGTGGGGCAGGAATATTCCACTGTATCCCCAGTGCCCTGAGCAGTGACTGCCACACAGTGGGAGTTCAAAGCACCATTGGCTGAATAAATAATGAACTGATAAATTGTGAGTTAAAACAATTAATACAGCACATACAAATTTTTTGTTTTATTCTTTGGGATCCTAGATTAAAATTTAAATACTTATGTATATTTTGATGTCATAGCCTTTATTTCCTACTTTGGTATCTACTCACTACGGCTATGTGATTTTTCCAATGCTGTAAACATGCCCATCCATGAATACAAAATTGATCTAATTCCATTCTTCATTTCAACCCCTGCTGGTTCATAGTTGGCAATACTGAACAGCTGGCCCCAGGAATGGTTCAGGGGAGCTACTGCCTACCCCAGAAGGCTTCACTAGTAACAGACTGCCCAACCATTAGTAACCTCAGCATGGGGAGAGCAGGGGCTATGGCCAACTTTCTCATAATTGCATTCCCAGCACCTAAATATTTTGTGCATGAATAAACTAGTTAATGAATGCATGCTTGGGCAGTTTATTGTATTTTATGTCCCACGCTGAGGGTGAGAGAGGCCACAAGGACCCCCCTGGGTGAGTTAGCACATTCTCTGAAAGAGGAGAATATTGTAGCTTTAACAAAATATTTTAAGGTCCCTTTTACATAACTGGAAGTAATTTTCAAGAGATTCTCTCCCCTGTCCACATGGCATGATGGTAGTAGCTTCAAATATGACAAAAATATAATGGACAGTTTTCACTGCACTTTTTAAGGTAGCTCTCAGAGGGAAAAATATGTGTTTGTATAAATATATGTATATGTATATATGTTATGCCTATATTATATATGCATGTATATGTAAGTGCATATGTTATACACATACACTATGCTTGTGTATATGCATGTGTGTACGTGTATCTGTGTGCCATGTATATGCATATGTGTGCACCGTGTATATAATGATGGGAAATCAAAACTGATGATAGTCAGCTGGTAAGCAAAGGGCATGATAGGGAAGAGGCTGGTCTATTTTCTTTGCCTAGTTTGTTAAAAAAAAAAAAAAAAAAAAATGCTTCAGAGGAAGCCATGCCTCAAATTCCACCTCATAGCTCATTCACCTCATAATTGGGAGTCAGTCATTCTGCAGTACGTTTCATATACATCTTTCATTCATTAACCCAACAAATACTAAGTGAGTACCTCCTAAGTTCCATGCTCTATATTCTATGCTTGAGAGTAAATGAGATAGATATCTCTTTCCCCTAGTGGGAAAATATATAAATATATATAAATATATAACCTAATTTCAGGTAGCAACATGGGCTGTAAAGACATTTAATGCAAGAAAAAGCTGGAGTGGGGTGAGATGCTTGAAGAGAGCACGGAGTTGAAAATGTAGAAGACCTCTGACGGCCAAGGGAATAGCAAGAGCAGTAATGAGCTTGTCAGGAACAGCAGGAGAGGTCATGATTACAGCAGAGAGGGGCCCAGTGGGCAGGGGCAGAGCATCAGGCCCCAAGGAAGAAGGGTTTTGTTAGAATTCATTCCTCAGTACATCACTGTGTGAGATGGATTCTGGAAAGGTCATTAGTTACTCTTTAAAGCAGAGAACAATTCAAGGTATTAAAAGCAAATAAAACCTCCTCTGTTGAAGAGGGAAATACATATGCATGCCAAATGCAATGGGCCTTGGCTACACAGTCACCAATGGCTGGGATCTTATTCCACCCGCACCCACCAACTCACCCTCAGTGGCCAGAATAAAAAGGATAATAGAAATTAACCGCTGGGCTAGTCTTCTTCAGGATTAGGTCTCTCAGCTGTCTCAGCTGCCTCCCTCTTAAGTGGATGACATCATCTCTGGTCTTCCCCCCAAACAAGTGGCTCTTTCTCTGGTCCCATATAATTAGCTTCCCGAGACACAATGGGAAGGCCTTAGCCCAAGCTTTTGGGGAAGACATTTGAAGCACAAGGGAATATTAGTGTTTTGCTTGGGCTGTGGAACAAATGTTCTGGAAATGAAAAATTTTGTGTGTTTGTAATTATGCATATCCTGCAGCATCTGCATAATGGGTCCAATTCAGCCTTGGCCTTGCTGCAAAACTGCCGTGTCTGTGGAGGGAGGTCAGCGCATAACATGAGAAGTGAACAGGAAGCTTTGCGCTGAAAATAGTGCCGTAATTTTTTTCTTTTAATTTTAGGAATGAACTTTTCTCTTTCAGTGTATCTTCATGCATTTGCCAATATATTCTAAGCACACACAAACACTTGTAAAATGTACGTACATGTATAAAATCAGCCTTTGTTCTGAGAGGATCTTTATAAAGAATTTAGGTGTTTTATGAGCAGGCGGCTGCCTTCTTCCTGGTCCAGGTTGGAATTTTAAAACAGAGGAGACAAAATACTAAAGTAGAAAAACTTCTTGCCACCAGGGAAACTCAGAAACACTAATGCTGAGGGACTCGATATAAATAAAATACCTGCTGGGGTTAGGTTCATTTTCAAAAATATTTCTTTAGAGAACTATATAAAGATTCAATTTTGATTTGAACAGATTCACCAGAAGTTTGTTGTGTTTTTTTGTTTTTGTTTTTTCTTATTTAACACTTTGGATGTGCTGTGTGCTGTTGATGTTTTAAAGGTTTAGCAGAATATCTATGCATTAAGGTTCTGGGTTCACAAAGCAAGTTTTCGTTTAAATGGCTTGACACTTTTTACCGGGTAACCCAGATGGATCCTATGGCACTTTCACACTCAAGATGAGAACAGTATTCTGGTGGCTACTTTAAGTCCTAAGTTTAAGTATTTGGCAGTTAAGATTCTAATAAAAATCACTGAAAGAGAATATTTATCAACATGGCCTGAGCCAAAGTGGTCCTGTTAAGTCAAAAAAATATGAATTCCATATTTGGTCTCCACCAAATTTCAGCGGTTTTAATGGAGGAAACAACACTTACAAAAGGAGCCTGACTTTATATGCTCCTCCCTCACTCCAGCATCCTCAGGTCCAAAGAGTTGATGCCAGCAATCTTTCTTATATATTTGGATACAAAAAGGCTTCGTCATTCAATTAATTGATTTTATTCATATTTTTATGAGAGACATCATGTGTGTCTCCTTTTCCCCAGACCAACCAGGATGGCACTCAATCATTTCAAATCCTGTATCAGTTGAAGTCAAAAACAAAGTTGTCCCCCACAATGGATTTAAAGCAATTCTGGAGTTGTCTTCCCCATCAGCTGTTGCTCCTCTGTTATCCAATCACCTTGGTATGCTGCAGGGCATGATAAAATAAGTAGCCAGGTCACCAAGGTGGGGAGTAACAACTCACTGGCTTTTTATAGTTCCCCCATGCAGCTTCTGACAATTACATGTCACAAAAATAAGAGATTTACCACTAATGATGGTCTCTTTGTGTTTAATCTATGGTGCCTACAGCCTCCTGGCATTTTTATTTGGGCAAACAGTACAGTCCCATTCCAGGCTGAAATGCAATGCTCCCTTGGTTTATTCGTAGGTGGCACAACTTAAAAGATAAAGTCTTTTGTCTTTTGCTCTTTATCTGCCTATGGACAGTGGAGGAACAGGAGCTGGGGGATGGGAAAGTAGAATCCCAGATAACATTTCTCCACCTAACTACTCCATGTGCACACATGGACACTGTCTTTCCCAACGAGTCCTTGCCAGCCTGCGCATGAAGGCATGGCACAGCTGGCTAAGTAAGGCTTCACTGTTTGCTTCCCGAAATCCAGACTAGCAACAGCATCAATTAGTTCCGTGTATCCTCATTTCTCATCTTCCCTATTCCTTTTCAGTCAAGGTCATGGTTGTCTTGGGGCACCAGGGTGGCTTCGTCGGTTAAGCGTCCAACTTCAGCTCAGGTCATGATCTCACGGTCCATGGGTTCGAGCCCCATGTCGGGCTCTGTGCTGACAGCTCAGAGCCTGGAGCCTGCTTCAGATTCTGTGTCTCCCTCTCTCTCTGGCCCTCCCCTGTTCATGCTGTCTCTCTCTCTCAGAAATAAATAAAGCATTAAAAAAAAAGTTTAAGATCATGGTTGTCTCATGAAAAAATATTCACAAAGAGGTTGCATGAAATGGGGCTAAGGGGATTCAGAACAAGTCTCCTCAAATGTGCCACTTTGACATGTGGACTATTTTGAGATAAAGTCAACTGAGACCCTGAAGGCTCAAGAAAAACATCTGCCCCTCCCTTAATCACCTAGAAGAAGCTAAATGGAGAGCTGCCTGAGTGGCTCAGTCAGTTAAGTGTCTGGCTCTGGCTCAGGTCATGATCTCGTGCTTCATGTGTTCGAGCCCCATGTCGGGCTCTCTGCTGTCAGTGAGGGCCCACTTCGGAGCCTCTGTCTCCTTCTCTCTCTGCCCCCTCGCCCACACATGTGCATGCTATCTCTTTTTAAAATAAACATTAAAAAAAATAAAATGAACAAATGGAATATCTTTCCCAGAATAAGAGTTATTACCAGACATAAATTTTATCTGAGTGACCTGTCTACATGGCAGGGCAGACATCTAATTATTAAACATCTGCTCTTCTTACCATCCTGTGAATCGCCCTCCTCTTTGAAGCATCAGGTCCTATCCCATTCCTCAGCCCAGGATGGCATATATATCTCATTTTACCAGTCTATGAGCCTCTTGTGTATGTAGCACAAAATTATTTTATTTTCCATTAACCTCTTATGTCATTTTTTTTAAGACAGAGAGATGGGGGAGGGACGAGGGGATGGAGAGAGAAAGAGAGAGAAAGAGAGAGAGAATCTCAAGCAGACTCCACACTCAGCACAGACCCTGAATCAGGGCTCGATCTCAGGTGTCTGAGATCACGACTTGAGCTGAAATCAAGAGTCAGATGCTCAACAACTGAGCCACCCAGGAGCCCCTGTCTCATGTCAATTTAATTCTTCCAGGCCGAAGAAATTTTGAGGAGTAAACATTTTTCCCTTTCTCCCTTTCTTCTGACACAGAGCTGTCCAATCAGAAAGTGCTAAGCATGTGACAGAAGCAAACAGGATATGGGAATAAAATGGGGGAAAAAACAGAAAAACTGCACCTACATTCTAGGAATGAGTATCGGTTTGCTCTGGTGATACTAATGTGAATGAGAAAATGGCTGAAGCCATAAACAGTTTCCTCACACTTCCGTTATTTCTGTCTGCACTTCACCCCCTGTGTGCACTGAGCGCACCTATTCCACAGTTCACCAACAGGCTCCCAACAGATACAGCACAGCAAGCTTCTCTACATTTCATGCACGTATTGCCCATACTAAAAAAAGTTCACCTGATACAGAGAGCCAAAGCGGGAAACAGGTCCAGTGTCTGCTTGTTGGAAATGAATAACCTAAGAGAAGCATTTTTTAAAAGTGGATAAATAAGAAATCGGTGGACATACCATTTCTATATCATCAGATTAAACCGAAAAGAACCAGATGGCCACTCATTTTGTAGTGGTTGGCCACTCAGCCAACACATAGTTTTCTACACGTGGGCACCACTGACCTAGGGCAAAACTGAACAAGATCTCTGGAGAAGACCCACAGTCAACTGATAAATAACTGATAAGTAAGGGGAAATGACCCACAGTCAACTGATAAATAAGGGGAAATGCTTTAACTTCTAACTTTGATCCTTCCCAGGAAGAGATGACAGACAGGCCTGCAATAAATGAGACTTTTAGGCAAGCAATTCTCCCAACATCCACTTCTTCCTTTGCATTCTCCAAGTAGCCTCAAAGTTTTAGCCACCATGAAGTAGAAAACTTTTTTTTTTTTAAGACATGCAGTGGTTGAAAGATGGTCAACCGGAGGCAGATGGGGAAGTCACGGAAGCACAGGCTGGCTCTGGCTTCATACTAGAGGACCCAGGATGAAGCTCAATGGGCTTCTGTTAAATTCTGAGCACTCAGGTTACTCAGCTTTGTATCTGAATATCTGTACCTAGGACAACTACAGAGAGGAGGTGCTTAATAAATATCTGGTGACTCAATGAATAAATTCTAACAGGCTGTCAACTTTGGAAGTAAAATATACTGGCTAACACATCTGCTGAATAAATGGCCTGCATTATTACAGATGCTCCCCCAGCCCAGACAGACACACTTTCAGCCTTCTGCAAATGGCTCCACTTTAGGATTTTGGACATTTGGTGCATTAGTTAACTGTGGCTGCTCTAACAAACTTGGTGGTTTAAAACAAGAGAACTCCGAAGTCAAAAATCACTAGGTGGAAATCAAGATCCTGCCTGGCAAGCACTCCCTCCAGAGGCTCTGGGGGAGAACACATTCCTTGCCTCTTCAGGCTTCCCGGCTGCCAGCATCCCTTGGCTGTGGCTTCATGACTCCACTCTTCAAGGCCGGCATCTTCAAACCTCCTTCTGTTCTGTCTTTGCATTGCCTCTTTGTGTGGGCAAAATCTCCCTCTGCCTCCCTTTTAAAAGAGATACATTTGATTGCATTTAGGACCCACCCAGATAATCTAGGATTATCTCTCTATCAAAATCCCTAACTTTTTAAGTTATTTATTTTGAGAGAGAGGAGCAGCAGAGAGAGAGAGAGAGAGCAAGAGAGAGAGAGAGCGGGAGAGAGAATCCCAAGCAGGCTCCACACTGTCAGGACAGAGTCCGATGGAGGGCTGGAACTCACGAAGCCTGAGATCATGACCAGAGCCCAACTCAGACGATTAACTGACTGAGCCACCCAGGTGCTCCCAAAAATCCTTAACTTAATCACATCTGTAAAGATCCTTTCTTCAAATAAGATAACATTTTCAGGTTCCAGGGAGTGCGGCCTGATGTCTTTGGGGGCCATTATTTAGCTGAGTATTACCAAATTGAGTATTACCAAAAGAATAGAGCAGGCAGCAGTGATTGTGAGAAACTTCAGACTGTCTCTATCGCTATGAGGATGCTTGCTGCCACATCTGCGTTATTTTGTTGTAATGCCTGCAGTTACGAATGGGATATTATTGACATTGCACAAGTACTCAAACCTTTGGATTTAAATTCAAATCTGAGCTGCCCAACAGCTGTCAGAATGGAACTGTCTATCTTGGGAGAGATCTACATTATCTGTGTTGAGAGGGGGAAAGTCTCCTTTCTCCTTATCATGGGGCCTTAGCTCTACCAACCACTCCACTTTGTTGTCAGGCCCAATCTGTGTGACGAAACCCACGAGGGAATTGGTGTACATGGATGAGGCTGGTTTGGGTAAAAGAGATATTGATGGGTCAAGGCCGAGTATTGGCAGGAGAGCTAGAATTGGAGCTTTGGATTTATTACCATTTTATTTACCACTCTGATGCTCAACACGTGGTTCTTGGGTCCCTAGAACACTGCCTGAGGTAGTTTTTGGGGCTGGCTCTAAACACGGTTTATTCCTGCTTCTTACCCACACACTGAGCTTCAAGTCTGCCATGAAACCAGTCTACAGGCTCCCCCTAACGCAGAGAGCTCCACCCCATATATGGCTGAGTTAAATCTTCATATGTGGCGGCGCCTGGGTGGCTTAGTCGGTTAAGCATCCGACTTTCGCTTACGTCATGATCTGGCGGTTCTGGTACATGGTGGCCAGAAGTTTTACTCACCATTACTTTTATACCGTCAATTCAAATTCCAATGCGGTGAAAAAGGCAATCTTAGAATTGTTATGAAAATAATTTGACCCCAAGGACACTTTGAGAGACTTTTGGGCAACCCCAGGGATCTACAAACCACACTTTGAGAACTGCGTTAAAGGATAAGGTTTTAACAGTATGTCAACAGCACTATCAATGGCAAGCTAAGATCCTCAGTCAGATGGAGGCAATGTAATTATGACTAACCCCAGAGTTAGTTTTGCAAAAATAATTAGTGAAGAGTTGAAGCAAATTGACCATCTATGCAACCATCATAGACATAATTCTAAACCACCAAGAAATCTTTGAGGCTAAAGGTAAGGTATGAACAAAGCATGAACAAATCTGAATGCCATGAATACAGTCAACAACCTGAAAGCAGGGCCATTTTTTGGGCAAGTGAGTAGAGAAACAGCATTGCACCTATCCTCAATTCCCTAGCCTCACAGGAATGAGGGAGCAGAGGAAACCATAGCAGGAGCAGCAGGAAGATGGAGGCAAATAGGTCATGGTGTGTCCTTGGACTGTTCCAAGATCCTGGGGCCAGCCTGCCTGGTTTTGAAGCTCTCTCTTGCCACTTGCCAGCACACAACCTTGGGCAAATTCTGGAACCACTATCTGTCTCAGTCTCCTCATGTCCAAGGTAACTATAATATTAGTGCTTTTCTCACATGATTGCTGTAAGAGGTACACGAGATGACGTACCCAAAGCACTGAGCATGGTGCCCAAAAAAATAGTACTCAGTACATATATCTTATTAAAAATAAGGAACAGGGGCGCCTAGGTGGCTTAGTCGGATGCATATATCTTATTAAAAATAAGGAACAGGGGCGCCTGGGTGGCTTAGTCGGTTAAGCGTCCGACTTTTGCTTAGGTCATGATCTCGCAGTTCGTGGGTTCGAGCCCCGCGTCGGGCTCTGTGCTGACTGCCAGCTCAGAGCCTGGAGCCTGTTTCAGTCTGTGACTCCCTCTCTCTCTGACCCTCCCCTGCTCACGCTGTCTCTCTCTCTCTCCTAGAAATAAATAAAACATTAAAAAAATTTTAAAAAAAAATAAGGAACATACTTCTGTACTGATTCAACTCTTCCCCACATGCATAAGTGCTTAATCAGCCCACTGTTTTGCCAGCATTAAGTGTTCAGTAGAAGTTACTTCCTCCTACCAGCGAGCCTGGGAAGCCTGTCTGGACCTGTCATTTCTTTTTTCTTTCTTTCTTTTTTTTAATTTATAGAACTCTTTTTTTTTAAGTTTATTTATTGGGGGTGGGGTAGAGAGAGAGAGAGAGCATACTCACATGCATGTGGGGAAGGGGCAGAGGGAGAAGGAGAGAATCCATGCTATCAGTGACAAGCCCCATGTGGGGCTCAAATCCATAAACCATGAGATCATGACCTGAGCCCCAGTCAAGAGTCAGAGGCTTAACTAACTGAGCCACCCAAGCATCCCATGTTAATTTATTCTTAATTAACTCTTAATTGCATTGTGAATCATTTTTTAACTTTGGCTTTTAAATTATTTTTAAACACAATACAACAGTAAAATTAAGTATTAACCTTCAAAAAAAAAAACCAAAGAGATCCTAGTCCTGGACTTGAAAATGCCTTGCATGTTTAACTCCACCCCCTGCTCATCCATTATCAGGACCCCTCTCCTCCAAGCTCTCCACACTCAGCCATAGTGAGGTTTGCTGAGTTCCCTGACTGGCTAGTTCTCGCCCGTCATAGGCTCTCACACCCTCCATTCCCCATGTCTGCCTGGATCCTCTGCTCTGACTCTGCCAGTCTGGTTAGGATTTCCTCCTGCAGATCTCTGCTCTATAGACCTGTCATTTCATCCCTGCTGCTCTGAGCGTCATGGCTCACTCACCAATGATTCACTGAGAAATCTGATGTTTAAATGTGAAAAAGTATACACAACATGCAAACTGTTATATAAAAATGGAAGTGCTTATTATATAGTGGAATTATGTTTCATGTTTTCTTACAATTGTTTCCTTGGTGCTGAAAACATGTTTGAAAACAAAAAGAATTGTTTTTAAAAATTAAAACTAGCAAAACATTTAAGCCACTGATAAAAATATCAACCATGCTTTTTTCTAGTAGGTCTCTATGGTAAGCAACATAATGCACCCCCCTCCAAAGGTATCCCCAGAACCTGGGTTATCCTGGTGGGTCCAATGTAGTCACAGGGTCCTTTAAAGTTGGAGAGGTGGGCAGAAGTCAGGCAGTGAGAAATGTGACTACAGGAGAAAGGCACAGAGAGCTGCGACACTGCTGGCTGTGGAGACAGAGGAAGGTGCCACGTGCCAAGGGATGTGGGCAGCATCCAAAAGCTAGAAAGGGCAAGGACACAGATTCTTCCCTAGAGTCCCCTGGAAAGAATGCAGCCTTGCAAACATCTTGAATTAGTGACACCCATTTATTTGGACTTCAGAATTACAGAAATGTAAGATAATAAAGTTATGTTGTTTAAACCACTAAGTTTACGGTAATTTGTTATGCAGCAAATAGAAAACGAAGATAGTCACAAAGGTCATCCGATCAGTGCCGGTATGCTTTGGTATACAAGCAAATAAGCAACCAGTCACCAGGGCGGGGACTAACAACTCCTGTGGCTTCAAGAAGCCCCCAGTGCAGCCTTGGCTGTTTAAATGCCACAAAATAAGAGAATGATCATTAACGGCAGTCCCGACCCCTGAAGATTTAGATTCAAAAGGCCTGGGACACAAGGATATCCATTTTTACTAGTGACTCTATTAGAAACTGATGGTGGTCCATGCATTGAGAGACATCCACTTCTGCTCATAAGGAGCTTATAATTTAGGTGCTGAGTAGGTATAATTCCAATACCTAATAGATAGATAAATATTCATACTTCCAAAGACAAGTTAACAGCCAGGGACGAGTGTACAAAGCTAGAAATGGCCTGGAACACATAAATCCTTCCATATGCTTTGTTAACAAAAACTAGCTGTAGTTAAGCCGGATGAGGCCTCTGCCAGCTCTCCGGCACAGCCGGTGCCCGCGGGCTCTGGTACAGAATCCTGGCAGCCCCACAGACCTCTCCCCCGTGGGCACAGACTGAAGTCAGAACCCTTCGTAGCCTCCCACCTGTCTCTCTTGTTTCCTTATGAGGTGGTGATGTGCTGGCCCAGGGTGTGTCATCTTCAAACTGAACCCAGTTGCTGATGGCCGAGGCCAGGTCGGGTGGCGGCTGCTTGGGGCTCCCAGGAGGGGAGGCTGCTTCAGAGATGAGGCCCAACTTTTCAGAGGAGTCATCCTGCTCCGAGTGGGAAAGTTCCTGAGAGCCTCCATGAACCACATGGTTCTCCCCGGAGGAGCTCTCAGACCGGTCTGAGTAAGAAGATGGTCCTGGGAGGTGGTCTTCGGTGCCCCCTGAAACAGAAGCCAGACCCTGCCATCAATCGTGTGAGCGAGGCCACTATTCAAAACTGTCTTGTGGAGGAAAAACCAAGGAGAGGTAAGGGGTGAGCACAATTCCGGTGGGTGAGGGTGAAGAAAGAGCTGTGCCCATCTGTCTCTATGCCCAAGGAGTGTTTCCTAATAATGTGTACAAAGGATAACCTCTGCATGTCCCCAGTTGGTACCCAGGCAGGCTGAGACTGAGTAAGACTGGAAGTCTCACTCACTATTCTGACCCCATGCCCTATTCCATTGCGTCCTGGGCACAAACAAAAATGTTTACAGAGGCCAAACTGAGTCGAATGAGAAAGGCAAAAGGCAACAGGGACTGGTAGAGACTTAGGCTGAACAAGAAAGCATCTGTCTGGACTGAACACATTCACATTCCAACTTTAACCTCTGTGCAGTCCAAACTCCACCTGTCTACAGACCGCCAGGTGCAAACTCTGTACCAGGACCAGCTAAATGCAGCCCAGAGGCTCCTCCCCTAGCTTTCTAGCACTTTATTGGTCCAGGAACACTCAACAGTCTTCAAAAAAATTTTTTTTCTTAAAGAGAACTATGTCCTAATTGTGGTGGTGGTTATACAAATCTATACATGTGTTAAAGTTTATCAACTGTGTACCAAAAGTAGTCAAGCTTTACGATATAAAAATCGTAAAGATTTCTAAAAATCAAAGAACTAATATAAAACTTTTTCTCTCATCATTACCCAAACAAACTAGTCCATCTGCATATAACCAAACCCTTTAGACTTGTGCAGCCCAACAGAAAGAAAAGGTGAACCACATATGTAATTTTAAATATTTTAGTAGCCACATTAAAAAAAAGTAAAAAGAGAGGTTAACTACTCTTACTAATATAAAATTCAACTCTGTACATTGAAAATGTACAATTCTAACATGTCGTTAATGTAGAAGTTATTAAAGAAATATTTTACTTTCACTAGGTCTTTGACATTCACTGTGGGTATTTTATACTTCAAATATATATTTTTTTAATTTTTTAATGTTTTTTAAAATTTATTTCTGAGAGAGAGAGAGAGAGATAGTGTGAGCAGGGGAGGGTCAGAGAGAGAGAGAGACACACAGAATCTGAAGCAGGCTGTAGGCTCTGAGCTAGCTGTTAGCACAGAGCCCGACGCGGGGCTCGAACCCACGAACCCTGAGATCATGACCTGAACCGAAGTCGGATGCTTAACCGACTGAGCCACCCAGGCACCCCAATACTTCAAATATATTTCAATTCAGACTCACTGCATTTCAAAGGCTCCAGAGCCACATGGCCCCATCCTGGAGAGCACACCTGTACACTCACACTTTCCAGACACCATAAGTGAAGCTGGGCTGATAGTAGTTGGTGGCAGTAGCTTCAGTGGAACAGAATCAGCTGATAAGGCTCTGCAAATATCTCCTGACCCCTACCTTGACCTTCATCCCTGAGCACCAGTTCCCTGGAAGTCATTTAGCCATATTTATCATGATCATGAATGACAATTAACTGAGTTCTCTCCATGTGCCAGGCGCTGGTCTAAGTCCTTTCCATATATTAATTCACTTAACCCTCACAGCCACCCTGAGGAAGCAACTGTGATTACCCCTACTGCTCAGATAAACTTACTGCTCAGAGAGGTTAAATAAACAATCTACCCAAGGGCACGTCACTTATTTGTGACAGAGCCAGGATTTGAGCCCAAGCAATCTGGTTCTAGCGCCTGTCACTCTCCACAACTATGCTTTAGAAACTGAGGAAATCCAAACTGCTGCTGGAAGTAACATCCTAAAAGGCCAAATATAAAGTAGTTTGTAAACACGAAGTTTATGCTCCTTGGAAGAAAGCAGCCAACACTTTTGCTGTTTCCAGCCCCTTTTGTTTGGGACTCTAAGGTTCCTAAAGTGCTTCCCCCAGGCTTCTAAGTGGGAGAATATGTACCTCAGGAAGGTGATACACTAGCTCTTTTTCACGTTATTAAGGTTCCCCCCCCCAAAGAATGATCAAGTAGAAGTCATTGTAAACAGTATGGATCTTTGCTAATCTTTTCACTTAAGAAATGAAAGTGCTCCTTACCCTCAGAAGGGACAGGGAAGAGCGATTCCTCGTTGAAGGAGACCCACTCTGACTGGTGGGTAGCAATCACATGGTCCAAGGTCGTCATGCTAGGAAGGCACTGGTCATCTTCACACTGACAGCCTCAGGTAGACCCCAGAGTAATGTCTGGGGTGGGGTTTGGTGGCACGCGGGACTTGGGCCTCAGCTGTTATGAGGGTTTTGTACAGAGCAGCACGCAGAACACAGGTAGATTGGTCCCTTCTTGTCTTTGGCTACTCTGCCAAGAAGAAATCTGTTTTAAAAAATAATAAAAGTTAAAAAGGACAACGATCACCTTATATCCAATCCACACAGGTCCAGGGTTTTCAACATTGCCCACAGGGGGGTCTGGGGAGTTTGCAACTTGTATTCCTTCTCTCTGCCCTGTATTGTCCCCACTTCTTGTACAAGTAAAACCTTGGTTTGAGAGTATAATTTGTTCCAGAAACATGGTTGTATTCCAAAGAACTTGTCTATCAAAGTGAAATTCAAGAACCATTGGCTCAGATGTGATCATGTGATGTTTGGCATCACATACTACTTGTATTAAATCACTTGTTTATCAAGTTAAAATTTATTAGAAATGTTTCCTTGCCTTGCAGAACACTCGCAGAACAAGTTACTCACAATCCAAGATTTTACTGTATCTGCCTTTAGCATCAAGATCTCTGTACATGACTTCACATCAGACTTGTAAATAATCATGCAAATTTTAATAATCAGATTCCCAAATTTCCCCAATTATTATATTTTGGAAATAGTTCTATTTATAATATAATACCATTATGGTAAAACAAAAATTAAAACTTTTCAAAGTACTTTCACTTTCTTTTACCAGACGGCTAAATAAAAGCTTGTTCTTTCCTAGTAAGTCAGTGCAGTTTCTTGCCTTAGGCAGGTAGCTTTTTGCAAGCCTGATTTAAATTCTTGGCAGAAACCCAACCACCTCCAGATGGAACTTCCAAGCACGGTTTGCCAATCAAGAAAACCAGAAATGGAGTCATCTTTTTCATTTGGAGTAAAGGGGGAGGGAATATTTGCTTTAGTGAAAAATGTGAGTTAAAGAAACATATTTTCAATCTAGCCCATTTTCGATCTACTATGAAATAGCACATAAAAGCCTAGCCTTTACTCACACTGCAACTACGTTCTATGTATATAGGATACTTAATAGACTTACAATTCTGTTTGTACTATTAATGTCCATTTACAACTTGAACCTAGCTCTTGCTCTTATAATAAATTAATAAAATCTGAATTAATGCAAAATTAATGTGTTTCCACAAAAGAGCTACCATCTGCCCTGAACACTATCAGCTCTTATTAATGGAGTGCTCACAATATTGATTTTAGTCTAGAATAATTTAACTCATAGTCTTGTGACTGGTGTATAATAAAAAGAACATGTTGTGGAAATTTTAGTGTAGATTATTATCTGCTGTAAATCATCTATGCTGGGCTTAATCTGAATAGAAATATGTAATAGTTTTTGCCTTTTTTGGTAACTAAAACAGTTTTGCTGTACAATACTCCCTAAAAATAACTGCTTGCAGACATTTATAATTTTCATAAACATATTTTCATACCATACCTCATTTGATTTGATAACCATTTTAGTTGAGTAAGACATGTAACTATAATTCCTTTACAAATGAAGAAATTTGGGGTGAGAGGAGTGATTTATCTAACACTTTCATTGTTTCCAGGCCCTTGTTTGGTGCCCTAAGAGATTTCCTCCAGGATTCCAAGTGGAAGACTTCACACATCCCAGAACAGTGACAAGTGGACTCTTTTTTTCCTCCATGATAAGATCCCACCCACTGAATGATCAACTAGAGGCCACAACAAGCAGGTGTGTTAGATGCACCAAGCTATCAATGACACCCTTAAACCTAGGTCTTCTGGTGTCAAAACACTCTGATCTTTGGGTCACAGCCACAAAAATAGTACTGGAATATACTCAGACTATCACCCAACTAAAGCACTTTACATCAATTACAATGGAACCATAATGAAACGATCAGTGGAACTCCCCATCTGCCAGGGCATCCCAGCTGAACAGAGAATGGAAAGCCTGGAAATATCTCTTCTAAGTCCCTTTCCCAAGATTTTTACCAACCACAAGACCAGGTGTGTGCAAACAGGCTGGAGAGTGCAATGCTCCAAACCCAGATTTCACCAGAAAACCACACAGAAGCCCAAAGACCCTAAGAGCTGACGCCAGCGGGCTTCTCCCATAAAGCCTTTCTCAAGTGCCATCAGACATCAGCGTCACTCAGTATGGTAATGGCTGCAGGCCACGATAAGACAGCAAAATTGAAGAGTCAGACTCCTCCACTCCCAACAACAGCAGTATGTAAACCAGATCCAACAGCAACAAAAAAGCCACAATACAAATTCATGTGCTGACATATGCAGCATCATAGCTCAATGGTGAAAACATCCTCCTGATCCCGTGATGATGAATCCAGCAGAATTCACAGATGAGTGTGGGTGGGGGATGGGACAAGGGAAGAGGAGAAGGAAAAGGGTGAGGGTAATGGGAAAAAATACCTAGAAATTGTAGAGCTCAAAGGTTTTAAAGACCAACAGTCCAGCTCTCAAGTTCACAAATGAGTCAACTGAGGTCCAATGAAATCAAATGCAGCAACAGAGAATGAGAGCATGGGCCTGGGATTTGAATCCTCTACAGCCTTTACGACTCATTTAACCCCTGTACATTAGGAATAACAAAACTCACTTCATAATTTTAAAGATTAAGAGAGATAATACATACTGAGTGCTTAGTACTGGGAGTAAGGAACCCTCTGTAACAATGAGAATGCTGATAGCAGGTAACCTTACAGAGGGCTTACTATAAGCCTTCCAGGTCCCATTCCAGACACCTTATAAATGTCAGCCCTAACCACTGCTGTTGTTAAATTACTTGCCAGAAGTTACACAGCTCGTTAGTGGAAGTCTTGGGACTAGAATGCAAATTCATGAAACCATCCCTTTCTGTCATTTACACATTCTGGCTTTAGTCATTTCTCTTTTCAATCATTTTTAGAGCAGTTCTCCCAGATGTTAAGTAGAGTCAAGCACTCAACCTCCTTTTTAGAGATACAAGCACACTTTGGCTGAGGATCCAAGAACACTACTCAAAAAGTACGAATGAAAGAAGAGTCCCAAAGATTTATCTACCCTTCCTTAGCTTGTCCATCTCAGATCCAGATATGGGCTGGTTATAGACAATAAGCAGTCACAAGAAAGCCTGGTGGAACAAATTTGTTACAGGGAACCCTTTATCATAACCCAGTGAAATGGATTCTAGGTATCTGTCATGAAACAGCCACATCTAATAACTCATGAGATGCCAGACCTTGCAAGGTGCTGTGCTAGCAGCTGGAAACCACAAAGGAACCCAATAATTGTGAGGCTAAGTTGACACTGGTATTGGTTTCTCTATAAAAACCTCACCCCATTTTTAGAATATGAATCATAAAGTTAGGCTGCAAATCACCACAAATGGGTAGTGACTCAGTATCGGCAGCAGGATTGACCAAGAGACACTACAAGTTTCATTGCAGTGTCTGGCTTCCACTTCAGAAAGCAGTTTCTTTCCCAGCATCCCTTATATACTAAAATCCAGGGGTGGTGAACAGTTAGCTGATAAGGTCGGAGTCACAGAAGTAGATCTGTCTTGTGCCGATCCTCTGATACACACTTGTGAGTCCTATGTGTTTGGAAATGTACTAAGCACCCTTTGAGATAGTGACCTGCAAGGAGCTCGCAATCTAGCTGGGGACACATAAGAGCAAACACAACAAATCCAGGAATAATCCTGCTGGAGGACACACCAAAAATGCTGTTTAGCCATTGAGAGATCTGTAAGGGCTGGAGCCATAAAGAACTGGGCCGATTTCTTGGATATGAAGAACATCCTTGGTTCTGGGCCACCAGAACGGAGAAGTAAGGATATCTGAGGGCATCCTTGGGACAGAGGATCAGCATTAAGCGAAGTTAAGAGTCAGACCTTTGTGGGCTTGTTTCTAGGCAGGTGAAGAGGTCAGTCCGATGAGAGCTGAGGTGTTTACTGGGGAAATGGGAGAGAGAATTGGTAGCCTTAACAGCTGAGGAGAAGAGTTCAGTGGGAAATGGTAAGCTGCCAAAGGCTTGGGTGGAGAGTGACTGAAGAAATATCCCTATAGGAGATGAATGCTCCTTGGACAACACCTAACAAGGAGCCTGGAGACAAAAGCTATTGGTCACAACAGGATCTCGGTGTGCCTGGCAAAGTCAGGGGGCAACATCATCAGAAACATGTACTGAGTTCTCTGTGTTGGGCCCATTTTAGGGCCTGAAAGTACAAGGAAAAACAAGAACTGACCTCAAGTAGCTCACAGCAGATGTCAGGGGGTATACTGACAACACAAAACAATAACACAGTAGGCTCTCTAACCTATTATGACAGGTGATCCCTCAAAACAACGACAGCAGAGCATATAGGTGTTAAAAGACTACTGAGTAGGTGGTCGTGAGGTACACCTTAAAATGGAAGGGAGGGAGCAAAAGAGCAGAGGGGCAAAGGCATTTTAGGAAGGGGGAACAGGACTGGTATGTCTAGTGGACAGTGAGTTACATTCTGTTTACAGTAGGAGATGGTAGGAGTGGTGCTGAGTCCACACGAAAAGGAGGGGCTGGAAGAGAGACAGCTCTCAATTTCAGAATGAGTTTGAACATGTGAAACTACTCTTCCCATTCCCACTGCCAGTGCCTTGATTCAGCCCCTTATTGTCTCTCATCCAGATAATCACCAGTCTCTTACCTGTCTCCCTGCCTTCATGGTCACACCCCTCCAACCTATTACCCAATGCATTATGCCAGAGTGCTTTTCTTAAGCCTGAAATGCCCATGGCATGACTCTGCTTACAATCTCCTCAATGGCCCTCATAGCCAGACTCCTTCCCTCCTTATGTTAGGCAGAGTTGGTTTCTTGGCTGCTTACAAGCAAGAACTCTGATCTATGGTACCCTTCTCTGACTCCCACTAATTCCACTTGTCCCTTATCTTCTATGTGTTGATGGTATCTTACTTATACTAATTTACCAAATTATAATGAAATTATTTGCTAATGTGGGTCTCATGCCAATTAGCCTATAAGCTCCCTGGAAAATGGGACTAGATTATTTTGTTGTTGATGTCTTCAATTCTTAGAATAGGGTCTTATATTTATTAAATGTTGAGTAAATAGTGGAATTAGAAAATGAACAAATTAACTTGTTTTGTCAGGGTTTTGAGCAGGTAAATGTTTTAGTAAGGTTAATTAAAACTCTCTACATAAGATAGCTTGAGGAACATTCTAGATATAAGGCAACATGTATGTGCCCTTTTCTCTTTGATCTAAAACTGTGCGTTCCAATTTAGGGAATGCCTGGGTGGCTCAGTCAGTTGATTATCTGACTCTTGATTTCAGCTCAAGTCATGATCTCATAGTTTGCAGGTTCGGGCCCTACATCAGGGTCTGAGCTGGCAGTGCAGAGCCTACTTGGGGTTCTCTCTCTTCCCTTACCCTGGTCACACACTCTCTCAAAAAGAATAAACATTAATAAACAAACAAATAAATCTGTGTTATACAATTTTAATACAGTAGCCACTAGACACAAAGTAAGTATTGACATGCAGCCTAAATTGACTGGTCTTTGACAAGGATGTCCACTCTCACCAATGTTATTCAACACAGCGTTGGAAGTCCTAGCCTCAGCAATCAGACAATGCAAAGAAATAAAAGGCATCCAAATTGGCAAGGAGGAAGTCAAACTTTCACTCTTCACAGATGACATGATACATTATGCGGAAAACCCAAAAGACTCCACCAAAATACTACTAAAAGTGATCCATGAATTCAGCAAAGTCGCACGATATAAAATCAATGTACAGAAATTGACTGTATTTCCATACACCAATAATGAAGCAGCAGAAAGAGAAATTAAGGAATCGATCCCATTTACAATTGCACCAAAAACCATAAAATACCTAGGAATAAACCTAACCAAGAAGACAAAAAAATCTATACACTGAAAACTACAGAAAGCTTATGAAAGAAATTGAAGAAGAAACACACAAAAAAATGGGAAAACATTCCATGTTCACGGATTGGAAGAACAAATACTGTTAAATGTCAATACTACCCAAAGCAATCTACATATTCAATGCAATTCCTATCAAAATAACATCAGCATTCTTCACAAAGCTAGAACAAACAGTGCTAAAATCTGTATGGAACCAGAAAAGACCCTGAATAGTGAAAGCAACCCTGAAAAAGAAAACAACCTGGAGGCATCACAATACCAGTTTTTGACGGATATTTTTCAGTAGACATAGAATTTGAGGTTGACTTTTCTTCAGTATTTTATCTTTGCTCTCTATAGTTTCTTTTATTTTTACTTTTTTAATGTTTATTTATTTTTGACAGAGAGACAGAGTGTGAGCAGGGGAGGGGCAGAAAGAGAGGGAGACACAGAATTCGAAGCAGACTCCAGGCTCCGAGCTGTCCTCACAAAGCCTGATGAGGGGCTGGAAACCACGAACCACAAGATCATGACCTGAGCCAAAACTGGACACTTAACCAACTGAGTCACCCAGAAGCCCCTGGTCTCTAGTATTTTTGGTGAGGAGTTGACTTTGAGTATTATTTTGCTGTTATATCTTATTTCTCTAATAGCTTTTGAGATTTTTCTCTTTTTCTTTGGTTGTCAGCAATTATCTATGATATGTATAGATATTGTTTTCTTAGAACTTACTCCATTTAAAGTTTATATACTATTTCGAATATGGATGTCATTTTTTTGGGTTATATTTGGAAAAATTCAGTCACTATTTCCTCAAGTATGTTTTTCTGCCCCCGTTCTCTATATCTTCTCCTACTAATCTGTTTTCAAGTTTATTGATTCTTCTATCATCTTCATTCCCTGTTAAACTCATCCTGCAAATTTTTCATCTCAGTTATTCAACTTTTCTGTTTTAGAATAGATTGATTAGATTCATCAGATTCTTTTATAGTTTCTATTTCTCTGCTACGATGTCCTATATATTCACTTGTTACAACAATACTTTTCTTTAGTTCAACTAATATATATATTCTTCTAATATATAATACCTGCTTTACAGATTTTGTCTCCAAAATCCAGTATTTGGGCAATTTGGGGATTAGTTTCTGTTGACTGTTTTTTTGTTTTGTTTTGTTTTTGACTTTGGATAATATTTACCTATTTCTTTGCATGTCTACTAATTGTTGATGATACACAGAAGACATTCTGAATTTGAAGACGATCAACTCCGCAGAGTTGATTTTTTTGCCAGAAGTCAACCTGCTTGCTCACATTCATTTTGTATGCGCTTGGTCTTCCACTTTGTTGGATGGATTTGTGAAAAGCCAAAGATGTCTCCTAAGCTCCTCTAACTGCAGATCTCAACTTTCAAACTCAATCCCCACAGCAGATTTTGACAGCTCCAGACTCTGTTAGGGTGGGCTAAGAGTAGGTCTGACTCTAGACCAGCAGCTAGCAAACTACAGCCATGACCCGAGTGTGGCCCTCTGCCTTTTCTTGTAAATAAAATTATACTGAGACAAAACCATGCCCATTCATTTATATACTGTTTATGGCTGCTTTTGCAATTTTTAGCAAAATTGAGTAGTTATAACAGATGCTGTATAGCTCACAAGATCTAAAATAATTACGATCTAACTCTATTTAAAAAAATTACCAACCTTGCTTGAAAGCATGGTCCTTACCCCTAAGACATAGACTTTCTCTATCTTTTCTGGATGCTTAGAATGTTAATAATGTGTTAAGGAGGTCTTTCCAGTGTGGCTAGGGTGGACTGCCAATGTCTCCCAATACTGCCTGACCTCTAGTACTTCCGCCCCATTCTCAACCCTGGAGCTACCACTTCTGAAAAATCTCATATGGTTTCAGTCTGTATGTTTGCACTCCTGCCAGGCCAAGGATTCCCTGGGTACACCCAGACACACTTCTGCTCCCGAGTTCCCCATGCAATTCTCTCTTCTCTAATGCCCTGCCTGGCAGATTCCAGCTGCTTCACTGTTCCAGACTCTGATCTCTGTGTCCTAAGCTCAGCAGGACTGCTGTGCTCAGTGTAGACTCCAGCATATGATGTTGCAGTCAGAAAACTTTCTCCTGGAAGAGAGCCAAGGTGATCATCAGGCTCACCTCATGAGCTTTCCTTCTCTCATGACTGAAATACTTACTGTGCTTTCTGTTGAATAATACCTAAAAACAGTTGCCTCCTACAGCTGTCCAGTAGTTTCAGTTGTTCACTGCACAAGGACTAGTACGTTACCAGTGATAGCCAAAATTGAAAGTCCTACCCTGAAACATTCCCTTCTGACTTGTAATCATTTTCAACAAGAGAAAAGAAGTCTAGTTCAGATCATCTAAACTAGGGTGATTTTATAGTGATGTCCTGGAATTGTTAATCAGAAGTTTTAGAAAACTTTCATTAATCATATGAAAAGGAAAAGAGGCTTTCATGTAGCTCTATGGATTAATTCCATCCCTTCAGAGCTGAGAAAATGCTTTTGTTTTGTTAGAGTGGCCATGGTTTATGCTACTGTAACATAATTCTTGTTTAGTTAGTGATCCAAAAAGATAATTTAAATCTGAGAATTTAGCCATCTCCCTCTTGGGTCTCTCTGCCATATATATACAACAAGACAACTACTTTGGAAATCTCTGCACCCACTTGTTGGGTTTTGAGGCTACTGGCAAATGCTATCCAGCCATCTGTCTGGAGTTTATGCAGAAACATCTAAAACTAGATTCTAGTGCCAATTCGAAACCCCAAAGCAAAGCCTCAACTTTTTTCTGATCAAAGACAAGCACATAAAGGTCAAAAAGAAAACTGGGAAGAAAGAAAGGAGGAAAGAAACTAAGACTGCATAGATTGTATGTATTTCTGTAAAGCTTTCTTCCAAATCAAGACATTCAACCAATTTCCTGAACGTCTGCTATGAACTCAGCATTTGCAATGTAGAATACAAAATAATACCAAGCATGGTTTTATACTCTGAGACCTCTGTCACAGTGGGCTAAAGAAATCACAGTGATTTAATCACAAAGTTAAAGTAACCATTCCACTTGTTTCATAACTTCTCAGAATAAACAGAAGTCCGGAAGGCACAATTACCCTATGGCAAAGACCTATATCAGATTCATGACTTGGAACACTGCTTTTCTTCCTTCTTCCAAAGTCTTTTGATTTAGGAGAGAACAGAGTTCATTTTAACAGAACCTGAACACTGGAAAACACACACACACACACACACACACACACACACACCTTTTAATTAACAGATACTTTGATGTTCCCAAAAGGAAAAGGTAAGTGGCTTTGGTTACGTGCTTGTACTATCTTTTCGCCATTTTTTCTTTCATTCTTTCATTTAAATGTATTATTCTTTAAAATAAAAAAAAAGGGGGGGGGCACCTGGGTGGCTCAGTTGGTTAGTTGTCCAACTCTTGGTTTCAGCTCAGGTCATGTATGATCTCACAGTTCGTGAGTTCAAGCCCCACATCAGGTTCCACGTTGTCAGCAAGGAGCCTGCTTGGGATTCATTCTCTCTCTCTCTCTTCCCCCCTGCCCTCCTGCTCTCTCTCTCTGTCCCTCTCCCACTTGCTCTCTCAAAATAAATAAATTTTAAAAAATAAATAAAAATTTTTAAAAAGACTGATCACTCCTCCTCCACTGGAACTTGGGGAATAAAATGAATACCCCAGCTTCAAGTCAACATACATAGAAACTCCAAAAGGAATATATGTCATATTTCAACTAATGTCAGTATGTATCCATGATTCTCCACTATTTCTCTTACAATCACATACATCATAATTTCCTATCCCTAGATAGGGATGTCTGTTTTTGTTCCCTCAAAAGTCACATTATTTGTGTGTGTGTACACATATATACAAATGCATATACATATATATTTACATGCATGCATATACACATATCCCAATGTTATAATTAAAAATATTCTATTGTGTGATTTTTCTTCAAAATAAATAATCCTGATTGCTGCGTTACTAAAAAACTCTATGGCTCCACATTCAGAGTCAAGGAACTAAGTCACACTTGGCCTGAAAAACAGGTTGTCTCTGATCTTAGGCGCATTCCTGAGGCAGTGACCCTGAAGGACATCCCTAGGTGCTTGAACAGTGTGTTACATCCAGAATGTAATGAATAACCCTAACACGTCACCCTTTAAAGTTTGCAGAACACTTTCTAGCACCTCAAACCCTTAGAAGGATCTGGCTTCCTCCATCTTGGTAAACTCATCTTGGCTTACTTCAGTTTCATATTTGGAAGAGGAATACTACTCTTCTGCCTGTATGAAAGTAGGACATTGGTGTGGATAATTTATTTCCATCTACATTTTAGAGCCACAAACCTATCACTTTAGATGTTCCATCATAAGACTGTCCATTGCCTAGGTGTCTGTCTATAGGAGTCTGGTGGGTCCCAATGGTGGCCATATTTTCTAGGCATACCCCTAAGACTTTCCAAGAAGCTAAGCAAAATATTACTATCATATTTCATTGAAACTAAGATCCCATGGATTGTAAAATGCATCTCATTTTAGATATTATAAAATATTTTTAAGTATGTATACTTATATGTATGCGTGTATACATAGACACATACATATACATACACACATTTCTTTGAATCAATGAAATATACTCTTATTTTTATACCAAATACCAAAAATTATAACTAATATATATTTCCAGGATGCAAAGAACTTCATTAATTATTTCAATTCATTTTTACAATAACTGTGAGGTAAGTAAAGCAAATATTTCTCTCATTTGATAGATATGTAACTGCCTCAGGAAGATTGCTTGACTAGCCTAAGGTCACACAGAGAACCATGACAGAGTTGGGACAGAATCACAGTCTTCTGACTCTAACCTCTGTCCGCTTTCCCCTCCACCATATTTTGCCTTTCAGAAAACAGGTATAACAGATGTGTTAGCCGAATCCCCAACATCCATTTCTTCTCCTTATCCAGCACCAGAGGATGGATTGTTACTGGTAAAGCCAATCGCAAAAATTTCTATCCCTGCTTTCCCAGCCTCCCTTGCACCTAGGGGTGGCCACATGACCAAGTTGTCTAGTGAGACACAGATGGAGGTATGGTGAGATCTAAAGCTCTGAGAAGTGGTTTCTGTCTTTGCTTTGTCTTGCTTTGTGTTGCATGTCTCAATGAAGGACACAGATAATGCTCATGCAGACCTGATCCTTCTCCCTTTCTCTTTTTTGCTGTCGTCTTGAATCTGGTCATGATGGCTGCAGCTGTGATAACCACACTGCAACCACAAATGAAAGGGCAAGAGAATCACAGTCATTGGCCCTGATGTCACTGAGCCACTGGCCCAGTATCAGTAATCATTTAAGTCTGTATTTATTGTTAGATGAAAAAAATGGTTTTGTTTAAACTATTATGATCAGGTTTTCTGATACGGGCAAATGAATGCAATTCTAGATTAACCGTGGCAAGCAGAATTCTAGACCCCCATGATCTCCACATCCTGGGGCAACTCCCATAATTATGTCATATTGCATGGTAGAAGGGATTTTCAGATGCTAACCAGTTGCCATTAATGTAGGGTGACTAAAATCAGAGAGTTTTCTCTGGCTAGTAGCAAAAGAGGTAGTTCAGAGAAGTTCAAACATCAAAAGAAGGTTCTCCATCACTCAGATGGAGATGACCACAGGGGGACCACAATCCTAAAACCACAAGAAACTGAATCCGGCCAACAACAGGCATAAGCTTGGAGAAGCCTCTGAGTTCCAAGTGAGCTCACAGTAGGCTAACCCTTAATTTCAACCCTGTTGAAATTACTCTGTATAGAGAACCCAACCATCCTGTGCCAGCATCATAAATTTAAAAAGGGAGGAAAATTATTTTAGAGCTCAAAATCTTGAGGAACAAAGCCTTTTTTTTTTTCTTAAATATTTTTTATTTATTTCTAGGAGAGAGAGAGAGAGACAGCGGGAGCAGGGGAGGGTCAGAGAGAGAGGGAGTCACAGACTGAAACAGGCTCCAGGCTCTGAGCTGGCAGTCAGCACAGAGCCCGATGCAGGGCTCGAACCCACGAACCGCGAGATCATGACCTAAGCGAAAGTCGGACGCTTAACCGACTAAGCCACCCAGGCGACCCGGAAAAAAGCCTTTTTTAAATAACTTCCCAGTGTGGATAAAGGACTGGACCTCAACTGACATCAAATACAAAACCTAGTAGGGAACAGATAAAAAATACAAAGTAGCAAAAGAACACAAAATTATACATGTAGCATTTTGGAACATATTACATAGGATCTCTCTCCCCAAAAAGTTTAATGTCTTTTTCTGCCTTGCTTACTTAGACTACTGCAAAATTAGCCTGCCTTCCAAGAGACATGAGGCAAGGCTGGAAGGGTGATCATTTTTAAAACAAAAAATTAAATAACAATTTTGGGTATCTTTCCTTTGAACATTAGGAGGCTAATGAACATGCAACCAGTTTACTGGTGCAGTAATCATGATATCATACCAATGACTCTTCCTAACAACAGGGATGTCAACATTTTGGAATGTATTAAAAGTCGGCTGAGGGGAGAGTGAGCAAAAAGGAAGGAAAGGAGAAGTAGAACAGATTGTGGAATCTTCTCTCAAACATTTTCCTAAAAATAGGATATTTACTAATTCATCCATCAAATTGTTAGCAAATACCTGCTAGATGTTCAGGATACAAAAGTAATCAAGATAAATATAGACACTGCCTGCAAGGGGCTTATATCCGAGAGAGGAAAACAAGGACTAAACAAATCAACTGTAAACATGTAAAATATCTGCAAATCAATGCAAGGTTAAGACCAGGAATAACAAGGGATCTTAGTTATTAACTTAGGGTGATAGAGGATCTCTCTAAAGAGTTGACATTTAATTACTACCTCAAGGATGAGAAGAAGCCAACTATGACCAGACAAGAAGTTCAAAGTATTGAAGGTGGAGGGAACCAAAGGCAGAGTCTGAGACAGAAACAAACAAGAAACAACTGAGAGTAGAATGAGCCAGGACGACAGAAGCCTGACGTAAGGTTGTAAAGGTGTTTCCTTTTTAGGAATATGGGTCTTATGAGCCAAATTTAGGCATTTAGATTTCATTCTAAGCACAATGAGAAGTCAATGAAGGATTTAAAGAACAATTAAAATTTAATTTGCCTTTTCAGAAGCTGAGTGGAGAACAGATTGGGGGGGAGGGAAGACTGGAGTGAAGACAATTATGAGGTTGTCACGTGGCTGAGATGAAAGATGATGGCGGTCTGAAACAACTCAAGTGTCCTTCCGTGGAGGATGGATAAACAAAATGTGGTATCTACATAGGACAGAATACAGCCTTCAAAAGGAAGGAAATTCTGGGGCTGCTGGGTGGCTCAGTTGGTTTAGTGTCCTACTTCGGCTCAGGTCCTGATCTCACAATTCATGAGTTCGAGCTCCACATAAGGCTTGCCGCTGTCAACAAAGAGCCCACTTTGGATCCTCTGTCCCCCCGCCTCTCTCTGCCCCTCCTGTGCTCACACTCTCTCTCTAAAATAAACAAACATTAAAAATAAATGGAAGGAGGGGCGCCTGGGTGGCTTAGTTGGTTAAGCGTCCGACTTTCGCTTAGGTCATGATCTCGCAGTTCGTGGGTTCGAGCCCCGCATCAGGCTCTGTGCTGACTGCCAGCTCAGAGCCTGGAGCCTGTTTCAGTCTGTGACTCCCTCTCTCTCTGACCCTCCCCTGCTCACGCTGTCTCTCTCTCTCCTAGAAATAAACAAAACATTAAAAAAATAATAAAGGGAAGGAAATTCTGCTACACACAGCATGGATGAACCTTAAGGACATACGCTAAGGGAAATAAGACTGTCACAAAAGGACAAATACCAGATGACTCCCCAGAATGTCCCTGAAGTAGTCACATTTGCAGAAACAGAAAGTTGAATGGTGGCAGCCAGTGACTGACATGGGTGGGGAGTTAGTATTTAACAAGTACAGAATTTCAGGCCTCAAAGATGAAAAGAGTTATGAAGAAAGATGGGTAGGGATGGTTGCACAACAACGTTAATATACGTACTCCCACTGAATGATCACTTAATGGTTAAGATGGTAAATTTCACATTGTACTGCAACACAATTTTTGAAATAAAAGTTTTTGTAAAAAATGACCATGTAAGCTGAAACTATGCAAAGCAATTTTCATAATCAAAGGGGAAAACATGACTGTTTTGTGAGCTTTTAAAACTTTCTGTCAAAACGTTAAGAACTCTCACTGATTATAAACGTACAGGGTAATAATCACAAATCTAACATCACTTAGTACACTGAAGTTGAAAATGTGATTAAAGTGATTATTTTTATCAATAAAAAAAATTATAGTGACCAGAATCAGGATGGGGGCAACGAAGATGGAGAGAAAGAAGCATATTTGAGATAGATATTGGAGGTAGGGTCTATAAAACTTTCTGATGGATGCCATACATAGGGAGAGCAAGGGTGAAACAGTAACTCCTGGATTATGGTTGAGGACTGGGTGGATGGTACCGCCATTGACTGAGTTGAGGGAAAGATTCAGATTTAGGGGTAAATATTTCTTTTTAAACATGATGCATTTGGAATGCTTATTAGACATCTAAGAAATATGTCAACTGTGCACTTGAACATGCAAGTCTGGAGCTCAGTGCTGGAGATATAAATTGTAAAGTTATTACCCAGAATGGATCGAGTCAACTAGAGAGGCTGTAGCGAAAGAGGAGGGTGGCTCAAGTTCTCATCTTCAGGGCAGTGTGGTGGTATACCACACGACTCAAGTCCAGGGCCCTGTGACTCCAACTGGATAGAAAAGAGGAGGGAGCCCAAGTCAGGAGGTGCTACCATGCTCTGCTCTTCAATATATGGGCACGTGGGGGCCAGAGGTCCTAAACCAACCAGGTCGTTCTATACCCGGCCACATGGAAATAGAAAACGAGTTTGAAGTGGGGCTTTCTCCATGAGACACTTTTTCTCCAGGCTTGGAGAAAAAAAAATTGAAAATGCTTCTAAAGAACTCACTAAATCCAGGGGCAAATATCTTCAGTGCTAACTCTATCAGCAGGAGAGGGGCAGGTACCAGGCATGTTATAACAAAGGCAGGAATTTCCTGAAACCACAGGCAATTTTACAATTCTGAATAACTATGAAATGAGACAAAGTGGGTGAGAGTAGTCAGCAGATTGCAGCATTATTCCAAAAGTAAGGTCTGCACATTGTTATCAAGAAGCAGCAGAATGAGGAAACAGTGAGCACCCTGAAAACAAAGTCAGGTGCTTTGGCAACTCTCCTGGAGCCACCAATCGTTCTTCTGCACGGCTGGTTGCGGAGGCACAGGCCCAGGGAAGGGCAGCAGCTAGACTGGCTCCCTCTTTATTAACAACGATGCCCACAGACCTACCTCTCCCCCAGCCTATCCAAGCACTCTTTATGTGCAAGCTCACTTCTGTCATCCCACAGATGAGGCACATCACCTCCTTTGTTCCTCCAACCAACATTATAAGGTAGGTACTATTAGTAATATCACCAGTTTGGAGATGACAAAAGTTGAGAACAGACTGATTAAGTAACTTGCTCCAGGTCAGGGCTCTAGTAAATGGTAGTGCTGGGATTGTAACCCAAATCATTCTAAGTTCTGAGATTGTTCTCTAACAATCCCTGACTCATTCGTTCTCAACAAGCACTGAAAGCCTACGATGTGCCAATCCCTGACTGTGCTAGTTTTAGGGACAAATAGACAACAGAATCCAAAAAGGCTAATTAGCCAACAGTCTCATACTCATGAAGGACTTGAATATTATTAAAAATATAAGTATACAGGGGCGCCTGGGTGGCTCAGTCGGTTGAGCGGCCGACTTCAGCTCAGGTCATGATCTCACAGTTCGTGGGTTCGAGCCACATGTCGGGCTCTGTGCTGACAGCTCAGAGCCTGGGGCCTGTTTCAGCTTCTGTCTGAATCTGTCCCTCTCTCTCTGACCCTCCCACACTCATGCTGTGTTTCTCTCTGTCTCAATAATAAACATTAAAAAACAACAACAACAACAGAAGTATAGAAGGGCACCTGAGTGGCTCAGTCATTTGAGCATCCAACTTGGGCTCTGGTCATAATTTCACAGGTCATGAGATCGGGCTCCACACCATTCTCATTGCTATCAGCATGGAAATCACTTTGGATCCTCTGTCCTCCCCCCGCCCCCGCCCCTCCCCCGCTTGTCTCTCTCAAAAATAAACACTTTTAAAAATGGAAGCACATATTTAGTCACAGAAATATACTGAAAGGACTGAAAGAGGTACCTGCTACAACCTTCAATTCATGTCCTGTTACCAAACCATTCTGCCTAGAGAGTTCAACGAATATCATTCATAACTCCCATAGTTATCTTGTGTGTAGCAAAATTATATTTTCTGGGTTTCTGTGTGGGTTTCTGTGTTTTTCTGTGTAAGAATATGCATTAAAGGTTTTAATTTGGTTAAATTCAAATACAAAAGAAAGGTTATAATATTTTTCTAACCCTGTCTTAGAACTCTTTCAGTCCTTAATATAATGGGAACCTCTGAAAAAGGAAGGAACATAGGTCTCTCTCTAGTACCTTTAAGAGGTCCTGAACTTGAATGACAGCATGGGTTACTATGGAGGATGACCAAAGGTCACAGGGGTAGAGGAGCTTGGGGAGGCTTCCTAAAAGAGTCTCAGGAAGCTGAATAGTGCACAGATTCAGAGCACAAGCTTTGTGTGGAGTCATGCAGGCCAAGCCCGTCACTGTTCAGTGTAATCATGGGAATGTCTCAAACTCTCCAAAGTTTCAGAGAGTCCTATAGGGATAGAAAGAGATGCTGTGTGTAAGACTTTCAGCACATGAATGATAGGTATCCATTAACGTTAGCTCTTACCATTAGTATTTCTACTAAGGATGAGTAGGAGTTAGCATGGCAAGGAGGGCAGGCAAGAACTTGCTGATTTCATTCCTGTGGTCATGGCATTCAGGAAGTGAAAGTGGAAGGAAGAGGGAGACCTTAGAAATTTGGGGAAAAAAGGAAGTAGTGGTGTGACACAGGAAATGGCCCGGCCAGCTGGATGGGAGGTATTATTAGTTGGCCTGGAAATGTCTCTGGAGAGAAGGTCCAGGACGCAGGGACATTACACAGGACAACTCTGGGACTCCATTTGCATGACTGTCTAAGTGAGCAATGTCTGTGGACATAACCTGTGTGGCCGAAGACAGCACTGGCCTGGACAGGTGCCCCAAGGGTCCTTGCACCGTGGCCACCACAGCTACGTAGCTCCTCCCATTGCTGCTGTGTCCAAACCATCTGGGCTCCTTCAGTAAACAGGGCAGTAGTGCGACCAGCACCGCCACCAACCCTTTTGGGCCACATGGAAACCATATCTAAAAGGGTCCAGTTGTGACAAGAGTACCTGAGATTATTCCAATCTAGTGGCAGCAATGTGGGACCTTCATTTTAGAAACTCCTGCCAATGCTCCCTCTATCAAGAATGACAAGAATTAGAGGAAAATCAAGCTCCAGGCCACAGATCTCAAGTTTGGTGGGTGGCTCTAAATGAGGTTATCTCAGTGCAGATTTAGCTGTTAATAAACACAGAGCTTTATTCTCTCAGGTAGAAGGCAGAGAAAAAAACTATTTCCCTGTATTTCCCTCTTTCACAGAAATAGGACTTTCCTCCTGGGCTGCACTGCCCACCCCCCTTTACTCTGTCTTGGTCACGGAAGTCCTCAGCATCTCTCCCTCCACTCCCCCAGATGCCCTTACCAGCACTCCATCCCCTGGCACCCTAACACCCCCACAGCACCAGGCTGCACAACTCTGGGAGGCGCCATTCACATACATACGATGTGATGGGGAACACTGGCTCCTTATGGGAATACTGCCCCCAGAGCCGTGCAATCCAGCAGCCTGCGCTCATCCACCACTCATTCCCACACTTCAGGAAAAGCAGGAAGATGATAAATGTTCAGGAGAAAACCCTGACTGGGAAAGAAGATGGAAGTAATTGTCTACAGCCATAGGGATCCTTATGCTTCTTCTTCATTCAACAGAACAAAAGAAACCATAGTGATAGGAAATATAACCCATCGGGTTATATTTCCTGGGTGATCAGAAGGATGACAGCTGTACAGAGGGCAGAGAAGGGCCCGGTAAATATCCGAAGGAAAGGAGGAGGGTGGATTAGTTGGCAGTGGAGGTGGACAGGAGTTTTAATTGGGGGTAAGCTGACATTCAAGGATTATGAAACAAAAGGGTAGATACAGAAAATGGAGATCTGGTGCCTAGAGAAAAACAAGGGGTAGAAGGTTAGATTTGGAACACGCATACACACACACCCCCCCCAAAAAAAGATGATACATGAAGCCAAGGAAAGGAACAGGTTACCAACAGAGGAAAAAGACAAAAGAATAGGGCTAAGCCCTGCAGTGTGTCTACATACAGGAAAATGGGGAGGTGAGAAGGAAAAAAGGGGGTGCCCAAAGTGATAGAGCCAGACGATGAGAGAAGAGAAAAGCCAGAGGCCATTGGGTTCATGAGAGCAAGAAAACTCTCAAGAAGGTATGTTTCTCTAGTGTCAAATGTTGTACAGAGTCATGACGGGGACGTGGATGGTCACTGCCGACCCTTCAGAAGGTTAACTGAAGTGACAGCTCCTTGAAGGATGGTCTGTGTCCTTTCTCACTGTATTCCCAAAGCTCACGGCCAGCTACACAGAAGGAAGGCAGCAAGTGTTTGTGGAACAGGGTAAAGCAGCTAGAAGAGAAGGCCTATTGCAAAGAGTTAACAATATACCATGATTACTGTTTAAAGTTTAATGACCCTTAATACAACTTTGTAAAGGAAGGCAAAAGGCTACCAATGTACACACTGTTAATCCCCATTACAAACTCCTATGGAGGAAGTACTTTTTGCCTGGCATGAATTAAAACTCACTTTAGATAAGGAGCAAGAGATTTCCTGGGATCTTCCCTGTCACAAATTCTTTGAATGACCACAGCAAAGTTGCAAAACCTTTCTGCTTTTCTTCCCCACAGATGTATTAATTTGAGATTAATATAAAATTGTTTGCAACCTTGAAAATACTTAAAAGATACTTTTAAATACTGAAAAGATAGGAAATCTATTTAACTAGTCTCAAACCGTGAGTCTCACACGTTGCACAAAATAAAACACCTAGCAGGTAAACACTGCTTCCATGGAAGGGTTTTAGCATGCCTTCCTATCTGTTTCAGCAAGTGTTAAACTAGCCTGAGATTTACCAAAAAAGCCCCTCCTGAAAACCCAATAAAACCTTTAAGGGCTAAAAAAAATATATCACCTTACATTTGTTTCCTACAAAGAGATTAACTCCCTCTCATTCTCAAATTGTACTTTGAAGACAGAATAATAACTACAGGAAATACCTTCTGATAGCTTATTCTGTAAGGCACTGTGCTAGGGGTCTTCCAGGCATTATCTTATCCAATCTTACAACCGTTCCACGAGCATGCTATTGTTAATGCCTATTTCCAGATAAGGAAACTAAAGCCTGGATCGGCTAACTTTCTCAAAGCTACACAAGTTGGAAGTGGTGAAGCGAGGCTTTAAACGCCGAATATGTCACACACCCTCACAGGATCAATTTTCACAGCTGTATCACTGACATTCAAAGATATGTGTCTGATTTTTTTAATTAGAAAGATGTT
The DNA here is from genome assembly GCF_003009895.1 of Hyaena hyaena. Lineage (NCBI taxonomy): Eukaryota > Metazoa > Chordata > Mammalia > Carnivora > Hyaenidae > Hyaena > Hyaena hyaena. Next base: position 1,125,632 of record NW_024081231.1, read on the forward strand.
TAAAAATAGGAAACCACGGAACAGATGGCTAGCCTACACAGGGACCAGATCCATGGGTTCCAAATGATGGACCTTTTACTACTAATAGACCCATCTGCCCATTCCCCCAAATGAGGGCAGCCAGTGCTACATGAAAAGGGAGAAGAGGGGATGTGTGACTGAAGGCTCAGACTCCCAGCTAGGCCCTGTCAGATCCATACACTAGAGCCCATCTGATCTGTTCCTCTCCCTTCTTGTACCTTCACTGGCCCCTGTTTCTCTAGGGAAAGTGTCTTAGGGTGTGGTGTGTTCCTTAGAAATCAGAACCTGAGATCACGCTTCTAGGCCAGTGCTTTATAGTAATCCTGGGGAAGCTTGAGTTAGAAAAAGAAATGAGACAGCAAAATCAAATAAAAACTGGGGCAGGACCAGTCATAGCTTCACGAGAAACATAACTTCTCACTCAGTCATATGGGATACCCCCAGAGAGGCTGGTAGAGACTACAACCTCCCAAAAGTTTCCATTGAAGGGAGTGATGCTCTGAGAGGAAAAGTATCTGCCATCACCTGCCCCTTTCTTATTCCCCACTGGGCCAAGGTTCATTCCATGGTGACCCAACTTCCCCACTTTTGGGGTGTACCATCTTGCTCCTTCAGCAGCAAATAGGGAAGCTAGATCCTGTACACTACAGGGTAGTGTTTCATCTGAGTCCAGAAGTAGTGGGAATAGGCCCCACATGGCCTTCGATGGTAGAATGGTACAGTCCAGCAGAGCTGGTCACCAAGGCAACCCAGAAGGAAGTGGGGTTAAGAGGATTTCAGGTGGTGTGTAAGAGGCAGCCAACAGAAGAAGGTTAAGCTTAGAAATGAACCAGTACTGGTATGCAATGCCACATTAACAGAAAATGGAAGAGATAATCTAATAAATCTTCTTGGATTGTGGGTTATTTGTGCTCATTGATCTTCTGCAGGTTCTGAGAACTCTGACTGTTACAGGACATCGTCCATTCTTCAGTCATTCAACAAGCATTTCTTCAGCATCTCTTATTGCTAGGCATGTCCTAGTGAAATTCTTGAGATAGAGACAGGGCTAAGAGATAGAGAGAAGGGGACAGGCAAATAAACAGATCATCACAACACAGGGAACCCAACAGTGCCATGAGTACACAGAGGAGTGGCACCTAGTCCAATCTTGGGGTCAGTAAAGAATAACTGAGGGAAGGTTATAGCTGGGCAGGGGCTTGAAAGATGAACAGAAATTAGTTGGGGGCAGGGAAAAAGGAGATTCCAAGCTGGCAGTATGGCATAAGAATAAAACAGGACAATGCAACTTAATTAGAGGGTGCCATTTTACTTAGCCATGTTTAAACAGTTGTGTTAACATGCAAAACCACTTTGGTACCAAAAGGTACGTGCAACAGACATCCGTGTCTCTCACATCATCCACAGACCTCCCTGCCACCTAATCCATTCTTGAACATCCCTTATCACTGACCCCAATCCTTAGAGTATGTATGAATCAGCAATGGGGTAGGATCTGGAGATACGAGTAAGGCATGGTGTGAGGGGAAAATGAGGCTAAGAAATGAGGTCAAGTTCAAGGATGGCCTGAGATTCGGGGGTGGTATTAGGAATGGGGCAGGAGGCAAGGATGGGGGTGATGCAGAGCTAGACTGTTTTGTACATGACTTAGAACCTTGAAGTATAATAGTTTTTTAAATAAGTTCTTCAGCTTAAAAACAGCTATAATAAAATGTGATACATTCATACAAAGTGTAGAAGAAGAATGAAAGCATGTTGTGCTTTCTGAACTACAAGCAGCTCAGTTCGAGGAAATAAGCTAGGAGAGAGTAAGGCAAGAGTCTGGAAAGATGAGACGTCAGAGGGCCTTGTAAGTCATGCCAAGAAGGTTGGATTTTGGAGGGCAATGGAGAACAATTAAACAATTTTAAATGAGGAAATGATGATTCAATCATATTTCAGAAAGATCATTCTGGAAGCAATGAGGAAGATGGATAGAGGGCGGGAAGACCAGCTAGTAATTACAGTGATCAGGCATTGCAAGATGAGAGATAAACAGGAGGGATTTTTTTAAATGAGCCATTTAAAATGAAAGATCATCAAGACATGGGGATAAAGTCTATTTGAAGCTCACTTAGATTGAGGGAGTAGTAATGTGGTCAGTGGATGAAAAAGATCCTTAGAAGACTGGAAAGGTTTCTGGCCATTCACCGGCCTTTAGAAGAACTTTATAGGGAAGAATGACTGAGAAATCGTAGGGACATGATGAGTTCACTTTTAAACCCAGTGAGTTTGATGTGCCTGTGGGACCACAGCACGGAGATGTCTTAGGGCCTGTTAAATGGGTCGAGAAGTCAGAAGAAGAGAAGTATTGATCATACAGATTAAAAGGTCATTGGCAGCCATTGGTTTGGAGTGGGTCACCTAGAGAGAATGTGTAATGTGAGGAGAAACAAGAAGCAAGGGTGGGAAGGTCAACATTCACGTGTGGGGCACTGGATCAACAGCCACGTGGGAGTTCACTCACTGTACACGCCTGCTCTCTCACCATCATGAAGGCCGGCATCAAATCCAGCCTTCCATTGCAGGAAACATCAGCCTGGTTTGCTTAGAGCCCAGAGGAAGACCAGGTAAAAGAGGCATTAGTGTTCACTTCAACAAGCTAAACTCTTCAGGTCGTACAGAGTTAAGGGATTTCTGTGTGGGCTCAAGGACAACAGAAAGAGGAGAAGAAGCATTAGAACCGCAGGGATTGTGTATTTCCACATTTCCAGCTTTCCAGCACTGGGAGAGTGAAACCTTCCTCCCCTTTCTTGTGGCACGGGCTTCTGTGCACCTGAGATGTACCCATTTACACCAATACTTCAACTACAATCACGTGTCATCCGCTAGGAAGAGTTCTCTAGTTAGGGTCAAGGCCAAGATGTGTAACTCAAACTTGAACATCTCTCCCTAGAACTGGTTCTTAGCTTTTTTTTTTTTTTAAATACGGATCTCTGGATCTGTCTGAGGTATAATTTAAGCCAGAGACCTTCATCTCGAAGTAAATATACATACATGCAACATACTTATGATTTCTGCTGCTTCACAGACACCTTTGCCCAAGTCCCTCCATGGATCCCCTATGGGTCTCTGGACTCCCTGTTGAAGGCTCCACCCTAGAACAATTTATCTAACACATGTCACTTTCAGAATGTTGAAAACAAAACTAACTCATTCCAGAAGAGAGCACAGCAAAAGGAAGCCAGGCACTGTGGCTTCCACTGACCCTGAACTGATAATTCCTTATTTCCGTTTTCAGTAATGCAGAGGATATCTCCTTCTCTTTTCTAAGAATCCCCGTCCTTCCCCCCAACAAAATAAGACTACAGGCATAGAAACCAAAACAACGCAGGCGAATGTGAAAACTCAGGGCCTCTGCAGCAGGCCGCGTGAGGAGCATTGCCAAGGGCCCCAAGCTGATCGTGACACTATCCTCATGCAGCCATGCCCTTACAAGCAACAAACATCCCTAGTTCAGGTCGGCTGACTGAGGCAGTGGCAAGATGGGGTCTCCAACTGCTGGGGACAGTGGCCAGGAACACAGCCACACTCGGTGGGCTTGGCACAGTGTGAGAGTTGCCTGAGGCCTGGCTCTGCTCTCCTAGAGCAGGGTCTTGGGTTGTGATGAGTGACAGGTACGGCTGACATGCAGTATAGTTTTGAAGGCTGTAAATTTATTTATTTATTTTAATGTTTATTTATCTTTAAAAGAAACCGAGAGACAGAGCATGAGTGGGGGAGGGGCAGAGAGCAGAAGACACCGAATCCAAAGCTGGCTCCAGGCTCCGAGCTATCAGCACAGAGCCGAACGTGGGGCTCAAACTCATGAACCGCAAGACCATGACCTGACCCGAAGTTGGAAGCTTAACCAACTGAGCCACCCAGGTGCCCCAAAGATTGTAAATTTAGACAGCAGATAAGTTAGAAGTGCTACGACTTACAGGACAAAATAATCCTCGTTACAAAATGCAAGCAACTCGGCACCTTTCAACGGAGACAACTCACCCATCTCCACACTCCTAGTAAATTTTCCTCTTCTGCATCTATTTTCTTATATTTTCTATGTATATTTTATTACAAAAGGAACACACTCTCACTAAAGAAAATTTGGGAAATATAGAAAAGTATAACCACCACTGTATTTTTGAAATGATGTGATTTATTTCATCATTTGCATGCACCTTTTCAGCTTCCTAGGGACACTTGCATTGTTCAAGGGTGAGGCATTCCTTTTTGGGGGGGAGAAGGGCTGTCACCAAAGACAAATGGGACAGGATCCTTTGACCTTGTGACTTTCTGGGCTCTCACCTCATGGCCAAGAATTATTTATTCTATTGTTTTTTCCAAGTTGATGGAAATTTCCCACCATTTATGCCTATTCTCTTCACTTCCTCAACCTGAAAGACCAGAAAGAAAAATTTAATCACTGGAAGCTCTTTCCTATTATTTTTTCTGCTTCGGTATTTCAAATGTTTTCTTTCAGCCTTCACACCACCCACTGCCATCTGGAGAAGTTTTCTCAAAAATTCTAGCAGGGATTTAGAAACCAACCACACCGTTACATGTATTTGGTCCCGCCACCACTAATAGTTGTATTTCTTTCGGTGGATGTCTCACTGACAGTAACTCTTGCAAAACAGAAAAGCCACAAGTGCAAAGCATATAAACCATAAGTTCAAACACAGCAGACATGCTAATTAAAGAATCCAGAGAAAAGACTTCAGAATTTGATTCTCCTTGCCTCTGGATTCTTATGTAGCTTTGAGAGGGAGACTTTTTAAAAAATAGATTCAGAATCATATTATTTGCTGAGTGAAATCAAGTTTCTTGAATGCGTTTTCCAACCAAGTGTAAAAACTGGAATTTAAAGCAGTGAGGGAGAGGGGCGCCTGGGTGGCTCAGTCAGTTAAACATCTGACTTCGGCTCAAGTCATGATCTTGGGGTTCATGGGTTCGAGCTCCGCGTTGGGCTCTGTGCTGACGGCTCAGAGCCTGGAGCCTGCTTCAGAATCTGTATCTCGCTTTCTCTCTGCCCCTCTCACGCTTCCACTCTGTCTCTCTCTCTTTCAAAAACAAACACTAAAAATTAAAAAAAAAAAAACAGTAAGAGCATCAGTTAGTTTACTAGACAAAAGTGAGAGCCTTCTCACCTGCCTCACAGTGGTAAAGAGCACACATGAGGTTAGTGTAAATGATATTGAAATACTGTCATTGCTAGGATATCCATTTTTTTTCTGTTTCAGTTTTCTCTGAATACTTGTGTATCTGTGATTCATGTACCAACTGCCACATACACAGGCCAGACTTGATTTCTGGATGCAGTGTTTGAATTATGCTTTCAGAGAAAGCATAAATGGCTGAACTATTGTGTGGAATTTATTGACTATCTTCCTGAGATCTTTTACTTTTAATAAGAACAAAAAAAATAATAGCAGTATGGGTTAAATTAAAATGTGGTTTTCAATTTAGGGGAAATTCAAAGAGCTTTAAAAATGTGTGAGCTGTTACCGCTCCTCACTTCCAACACGCTGGCACGAACAGTGAGAATTTTACAGTGAGAAAGCGAGGAACAGCTTCATAGCACTGACACAGCTACATGCACTGGGCCCTCAAACCCCTGAGACGGGCATTTTTACTACCAGTTACCATCTCCAGATAAGGAAACTGAGACTCAGATGGTAAGTAGTTTGCCCAAGGGCACAAAGGTAGGAAGAAGTCAAGTGGTATCTGACCCTAGTTTATTGACTCAGTAGTCCACGCATCGCAGAGCTCAAATGATAAACTATCCAAAGAAAATGCCAGCATCAAATGGGTCCACACTTCATTTCACTCTAGCAAGTGAAGAAAACAAACCAGAAAAGTAGAGCCGTCTTGACTTTTCGACTAGAGCAGGAATGTCCCCAGATTCAGCCCTAGAGCCCCTTCTCTTCTTGGTCTAGTTTAATCCTTTCATGGCTTTAACTCCCATCTACAGCCAAGGACCCCTACTGAGATGTTTCCAGCCCTGACCTCTCACCTGATGCCCACTGAGTGGCTTCACTGCCGTGTTTAATAGGCCTCTCAAAGGTCACATACCCATAACTGAACAGCAACGTTCCCTCCAAAGTTGCTCTACCAGCAGCCTTCCACATCCAACTCAATGACAGCTTATATTTGCAGTGACGTTGGTCAAAAACATCAAGTCTCCCTGGACTTCCCTCTTCTTCCAACATGGTTTCTCTCATGTTCATTTTATAAGAAGACCGTGTACAAATAGATTTCTCCTATGCTTCTTTAAAACAGCAAGCTCCCCTAGTGCACATAGTAAGACTTCATTTGCACATAAGCCATCAGGAGCACCCTTCCCAGAGCAGTTAAGTGGGCTTCATCAGTCATAGCGCAGCCTACCTACAGGAAGTGATGTTCACCTATCACTTTTTTTTTTTAACGTGCTATTATGTAACACTTTCTATCTCCTAGACATGGATCTCAAAGTGCTTTATGACTAATGAGAGAATTCATGTAATCCTCATAGAAACTCTCTGAAAGAGACACCACTAGTCTCCTCTTTCTGTAGATAAGGAAACTAAGATACAGGAGATTAACCGGCTTGCCCAACACCACACAATTCAAACCTGGACAGTCTGGCTCCCGGGTCCATGCTCTTAACCACTTCACCATGCTCCATCCACGAAATATACTTTTCCCCCTGTAAGTTCAGAAATGAACCTATACTCTTATCTTGCTTTCTTAAGGCCGGGGCCCACCTCTGCCAAGTTCCTGGCCAGAACTGACTGCACCTTCTCTGTCCTCTTCACAGGAAAGTGGCAACGAAATGACAAGGGACCAAAGTTTCTTGTCCCACGAGCACCGGGCTGTGATCAGCCGAGTCATCTAGCTGAATCTAAGACTTGACAGCAGATGACCCTACCTCCTTGGAACTGCCTCCCCAAAGCCTGCTCGGGGATCAGGAACTGAAAGCCAACCAACAGCAGAGCAGGAGAGCTCCAGGCCCTCCAAGTGCGATGGATGGTGCGGCTGGAGGGGCTGCTTTGGAGATTACTGCCCACCCAGGCCAAGGAGGCTGCAGATGAGTGACTGGGATGTGCTGAATGTACCCAAATAGATCCACCCAACAGACACCCCCCTTTTAGATACTACTTTAATATCAAAAATATTAAGGAGAAAGAAACAGGTAAAAGCCCTATTTTCACTTTCACTTGTCAGCCCTGCTGACAGTGAAGCCACAGAGCAAAAACAAGGACAGTTCTTCTGGCAGGATCCCCGTGGGTGTGCCTGGAGTGCACAGATCGCCCCCATTAACTCTTTGGAGCACTTCTCCTTTTGTTTCCAGAAATAATAGTGTCTAAGGGCACAGCTTCTAGAACTAAGAGATTAAGAGGTGGGGGTCAAAGCCCTATCTCCACCACAGCCTCTGACAGATTACTTAACCCTGTTGATACTACTAATCCCCCACCTCACAGAGGCAAAAATTGAGATAATGTGGAGTAAAATGCTAGCAGAAGACCTGGAACACAGTAAAACTCCATGCGTGATGGCTACTTACAGTAATTTTGATAATCTCAATAATAAAAGTTGTTCACACCGTCCAGCTGCTTAGAGGCTTAAGTGGAGGGAAAGTAGGGACAAGGAGTGATGTAGAAAAAAATTAATACTTTATGTTTGGCAAGGATGGGAAAATACAATAGGAAATCTGTATTTGTGATAGCTAAGGTTCCCACATATAAAGAACACTTAACTGAGTAAGCTCACTGCCTATGGATCACCCTAATCTTAGCCACTTAACTATGGTATTATAATTTTTCTCCTTTAAAAACTTAAGTCGAAAAAAACAGACAAATATATTCCGTTTCTAAAGCAAACAGAGGAATAAAATCTGTTTTCATTTAAAGCATCTCCTTTTTTTTTTTTTTTAAAGCAATTAGCTAACTTCAAAGGGCAACCAATGGAGTGATTCTATCAAGCTGGCAAGGGTCTGGTGTCTCACTTCAAAGTTTAGGCAGATTGAAAGCCTCTGATAGACCTGCTATGCTGGCTGGCATCTGGCATGAAAAGTGCTGAGAATACCAATTCATTCAGATGGTGTGTGTGCACAGACCCACAGCACTAAAATGGTACCTCTTTCAAAGAGAGCCAGGGTTAAGCCTGAAAGAGAAGGGTGTAATCGTCCCACCCCCAAATTAAAATTAATGAGGGTTGCTGGGGTTAAGGCTGAGGGCCTCCCTGGGATAAAAGAGTGATGGAGAAAGTCCTAATTGGATGGAAGGGGCCCCAAGTGCTTAGTGAATATCTGTAAAGCAACTTAAGCTGGACACCAGGGGAGGTGGGACCAGTGAGCAGAGGAGTGCCAGGGGAGGCCTGCGCGACTTTAAACAAGCCGCCTGACCTTCCCTGGTCATCTTGCAAGCGGAGTAAGACCAACCCGCCTGCCAGTTTGACAGAGTTTATGACAGGATTAAATTTTATTTATAAAGAGGTTTGACATTCTTAGCTCCAAAGTGGTTTCCTATTAATAAAGTGAACATATAAAGAGAACAAATTAGAGTCCAGAGTACTCATTTGCTAACAAATCACCAGACGGCTTCATTTCTCAGAATATTGGAATTAGATGGTCAGATGGAAGTCAAGAAAGGAAGATTTTAAGAAGTTGTCTACCTCACACTTCCCTGAGGAAGTCTTCTACTTGACTCCTTTGCTCTAGACACAGAAGTCTAGCCACAGATCTGGAACAAGCTTGTGTGGACCTCACCAGAGCTGAGGTCCATTCCCTAAAACCTGATGTGCCCACCTAAACTCCATTTCTACTTCCAATTCAACACAACTGCTCCTCCATGAACCTTCCCAGCCCGGCAAAACCTCAGAAAGATCCCGTGTCTCTGAATTCACAGCTTGTGGCGCCCCCTTTAATTACACAGTTGGCCCCACTATTATTTGGCTACTATTAATTCTTTCACTCCCAGATTAGAGGCTGTCTCCAAAGAATAAGCATTACATTTCTCTGAATTCCTCACAGCTTCCTCAGAGCCTTGCACCCAGAAGATGCCCAGTGCCATTCCCATGAAGCCACCTTCCAAAGATTTTACTGGGCCATTAGCAAGCAGCAGATAGCTTCACACCCATTATAATGACACTGCACAAAGAACATCAAGCGTCTCTTAGCTGTTACCTGTTAGTGAGGCTATCTCAGAGCACACGTCTGGGGTAGTTTGAGGCCAGCTGGGATGATGGGGGTGTACACAACGAACAGAAAATTCAAGGGACTTTGAGTTTTCAATCTTGCCCTTCTATCATCTGTCTATAGAATTTTGGCCATTTGTTTCTCAGTAATCATGTTTCAGAAAAATGACGACAGTGCAAGAAACTTACCTCTTGAAACTGCTAGAGATGTGAAAAATATATATATGTGATACATTTAACACTTATTCAATATAAACACATAGAGAACATACTATTTATGTAGTGGGTTAATGTGTATTTTTCTTAAATATCAAATGGCCGGCTAAATGCTATCCAATGGGGAAGAGTAACACTTTCTAATGTGTTAGATTTTAGATCCCTCCTGGCTAGTTTAAGTCCCTTCTCTCACTGGCTCTCACTCAGGCCTAGGATTTTGTCTGCTACATCTTTGGCAACTTTATTTTTTTTAATGTTTTGTGTATTACTGAGAGAGAGAGAGAGAGAGAGAGAGAGCAGGCGAAGGGCAGAAGGGGGACAAAAGATCAGAAGAGGACTCTGTGCTGTCAGCACAGAGCCTGATGCAGGGCTTGAACTTAGGAACCATGAGATCATGACCTGAGCTGAAGTCAGCCACTGAACTGACAGCTATCCAGGTGCCCCACAACTTTAGATGAAGTTTCCTGGAGACCTGAGCCTGAGGGAGCTACATGGTTTCACTATAGAGCTGACCAAGGGAAGGCCAAGTCTGCAGGAGGAAGCGAAACAGCTGGCTTGCCAAAATTACCTGGAGAGGGAAACAGACCAACAGAGATGGCCTCAGGCCTCCTGGCCAGAGGTCATGGTTCCAAACCTTCTCACCCACCTCTGGACATACGCAGAATCCTAGGGAATTCTCCCGTTTCAGAAAGAACACCTTTAAGGTGTGATCTGTCAAATCTCAATTAGGAAAAGAGGTCTTTTCAAATATTACTCACTTCATTTTATAGCTTGGGCCTACCACGACATTTCTTGTTTTATACAAATTTCCTATGCATACAATTTCTAGTATAGTCTATCCACATCCCACGCTACCTTGAAACAAATACTGTAACCTGCTGGCCAGCACTCAAAATCTTGACTCTGAAAGTTATTTCATATATTCACACAGTGTGGGCAGGCATATCTCTGACTATCTGGTCCCTGGTAGAGTCAAAATTTTTTCCACATCTAGGATTGAGAAAAATAGAGTAAAAAAAAAAAACAAACCTTCACTATGTTCTATTTCTTGTGTCATGTTGTGCACGCCAACATATTTTCTCCTTAACGTCCATTCTTGGAATGTTCTCTCATTACAGGGGTGGTGAGTCACAGTGAAAGGAATTGATGGGACCTGCTCCACCCATTAGTATAAGCTAAACTATGGACATCTTGAATTCTCAGGGGGTTATTTATCTTGGGAGGGTTGATCCCAATTTGCATGATCATATGGTACAGACGTATATTCATGAAGATGACCTCAAGTGAAGCAAAAAATTTCTTGTCTTTTTTACAATTTGGCCAAACATCCACCCAGTGGGCAAACCCCAGTTCCAAAAGAATTAAAATTAGAAGGACAAGAAGTGTGATGGATCAGACAGAGACTGTAATATGCTGAGCTGACAAACTTAAGTGAGATGGCTGGAGCCAGACAAAAGGGTGTGTGCTCAATGACATGACGCTGGTGGTGGGGTGGGGGTGGGCAGTTGTAGTCAGGGCAGAATTACAGGGGATAAAGTAGCACTTGTATGTGTCTTCTGTGACTCCAAGCTCTTACTGCGAGAATTACATCTGCAATTTAATATAAACCTAGGGACTCAGTCACTCTTATAGACCCCAATGCCACTGCCAGCCTTCAGCAAATCTGCCAAATGAAGAATGCTGAGACCTTCCAGACCTCTTCCTCCTTCCATTAGGCCTTTCTCTTCAGGCCTTTCCCTCAACCACAGTTTTCTGAAGTGGGGGGGGGGGGGGGGGCGGGGGGGTTAAGTTGGAAAGTTGTCAAGTGAGAAAGTTTGGTGTTTGACAGTGAGCCCTGAGCGGGAAACTGGGGAGGGGGGGGGGGGGGGGGGGGGGGGGGGGGCTCAAGTGAGCACAAAGCAGAAAGAAAGAAAGAGAGAGAGAGAGAGTGAGAGAGAGAGAAGGACGGCTCATGCTCACCTGAACTGGGTGAGCTCACCCAATGTGGGGCTCAAACTCACAAACTGTGAGATGATGACCTAAGCAGAAGTCAGAAGCTCAGTCAGATGACTGAGCCACCCAGGCACCCTCCCTCAACCACATCTTAATTTCTTCCTTTAGTTCAGTGGTTTGCAAAGTGTGGAAGTTGGTTTGGCAGCATCAGCATCACCTGAGCACTTTTCAAAAATGATAACTCCCAGGCGCCACCCCAGATCTATTGATAAAGAAACTCCAGGGGTGGGACCCACAAATCTATGTTTTCTCAAGGGCTCCAAGTGATTCTGAGCACACTAAAGTTTGAGAACCGCTGCGTTAGATGATACTATAAAATAATGACTTTGGGATGAGGCAGCATGTACAGTTTAGGAAAGGACTTACAAAAGAGAAGTCATTCAAGTGCCTAGAAAATAATCTTCTAACAGTTGAATCTCGAGTCATGTGAAAGATAGTGAGGGAGATTTGAGGCTGCTGAATTCACTGGGGGCACTCACCATCTTTCCCTTTTAATCCTACCTATTTTGGTCTTCTCCCCATATTGCCACTAGAGACAGGTGTTTGGCCTGAAAAAACTGACCATGTCAAACCCCAGCTTAAAACCCTTCAATGGCTGCTCCCTGCCCATAGGATAAAGCCCCAACCCACTGGCACATGTCCAGGGCCCTTCATCATCTGCCTCTGGGCCACTTCCCTTGCCCTGTTCCCTTCTGCACTTTCCCACCTACTCAGCCATTCCTCACTGTCTGCAGAAGGCTTATACTCCCCCATACTCGTGACATCGGGTCTGCCTATGTGACTTACCTTGGCCAACAGCATGAGAGTTGAAGTAATCTCTGCTAGGTATCTCTCAGCAGGTATCAAGGGCCATATTTTTGTTTTATCACATATTTTTGTTCCCTTTTTCCACTTTCCCATAAATGAGATCAGTATTGCCACAGGAAGAGGCTGTTTCTTAGGCCTCTGGGGATCTCAGAAGGAACACAGGTAAGGAGCAAAACCACAACTGACCTACGCTGGACACGCAGCCTAAATGACAAATACACCTCGGTTGTTGTAAGCCACTGAGATTTGGGAATTATTTCTTATTGTGCCTAAGCTGACCATCACAGCACATTTGATCTCCCATAAACCCTCTGCCTGGAATGTCTGTCTCCTCTGCTCCACCTCGCCTTACAACCCCACCTCAATCCTATCTGCATAAGAGACTTGCTCATCATTCTTCACTCAGCTCAGGTGTTATCCTCTCAGTCAAGTCTTTTTTTATTCCCAGATATAACTGATCGGCTCTCACCTGCAGGATGCCCTTTGAATGTCACAGCCCAGTAGCTACGTCCCTGGGACTTTCCATTTATTAGCCCCATCCTTAGAACGACTCCTCTTAAAAAAAGAAAAACTGAGCCCTCATTTTACAGAGTGGGAGACTTTGGTCAGGAAAGCGAAGCAACTTGTCCAGGTTTCCCAGCCATCAGCCACAGAGACAGAGTTTTCACCAAGGGTGGGTCTGGCTCTGATCTCAGCAATCCTTCCTGTGCCCCACTCACCTCCCTCCCTCCTCTATCAGCAAGCTTTCAGATCCTCCTACAGTGGTGGAGAGAGTAAAAGTCTCCTTATCAGCAACTAAAAAGGTTGTGGAATTAATTTGACACTTGAAAGACTTGCATCTGGAAGTGGGCTTCTTACCCCCTGAGAAGATAATCGCTCTCTCTAAGTGGATGGATTTATTCAAAGGCTCCTGGCAAATCAATGCACTGGAGCCTTTGGAGAACTGGGGCACTCTGTGTGCACCTTTCCCAGGTAGTGTGGCGCAGCAAGACAGGTGGACGCCCACTGGCACTGCCCTAGGGAACCTGTGGGAAGGCCCTTTCGGGTTTGCCGCAAGGTAGGATGTTAAGTAGCAGAGAGTTCAAAATTCCAAGTATGTCGACCTCATATAGATGTTTTAGGTAAATGAACAAGGAAAAGAAAAACAAGGACAATAAAGTGACACAGTGGCAAAGAATTGAACCAGACCACCCAAGTCAGACACCAGAATAACCGCCTAAAGTAGGAACTGCAATTTTAGGTTTCTATGAGCTGCTGGCATTTTGCTGTGTGGTTGAGCTTTTTATTTGTTTTTCTCGTCTTCGCTCTCTCTTTAAAGTTGTTTCAGGGAGGAGTTTGGAAAGTAAAAGAACCTTCAAGTCCTCCCCCATCAGACATATTAATAAAAGATGAGAAGCAACAAAACACCAAGATATTCTCCTCACACAACATTCATAACAACTTTTTCAGGGTTCACAAAGCTTTTCTCAGTTACTAGTTGGAATCCATTTATCTCTCTTACCATTCCAATGGAGGTTTTTTTATTCCCTCTAAGGACGTTATTACATTTAAATGATACCACCGGTAACATTAATAATAGCATTTTCCCCTTTGAGTTTAGAAAGCTGTTTAGAGCTCCAGGGGCGCCTGGGTGGCTTAGTTGGTTAAGCGTCCGACTTTCGCTTAGGTCATGATCTCGCGGTTCGTGGGTTCGAGCCCCGCGTCGGGCTCTGTGCTGACGGCCAGCTCAGAGCCTGGAACCTGTTTCAGTCTGTGACTCCCTCTCTCTCTGACCCTCCCCTGCTCACGCTGTCTCTCTCTCTCTCCTAGAAATAAATAAAACATTTAAAAAAAAAAAAAAAGAAAGCTGTTTAGAGCTCCAAATGGTCACTAGGCCAGTTAGGACACGTCTGATTTACTCTTCAAAAGACCATCCACTCCGTATAACAAATACTAAGAGCCAGCATTTACTGGGTACTTAGTGTTGTGCTCAGTGTTTTTCGGGCACTGGTTTATTGTATCCTCAAAGCAAGGCTATATAAGCAGGTGCAATCATTTATGACCACCTTACAGATTAGGAGAGTGAGGTACATAGAGCACGAAGGACCCGCCTGAGAGAAAGGGTGTCTCTCCCTTTCAGAGGCCAGTAGCTGCACAAGACGACAGTTAATGATTCACCCACAGCCCTCAGGGAGCGCCTTTCAGTAAGGGCAACCCATGCATAGTCTCTGTGCGTGTGTCTGTCTGTCTCTCGTCTTCAACTCTCCCTCACCCGTCTGTCTGTCTCTACCTCGCTCTCTCATCTTCAACTCTTTCTCACCCAGAGAGAGGCGGGTGTCCAGCAAATTGCTTGGCAACACGCAGAGGAAACTCCATCCAAAGCCCGGGTCCGCTGGGTCCAGGACGCCTCTGGGCGCTGTCCAGCGGGCAGCGCGCCTGAGGGACCAGGCTGGGGTCCCGTCTCCGGACACCCCGAAGGTGGGGCACAACGCCAGGGCCGGGATGTCGCGCGGTGGGGGGAGGGGTGGGAAAGCCACCGTCCCCAGGGACACCTGTTGTCGCCTCCCCACCCCGGCCAGTGAAGACGTCGCGAGGACTCACATCTCAGGGGAGCCACCCTCGGCAACGTCCGCGTACCGGTGCGGGGTTCGCAGGTGTCTTCCCCCACCCCTGCCGCCCCTTGGTCCGCCTCAGACGGGCTCACCTCACTCCCTCCCACCCCCGGACGCCGGCAGCCAGTGCAAGTGCCGCGCCTCCGCGGGGCTCCGGCGGACGCACGCGCGGAGGCGCGGGGGACACGCGGGGCGAGGGGCAGCCCCCGCGGCGCTAGGACCTCGCGGCCGGCCCGCCCCCGCCCCCGCCCCCGCCCCCACTCCTCGCCGGCTCCACCTGCGGAGCCCCTCCGGCGGGGCGCGCTGGCCCTCCGCCGCCGGGTCCGGGCGCGGTTACCTGCGACGCCGCCCGCAAGGTCCTAAGTGTCGGCCGGAAAGTCGCCGCCGCAGAGCCCCCGCTGCGGCCCGAGGGTCCTCGCCCAGCCCCACGGCTCCCGCTGCCCTCCGTCGCGGCCGCAGCGCCGCCGCCGACTCCGACTCTCCAGGCTCGCTCCGCGCCCGCGGCTCGGGGCTCCTCTCCCGCAGCTCCCGATTGGCCGCGGCGCGCGCCCGAGCCGCGCCCTGATTGGGCGGCCGCGAGCCGGGGCGGGGGGACGGGCCCGGCGCCGCCCGGACCTGCTCAGGGTGCCCCCCGCGCCGCCGCCTCGCGTCCGCGCAGCGCCTCGCGGCCGCGCTCCAGAAGCCGAAAGCGGGGTCCCGCCCTCTGCGCCGAGCGCGGTCGGCTGTCCAGGCACCGGGCGCGGCAGCGGAAAGCGGCGGAGTAGCGGGGCGCGGGGGGGATGGGTATCGCCTGGGAGTCTCTCCCACACTCCGTACCAAGGCTGGACTCCTACACGCGGTTTTGACTCCGTGTTTAATTTTACACTTTTTACTGTAAAAAGGACGTAGGACGCAGGACTGGCTTGTAAACGGTGGGCGCCAAAATGTGCTTGTGGACTTAGAGTGGACTTGACGCATCATCCCTATGTGGACCAACCAGAGTTCGTGAAGGGGAAGCAACTTGTGCGAGGTCTTCGGCTTGTCAACAAATTAGTAAGAGGGAGAAAGGTGGTGACATAGATCTTCACTTATAAGGAATACCTAGCTAGGGAGATGAGGCTGAATAATTGTGGTAATAGTAATAATAGTAATAATGCCCCTAACGTTTCCGTGGCACTTATTATTTGCCGGGCACTTTTCTAAGTGCCTTACATATATTAATACAGAAATACAGGAAGACAGCTGACATAAGGATGTCCACCTGTCCTGTGAAATGTGTGGACAAGTGACATCGGTTCTGAGTACGAGAGATTTTTATCCGGAAGACACCCCAGCAGTCATTCCGCACTGCGGTGAAAAGGCAGAAGGAAGAACGGAGAGAGAGCATTGGAATTTAAAATTGTTCCCATCTTCTATTTTTCCCATAGCTCTGTAGCCCTCCGAACATTTTGTCTCAACGGCACTGGGCCTTTCTTTCTTTCTTTTTAATTTATTTATTTCTGAGAGAGAGAGAGAGAGAGGCAGTGTGAGCAGGGGAGGGTCAGAGAGAGAGGGAGTCACAGACTCTGAAACAGGCTCCAGGCTCTGAGCTGTCAGCGCAGAGCCCGACGCGGGGCTCGAACCCACGACCGTGAGTTCATGACCTGAGCTGAAGTCAGAGGCTTAACGGACTGAGCCACCGAAGCGCCCCAGCACTGGGCCTTTCTAAAGAATGAGAGCAACCACTATAAATCAGGATGCCACCAGAACTTTGTTTTTCCACTCATAAAAGGACCCCCCCCTCCCCTGCCCCCTAGCATTCAGGTAACCGTGAGTAGAAATAATTAGCACAGGTTATATTTTAGCACTTTTGACTTTGGTTGCATTCCTACCTTGAAAGCAAGTGTGTAACCATTTTCCACAAGTATCTCCCCTCATTCTATCCTCCTATGTTGACAGGACCCTAGAGGGAGAAATTGGGTTGGTAGAGAAATAGTTAAACCCAGAGTGAAAACCAAATTGACCTACTCTGAATAGCCTGATTTTTACCCTCATGTATGCTTAAAGTCACTACTTTGAGGATCCCAAGACCCTTGGAGGAAATTAGCTCAGTTTTCCCAGTTTGTATCAGTGGACAAGCAAGCAGCTCACTCTGTACTGAAGGGATGGCCTGGCATGGGTAGAGCCTTACCTGGTAAGAACACCAGAGCAAAATACACTGTCAGCATGGCTCCTGTACCAGCTACATCTCCAAGCTTCAGAAGCACATGAAGACGTTGGCCCATCATTTCAGTTGCTTACTTTTCACAGTGGTGGCTTTTGCCAAAGCAGAAGTTCCATTTGGATTGGTCACCCTCTCTCTCCAAAGAAGAAGGGTTATTTTAGCTGGAGAACTAGGTTGACCCAAGATGATGTCTTAAATTCATAGCCCTGGTTGGATCACACTAAACTTAGCTTTCTGAGGGATGAGAAGTGAAAGAAGAATCTGGTTTCTACTATGTCCACCCTGGATTGGTCTTGTGGGCAGGAACTTTTTGTGTATCTGTCTACCCCTAGTTTCTTTCTTTTTTTAACTTTTAAAAAAATGTTTATTTATTTTTGAAAGAGAGAGAGAGAGCGCAGGAAAGGGGCAGGGGGGGTGCGGGGAATAGAGGGTCCTAAACCAGCTCTGTGCTGACAGCAGAGAGCCTGATGTGGGGCTTGACCTCACAAACCGTGAGATCATGACCTGAGCTGAAGTTGGACTCAACCAACTGAGCCATCCCATTTCAACCCTCCCAAAATGCTTTGCTTAGTTGTGCCTCCCATGTTGCATTTCTTCTGTGGCAAATCCTATTTATCAGTCAAGACTCAACTAAAATGTCCGTCTGTGAGGCTTTCGTTAACTCTCCCAGGCAAAGATAGTGATCCCCTTGCCCACGTTATATTCTTATTACAGCACAAAGCAACAATATTCTAGTGACCCATTTACATGGCCACCCCTCCAATTATTTATTACCAATGCCTGGCCTAGTTCATAGAACTCAGTAGTAAGTACTCAATAAACTTGAACTGATGGACTAAAATCCCTTACAGGCTAATAGGGTGGCATTAAGGAGACTTGGGCCATACCCCTAGGCTATTCAACAAGGCATCCTCAAGTTCCAGGCTAGATGGACATTTGATGTGAATCAAAGTGATCATCTACCCAGTCTAATAGGGAAAGGGTAGTTTCTGTATGCCAGGCACTATCAGGTAAAGAAAAGAATAAGGTCTCTCTCATATGTACACAAGATGAAATGATGCAGCTGGTTTAGAAAATAATTTGGCAATTCCTCAAAGAACTAAATACAGAGTTACCATAAGACCCAGTAATTCTATTCCTAGGTACATACTCAAGAGAATTTAAAACATATACCCATTCAGAAACTTGCTCATGAATATTCATAGGAACATTATTTATAATAGCTGAAAAATGTAAACAACCCAAATATCTATTAACTGGCAAATAGATAAACAAAATGTGGTACATCCGTACAATGGAATGAATAGAAAGGAGTGAATACTGATATATGCTACAACATGGGTGAACCTGGGAAACGTTATGCTGAATGAAAGAAGCCAGACACAAAAGGCCACATATTGTGTGATTCCATTGAGATGAAATATCCAGACTAGGCAAATCTATTTAGACTGAAAGCAGATTAGTAGTTGCCAAGGGATCAGGGGAAGGAGGAATGGAGAGTGACTACTTAGTGGATATTGGGTTTCCTTTGGGGTTGATGAAAATGTTCTGGAATTAAATAGTGGTTATGGGCACACAACTTTGTGAGTATATTAAAAACCACCGAGTTGTTAAAAACAAAGCAAAACACACATAGCAGGCCTTCAGAGAGTTTAGAAACCATCAATGAAAGAAATGTTAGTTAAATCCTAAAGTGTTAGTAGCTAACAGTGCAAAAGTGTAGAGAAACAGAAACACCTGTCCTCTTTTTTTTTTTATTTTTAATGTTTATTTATTTTGAGGGACAGAGAGAGAGACAGAGTGTGAGCAGGGGAAGGGAAGAGAGAGAGAGGGAGACACAGAATCCGAAGCAGGCTTCAGGCTCTGAGCTGTCAGCACAGAGCCCAATGCAGTGCTCAAATCTATGAACCATGAGATCATGACTTGAGCTGAAGTCAGACGCTTAACTGACCGAGCCATCCAGGTGCCGCTAGGACTCTCTTAAATGTACACATGATGAAATGATGCAGCTGGTTTAGACAATACTTTGACAATTCCTCAAAGAGTTAAACACGAAGTTACCATAAGACCCAGTAATTCTATTCCTAGGTACATACTCAAGAGAATTTAAAACATATACCCATACAGAAACTTTGAATATGAATATGAATATTCATAGAAATGTTATTTATGTATGTAAAAGTGTAGAGGAACAGAAAAGCCTGTAAAACACAGTGAAAAGTTGGTTTGTCTCTCCCTCATGCTCCCACCTTCAGTTACTTAGAGTAAATCTACTCCTTAGATCTGCATTGTCCAGTTGAACATTCTATGATAATGGAAATCTTCTTTATCTGAGCTACTCAATATGAAAGCCACTAATGTGGTTAGTGCAGCTGAAGAACTTAATTTTAACTTGTACTTAAATTTAAATAGCCACATGTGGCTAGCGGCTACTGGCAGTGTAGCTTTTGCTGGTTTAGAGGACTGGAAGCCATCTTATCTGGAAGTTTGGGATAATACTGGAGGATATACGAGTGGAAGAGTCAATGTCTTTATGTTCCATAGCCTGACCCAAGCCTCTATCCACTAGAAAGCCTTCAATAGGATCTCACTGCTCCCACCCTTCTCCCTTCTATGAACTTTTCATGAACTTCAGTCAATAATACAGCTTTTAGTTTTGTCTTTATGGCAAAGTGCTTTTATTCCACAAATATTTACGGAACACACACTACGTGGAATTCTGGGAAGAGGAAGGATTGTAGACAATGTCATCCAAATTCCAAAGGGTTGGTGTTGAGAAGGCCGACAGGGAGAAGGGACAAGATAAATCCCTTATAAGTACCTGGCTCCTTCCTTCCTTCCCTCGAACACACCCCATTAACACATACACATACTCTTTCATGTGGGAGATCTTGCTATTAAGATGCTGAAGTGATGCTGAAGAATCCTTAGTTAGATTTCCTGTTTCCAACTCCAGCCTTGTAACATCCTTAACTCCTTCAATATGCCTTTCAGTTTATGTTGATCTTTCCCTGCTTTGAACTTCCACTGAATTTGAAATCAATAGAATGTAATGACTTTCTAAGTGTTCTTCCTTATAATGTGGTGTCCGCACAGCAAGATTCATTTGTTGCACAAATGTTTATTGAGCTCCTGCTTATTTTTGTACCAGAACATTCCTAGGAGCTGTGGATAAAAACAAAGACAGGGTCTCTGGGCAGTTTAGAGCCTAATGCAGAGGCACACAAAGAAACTGTTCTGCAAAGTTTGTCCTAAATGTATAGGAAGTTCACTGAAAGCACAGGACAAGCAGCAGCTGGGTGTACACAGAGAAATCAGGGAAAGCATCTCAGAGGAGGTGACATTTAAGCTAAAGAAACTTGAAGGATAAGTAAGAGTTTTAAAACATTTTCTTAAATTTAATTCATTTATACTGTTCACTTTCCAAAATTGGATTTGGGGTAGTGTGTTAGAAGTTTTAGAGACCAGCATTTGAAAGAATTAACAACAAGATCCAGCTCAGTATCTGTGACAATGTTTTGCATTGCTAACAAGGGTCCTAAATGGACAGTTATTCTTACTGCCCTCAAGGCTTATTCCTGAGTGAAAAAATTATATATAGTATATACATGGTGTGTGTATATATATATATATATATTACATAGCACATTATATATATATACTAGATATAGAATATGCTATATACAGAATATACATAGTATATATAATATACTATATATAATATACAGAGTGTATATATATACTACTTTATATACTATATAAACTATATATATATACATATATATATAGTAAGTCTCTCTGATCTCAAGGAATTTAAAAATCTCGCCTCTACTATTGCAATATCTTTCTTAATAGTTTCTTGTGCTTAATCTTATTTTCTTCTTTTCCTATTATCCCAATCTCAGCCATCTATGCCCTGCTGTCACCAATCTTTCCATATCCATGTATCATCTGCACCATTATGTACTTGTTTCTTTACATTGGCTCTCATCTTGCTCAACTTCATTGAAAAGGAATTTGTGTCTCGTTATCGTCAGTGAAAAACTAGTATCACTTGCCATAAATAGAATGTTAACCACAAAAATAATACAATGAAAGTAAAACTACATTATCTCATCTTAGCTGGATAGTGTTGGCTGCCAAAAGTTCTGAGTTTGAGGCCCTGCAATTTCTTTCATAAAGAAAAAGATTATCAAGATTTAGAGAGGGTTAAAGACATACCAGCACCAAACATTTCTCCTTGGTTAAATCAAATTGATTGAACGAGAATTGAAAAAAAGAATAACTCCTGGGGTGTTTGGATGGCTCATTCAGTTAAGTGTCTGACTCTGGCTCATGTCATGATTTCACGGTTCATGGATTCAAGCCCTGTATTAGGCTCCACAGTAACGGTGTGGAGGGATTCTGTCTCTCCCTCTCTATTTTTCTCTCCTGCATTCACCCTCTCTCTCCCTCAAAATAAATAAACTTTTAAAAAATTTAAAAAAAGAAAGAAGAATAACTCTCTCACTACATAAGCCAATGAAATTTAATGTCCCTCTTGCATTCCTCTTAAAACCAGCTTCTGCACCAAATAAAGTCCGCTCATCCTGGGCACCACATACTTGTAAACACTGCTCTGATCCATCCCCATCAGAATGATCTAACTCAATGCTATCATTTCTCTCTCCTATTCAAACTACTTCAATGGCTCCTCATTACCAAAGGGAAGAAATCTTAGTTCCTTACCATGAGGTACAAGATCTCCTGGATCAGGCTTAGCCTACCTCTCCACCTTCAACTTTTGTCATCCTACACTTTAACTTTATGCCACCAACGCTGAACTTTTTGTAGTTCTCAGAATGCACCATGTATTCTCATGTCTCTGTGCTGTTCCCTCTACCCGGTATGCTGTTCCCCAACTACAACATCATCTTCCATTTCCCTTCTCTGCTCATTTCTATTTATCTGCCTAGTGCCCTGCACACACACACACACACACACACACACACACACACACACTTCAGCTATAACAAGATTCCTTCCAAAACCACCTCCCTCTTTCTTCTGGGGCATCTTCCTCCACTGCCTCACCCATGTGTCTCTGACAAAGCAATGACAAGTTCTCACATTATTACAACCGACTGGCCTACAGGTGACCTATGGAACCAAGGTGAACCAGCCAGAGTTCCTGAGAATTTCCTATCAGGAGCAAAAAATTGGAGTCACTCTTTCTCTGTTTTAAGATGCAGGGAGAAACAGAGGCAAGCAAAGCAGAGTGACAGTCTTCCAAGCCCACAAAGGTGCCTCTTCTCTTATGCCTTCCTGCATCTTTTAACACTGGACCCCATGACCAGCAAGTATCTTTGTAAACTTGACATTTTGGTGTGAGAAATAGTGTATTCTGTCTTCTTTGCCTGTTTTGATTATTCCATTTACCACCTGATGGGAAGGGAAACTTAGAACATAGCAACCTATTGATATTGTGCCCTAAATAAAGTCAATATTGAAGGGGAAAAAAAGCTTTTAAGTTTTAGCTGCTTCACCATGAAGATTTTTTTAACCAAGTTTAATCCTAAGAACTTTAAAAATGTGCCAACTGTAAGAGCTCTCCTCTGCTACCGCCCCCCCAAGGATAGAACTAGAAATGCACCCCATAAATAGCAACCACCAAGGGGGAGGTGGCATCTGGAGATGCAGCAGGAAGGACTGAGGAACACACAGAGAGGAGGGTCAGAGGGAAAAGGGAGGTCCGGGAGAGAAGGACCTTAGGAGTCCCATCTGTCACTGAATCTTTGTGAATGAAAAGGAAGCTCCATAAAGAAATGGTTTCCCACCATCCATGAACTTCCATCTGTGATCAAATTTGGCCAGATAAGACTGACTTCTTGTAGGTAGTTGATTGAACCCATGTACTCTTTCAAGTGTTAAGAGGCAGCATGGGGTCATACCTGTATATTTATCTCATTTCTAGACTGGAAGCTCCTTTTCAAAAGAGATTCTTTCAATCTTGGCATGTGAGCATCAGCATCTAGCCCACTCTTGAGTTGGACTTCAATATTTATAGTCTATATTTAAGTTAAGAATGCTTCCCAGCTGCAAGTGTCAGAATAACCAGTTAAAATGGTTCAAGTGGTAAAGACATGTAATTATTGGACACAAACATTCTGGATGCTGGCAGCCCCAAGGTACAAGGCTCCGTGATAACTAAAGGACCTAGGCTCTTTCTGCTCTTCCATCCTTGGCTTTTTAGCTTTCTATTAGGCTGATTGCCTTGTGAATGAAACATGGGTGCCACAACTCCAGGCTTCTCCTCTTCGGAAAAGAATGTACGAGGAAAAAAAGGAAGTGGACTGAGCTGGGAAGGAAATTTTCCTTTATCAGGGAGGAAAATCTTTCTCAAACACCCCTTCCTCCCCATCTGGTGAAATTCTCCTTATATACCATTGGCTGGAAATGAGCACATGGCCATCGCGAGCTGCAAGAGAGGCTACAGAAACTAGTACAGTCTAGGACTTTTCCAGCCATAACTGTGAGAAGTGCTTGTAGTACTACTGGCAGTATTGCCTTTAGGCAGGCAACTGGGGCACTGGCTTTCCCCACAATTTTCTTATTTGTACCCCAGACTGGTTGGGGCTAACAGTGCTATGCAGATGGGATATTCTGAGCATAGGCTAGGACCCAAATGTGCCTCTTTCCCTCATTACTATTTCTTGGTTGAGGCACTCTTGGACCCTCTATTCTGCACATGGCATTGATCAGGGACCCTGAAAAGCCAGTTAGATTCATACCCATGGGGTCTTTTGAGTTGCGTGTGGCTGGATCCTTCATGCAGGAGCGTGACCTGGACATACCGCCTCGCTGGCCTGTGTGTCACTTCTTTTGCAGGATCGCACAAGATTGGGCGTCCAGAATGATGCTGGCATGCTGATTTGGGGTGACTCTCACGTCATACAAAGGATGAATTTAGGGCTCTGGGCTATATATTTTAGCGTGAGCTGTATATGTGGGCCCACACACTGGTCTTAATTGGCCACGTCCCACTGCTGTGCGGTCTCTGCCCTACCTGAGGGAGCAGGAACGGGGCAGGTGTTCTTCACTCTGCGCTGGCACCCAGGGCAGCTGCCCCAGCCTCTCCATCGGTTCCCCACCAGGTTTTCAGGGTGGTCACGCCGATTTCCTCCTGGAGATTTCCAGCCCATTGCTCCACAATGCCAGCACGCCCTTCTTTCTGGTTGGTGTCCTCTTTTGCCACTGACCAGTGCAGTGACATCATGCCATCCCTGGTCGGTCTTCAGCCATGTAGACAAGGGATAGTCGTTCCTTGTGCTCTTCTCATCCATCTCCTCTTCCCCACTGGGGGGCAGTGCGTGCAGGCAGGGGTGTAGTCCACACTGAAAAAGATCACATTCTAAGAATTCTGTGGAGTTCGAGAGAAGACCTGGCTGGAATAAGACGTTTTCTACCTTGATATGGTTTCTGGGAGAGTCAGATGAAACTGAGTCCCAGAGACTCCTTTGTGGTCTAGACAACTGCACACAGATATTAGTTATTTTTATTAGTTTCACTTGAAATATAAGAAAACTAAAAAGGAGGAAAGCTAAGTGACACTCCATCCCCCTCCCAACCAAGATGAAGAGGCACGATGGAAGTATTTTTGAGAGAGAGAACTCTGATTTCAGACGACCTGGTATTGACACCCAGCTCTGCCTTCTTCCAGCTGTAGGGTGCTAGTTTGGTTTCTGGGCCCCAGTTCCATATTTATAAAGTGGGGATAATAATTTACGTACATCAGAGGATTGGGGTAAGCATTAAATGAGGAAATACTTATAAAGAACTTAACACTGTTCCTGACGCATAGTGGGTACTTGATAAATACTAACTATTATTCCTATTTTACTACACAGATATTTGTCACAGAGCTACAGATCTCCTGGATTACGGCCCTGTTGTGCACTAGGGATATGTCAAAAGAAAGCATTTTCGAAATGAGACCACAGAGACCGCACCAATATGTTAGGGTATCTGGCATTTGAGAGATAAGCTAGCACCAGGTGGGTAGGAGCACAGAGCTGGGAGCCAGGAGGCTTGGGTTTGAATCCAGGCTCAGTCGTGTCATAGCTGTAAGACCCTTGGCAAATTGCTTCGCCTCTCTCTGTGCCTCAGTCTCTTCATCTGAAAAATGAGTCCTTGCGAGGAGTGAATGAGTTAAGGTACATCAAGTGTCTAGGATAGTGGCTGGCACTTGGTGTTAGGAATTATTCAATACTATTGACATTAGTATTTTGAACTCATCTTTAATTCAAAATAAAATGTGTTCTTAAAAGTCCCACCCAGCTTTTATTTCAAGGGGCCTACATTTTAGCGACTGAAAAAAAAAAAGCACAGAGATAAACCCGTGTCTGTGCCATTACCTGTGCCATCCCCTTTGAAGTCTCTCCTCTGGCCCCATAAAACCATTACACGTTCTCCGCTGCCCCAGGGCCAGGGCTGGTTCATTTACACCCCCATCTCTCAAACAGGACTCACGCCTACTTTTTACTCATCTGTGTATTTCCTGACATTCTTGATAAATATTTCTTTGATGGAAAGGTGGAAGAGAGTAAGGGGAATGTTTGAAACTCTTGTATTTTGCAGAGAAACACGGAATTGTGGTTGGTAGTGGAACGGACCCCCTTCCTCCCAGTAGATGAAAGGGCCGGCAGAGTACTGTGGGAGACAGCACCTCTAAACACCCGCAGGAAAACACGCTAAGAGTATCCAGCCATCCCATCTTGAACTAGAGGAGCTCCAGCTCTCATGGCTGCAACGGTCAGGTAAAGTGAACCCAAGTGGGCTGCGGACCCAAGAAGGCGTTCGTCTGAATCCACCATCTGTCATTCGGTGGCTGGTTGGTCTTCGAGCCAAACATCCGAGCCTATTTTCTTACCTATAAAATTAGGGTAGTACCAGCCTCAAGGGGTAATTTGGATGATAAAATGAGACAGTGCAATACCTGGCACATAGGAAGTGCTTAATTAATGTTAAGTGAATGAACAGTTCTTAAGACAACTACAACTACAATAAAAACAAAAAACCAAAAACCCAGCACCATCATTGGATGAAGCTGTGTCACCCCTGAAAGCACAGCATTGTTTGAAATTGTCCATGGCTCGTCCTTTTCAGCATGTCATTCCCCAAACCATCTTGTCTACGACTTGTCCTTATCCTCATATTGTTCCCCAGACCGTCAGGGAGGGCTTCACATGGCTTCTCAGACTCTCAGTCTGGGGTTAATCTGCGATCAGGAAGCCCAGGCAGGCGGACCTTTGGCAAACACCCTCCCCAAACCCTTCCCCTCTCCAGCTGGCCGGGAGAAGCTTTGCATTTGCGGCCTCCGTGGCAATTACAAGAACCTACTCCCTCTTATTGTTTTTCTTTTTCTAACGATGGAGCAATCACATGGTTTCTACAGGAAAAACAACTCTGGAATCAGAGACCGACTGTCTGGATTGAGCCACACACTTTCTGGTCTCCGAGTCTGAGTCCCTAGAGAGAAAAGACCTCTGATGCTGGAGGGGAAGGGGGATGAGCTGGACAAAAAGCATGGCCAGAACATGCTCACCACAGGCAGGCCGACTGAAGGGTTCTGTTTCAGGATTAAAAACACTATGATCCTAACTAGGAGCTCGTGTTTACCGAGTGCTGAGGACCAGGCACTTTACAGGCATTGTCAAGCTTAATCATCACAAGGATCCAAGAAGTGTGTGTTTTTTATCTTCGTTATACTGGTGGGAAGAATGAGGCTCAGAGAGGGGCCTCTGAGGGGCACACAGGAGTCAAGGGCTTTGCTAGCATTCCACACCTTTCTGCAAGCCCCCAGAGCCCATGTGTTCAGTCTCCTAGCCTCCCCAAACCCTAAAGAGCACACAGATCTCCTGGGATCTCCGGGAAGTGCAAAGTTCTGATTACTAGGTCCAGATTCGGGCCGGAGACTTCGTGTCTCTAAGAGACTTCCAGGGAGTGGGGCAGATCCAGGGCCTTAAACTGCATGGGTAAGGCCACTGGTCTCCAGCCTGGGCTGTCCATTGGGATTACCGGGCGCTTTCGAAACGCTGATGCCAAGGCCCGGTCCTAGAGATTGCGATGTGATAGGGGACAGCTCTGCCCAGGACTGCCAAAACTCCCTGGGGACTGACTGCATGTGCTACCAGGGTTGAGACACCCTTCCCTGGAGCTGGGGCTGATATCTGCAGGCTCCCGAGGCTCCGGGGTCACCCGGCGCTCCCCTCTCCCAGCACAGAGGCTCTCCGGGCTCTGAGGTCGCCCTTCCAGAGGCCTCTCTCAGCAAACTCCCAGCCTAGGACCAGCCCGGAGCCGCCACCTGTTTCCTTGAAATAGTTCGCAGCTGTGCTGGTGACCTCACCGCCCTGGCTCTGGCTCTGGCCACGCTGAGATCTGGAAAAGTCCTCCTCCCCCAGTCGTTTCTTCTAGTCGGCCTCGGGCTCCCCCTTGCGGCCGGGCGGCGGAGGGACAAGAGTCTGGCGAGGCGGGCGCCGCAGGGCTGGGGCGGGCGGAGCTGGGAATGGCTCGGCTGCACCAGGGGACCCCAGCTGGCCCATCTGTGAGCACAGCTGGCAGCCTCACCCTTGCCTGCCTCCCCAACACTTGGGAACTGATGAAATCACAAGTTCTCCTCCTCCCTTTAAATGATGTATAAACAAACAAAAGTTGGAGCGCAAATGAAAATGGAAAGTACTCGCCTCTTCCCTTTATGCTTCCCAGAGGTGACCATGGCTAGCCGTCGGCTCATATTCATCCGGGCTTTTTGCTGTGCCTAAAATATGTATATTTACACACACACACACACACACACACACACACACTACTGTTTTATAAACAGAAATCATCATGTAATATTTTTCCAACACCATCTTGGGTTATCTTTTACACACACACACACACACACACAAATTATTTTAGTGTGTCTCCAACTTGTCTGGAAATCAGAATGTCTTGGGGGCACTTTTGAAACGTAGTCTCACCCTGGACCTGCTGAGCCAGAATTTCTCAGAAGCCTGAGAGGTTGTTATGGATTTGTATTTTAATAAGTGTCTTGGGTGGTTCTTCTTCTTCTTATTTTTTTTAGAGAGAGAGACAGCGTGAGCAGGGGAGGGTCAGAGAGAGAGGGAGATACAGACTCTGAAACAGGTTCCAGGCTCTGAGCTGGCAGTCAGCACAGAGCCCGATGTGGGGCTCTAACTGATGAACAGAGAGATCATGACCTGAGCGAAAGTTGGACGCTCAACCGATTAAGCCACCCAGGAGACCCCTTTTTAATTTTTAAAGTTAATTTTTTTATTTTGAGAGAGAGAGAGAGAGAGAGAGAATGAGCTGGGGAAGGCCAGAGAGAGAGGGAGAGAGAGAGAATCCCCAGCAGTCTCTGCACTGACAGCATGGAGCGTGATGCAGGGCTTGGAATCACGAACCCTGACATCATGACCTGAGCCAAAACCAAGAGTCAGACGCTTAACTGACTGAGCCACCCAGGCAGCTCCCCCTTTTTAAAAAAATTTTTAAATTTTTAGACGTGCCTGGCTGGCTTAGGTGGAAGAGCATGCAACTCTTGGTCTTGGGGTCATGAGTCTGAGCTCCCTGTTGGGTATAGAGATTTCTTCATTTAAAAAAATTTTTAAGTTGAGATATAATTGACATATAATATTGTTTTAGTTTCAGGTGCAACATTTCAGGTGGTTCTTATGGAAAATGTCTTGTCTTTTTAATAACTGCACATGCCTGATGCAAGGATGTACCATTGTTTATTTGCCAGTCCTCCATCATTGAACAGTTAGGTTGTTTCCAGTATTTTCTTCAAGCTATACACAATACTACAAACATCTGCACATTGTACAGGGAGCTGTGAATGTGTTTCTGAAGGATAGTTTCCCAGGAGCACAATACCTAAATCCCAAGCTTCCTTGGAACTTCTTTTCCCATCTCAGAGTGCTTATGTTTGGAACATGGGACCTCATAGCAGAAGAGAAACTGAAAACCTGCATAGTCAGGACCAGCATTGTCTAAGGAAAATATAATGTGAGTCATATACATCACTTACAATTTTCAGTAACCACACTCATTTTAATATCTTTTATTTAAGCTGATAAATCAAAAATAGCGTCTCAACATATAATCAAATGAAAATTATTAATAAAATATTTTACATCTCCTTTTCATGTTAAATCTTTGAAAATCGGTCTGAATTTTATACTCAACAGCACACCTCACCTCCAACTAGTCACATTTCAAATGTTCACCTGTCACATGGGGCAAATGGCTATTGTATTGGAAAGTGCAGATCTAGATCTTTTATTTTACTGGGGAGATAATTTTGGGGGACAAGAAACAAACAATTGTATAGCAGCCACAATCTACTTATCCATGAAGGGGCACTTAACATTCATTATCGTTAAGTGAGGGGTGAGGTCTCTGCAGAAGATTAAGCTGAATAATATTTCAGGTTATGGGGCGCCTGGGTGGCTTAGTCGGTTAAGCGTCCGACTTTCGCTCAGGTCATGATCTCGCGGTTCATGGGTTCGAGCCCCGCGTCCGGCTCTGTGCTGACTGCCAGCTCAGAGCCAGGAGCCTGTTTCAGTCTGTGACTCCCTCTCTCTCTGACCCTCCCCTGCTCACGCTGTCTCTCTCTCTCCTAGAGATAAATAAAAACATTAAAAACAAACAAACATTATCTCTTCAGGAGCGGCTGGGTGACTCAGTTGGTTAAATGTCTGACTGTGGCTCAGGTCATGATCTTCCAGTTTGTGAGTTTGAGCCCCATGTCAGACTCTGTGCTGACAGCTCAGAGCCTGGAGCCTGCCTGGGATTCTGTGTCTCCCTCTCTCTCTGCCCCTTCCCCTCACACTCTGTCTTTCTCTCCTTCTCAGGAAATTAATAAACATTTAAAAGAACAACTTAAAGACACTGTCTCTTCAGAACAACCCTATGAAGAAGGCAGGACATTGTTACAAGGTGACCCGTGTTTCATCTTGAGGTTGATAATTTGTGTAGATCACAGAGCCACCAACACAGAGGTGGAACCAGAATCATGTCTTCAGATTTCAGGGCCTGTGTTTGTTTTGTTTTGTTTTGTTTTGTTTTGTTTTTTAATCCCACATATCTCTCGACGACAGTTATTCAAAGCCCATTCTTATATTAATGGCGAAGAGAGACCTGGCAACAAATTAAGTGAATTATTATTAGAAGTCACATCCTCAATCGAATCTAAACAGTAAACCATTCGGTAGACCGGTGTTTAAAAACGTGTGTGCTGACGCCGCCTGGTGGAAGTCAGAGTTATTGCAAGCCACTAGAAATGCCTTAGAGGGCCTTCCTAGCTCATGAACTGAATATACAAAAATATGACTATTACGTAAAGGTCATGAAAATTGAAAAAGAATGATTCCCCATACTGGGAGAAGTTGGGAATCATTGAAATAGATTTTTTTGTCTCAGACTATCAGAAGGACTGTCACAAACGGTGAATAGTTGCAGGTTGTGCCTCATATATGTCTTCTTTTTTAATTTTTAAAGTGTATATGGTTGTACTTGGTCATTTCTAAGTTTCTAAGTTTACTAATGGGTGTGTTAGTGTGTCTGTTCTCCAGCTAGGGTGTCAGCTCCTCAGGGGGGAAAGACTTGAAGTCTTAGTTTATGGCTCTGGACATTCTGGACACTTGAAAGGATATTGTAGATGGCCCGAGGGAAAGATGATTTAAGAGCACAAAATAAATATGGCATTTGTAATGGAATCTATTGATTTTGCCTGCTCAGAATCCTTTTCTCCCCGCCCCCCCCCAACCAACTGCACAGCCCTAGTGAGGCTGTCAGTCAAGTACCCTGCTTCTCCTAGTTGACAGGTGGGCCTAGAGATTTGAGCTTTACAGAATGACAGAGGTAATGCTTCATCTTCAACGGCTGGACTAACAATTTCAATTAGCTAGGCTTTTAGAGCTCTCTGATGGAACATCTTTTGTAGTGTGATTCTGAGACCTACACCACAGCCTAATGATACATTTATTTTTCATTATTTCCAGAATAAATCTAAAATATAATATATTGCATTTCAATCTAATTCTGCTTCCATTTGGAAATTTGAACAAGTTCTCATAAGCATCCTAGGAATGGAAGACTTCCAGTTGTCAAGCGTACAACTGGCTATTTTCCTCCGGAGTTCAAAATGAAAACTAACAACTAATTTGATAAGAATTGTCTTATAGGAGCGCCTGGGTGGCTCAGTCGGTTGAACGTCCGGCTCTTGATCTCAGCTCAGGTCTTGATCTCAGGGTTGTGAGTTGAAGACCTGTGTTGGGTTCTGCACTTGGTGTGAAGCCTTCTTTAAAAAAAAAAAAAAAAAAAAAGTTACACTACAGTTTGGTAGTCTCTAAGGGCTTGGGGCACCAGCAAGGCCTGTTAGACGATGACAGTGAGAAACTCTTTGTGAAGAAGGTGGAATGGCTTCAGACTGGTGCCTATAGAAGCTGAAGACTGGAAGTTCGGGCTCCTGATACTGGAGCCACACTGCACCCTCTTTTTTCATTAACCGTGATTGCAGCAGGCTGACTTGGGGAACTAGGGCCACCATCACTCAAAAGAGACCCACTGAAGTCAGCTGCCCTGCTGACGCTGTGGGTCCTGCACACCCCTTATGACCTCTCCCTCCCTACTGACCCCATGCTCCTGACCCACCACAACCTCCACTAACCTCAACAGGAAGGGCCACATCCTTACCTCCACCCACAGATCCTCAGATTGTGTCCCCACTCTTGGCCAGGCTCCATTGACCAGAGAAAGAACTGGGTCCTTCCACCAAAGCTAAGGCGGCAGCACGGAATTATTGCTGAAGACTGTATTCTTAAGTATTAAAAAAATCGGATATCGACAAATTCAAGGTGATATGACAACGATACCAATACAATGATGTCACCACTGCTAACTGCTAATAGCTGTAGACAAGCTACCATATTCATACAGCTTCCACACCCTAGGAAAAGAGTGTCAGTGATTTCCATGGAGTTTTGGGTTTTGCCCATGATCCTATATAATTGTCAACCAAATGCTTCAGTAGTGGCTTTCGGACTAAGCCATGGGTTCTATCAAGAGCGGAACCAGCACTGAGTCCATGAATCCATGCTGAACACTCAATATCTGTTGATGGCAACCTGATGGCTAAGTTTAGAGAAGAGCTTAGTGAGGCTTCATCCAAATGGGTGACAACCTTAATGACAGAAAGGGGAAGGGTCCAGCACACTGTACATACAAGGAACTCCTCATTGGCTGACAATCTTCCACGCCTAGAACGTGGGTCCTTGAAGGCAGGAATGTTTGGGGGAAATTTTGGCTGTGGAATATTCACCAGATCAGGCAGGGACTCTTTGCCCAAGGTCAGAGGTTACTATGGCAAGTGTGAAAAGTCATTGTGTCAACAACAGCGGGGACAAGCCACATCTGGCCATTGGGAGTTACCTGTGTGCTTGGGTAGAGAGATGAAAATTGAAGTCCAGGAAGCTCCATTTACCAGCCCCACACGGAGATTTCTCCCAGTTGCGGACGTGTTATGGAAACCCCCGCGATGATAAAAATCTTACTCCTATGATGTAGAAACAGAAAATGGAGACAAATGCCACTTGCTGTACTGCCAGTTCCTTCAGTCTAGTTACTGAGAGAATCCTTCATTTGGTGATATAAAAGTGGAACCCTACTAATTTTGCAAGCACTAATGTTTCAAGAAGATCCATCAGAAAGTACAAATGCTGTTGCATTCGTATTTTTAACTTTTTTTCCATTTTATTTATTTGAGAGAGAGAGAGAGAGACAGCACAAGCAGAGGAGGGGTAGAAGGAGAGAGCGAATCTTAAGCAGGCCCCATGCTCAGCACAGAGCTCGATGTGGGGCTCGAACCCACGACCCTGGGATCATGATCTGAGCCAAAATCAAGAGTTGAACGCTCAACCGATTGAGCCACTCAGGCGCCCCTAAATATCTTAGAATTTTATATGGCAATTATACCTCAACAAAGCTGAAATTAAAAAAAATCTTGTGAGTCCTTTTCCACTTCAAGGCTGGTTAACACAGGACAGCATTTATCCTCGGAAGACATGTGGGAAGACATATCGTCACATATATGTGAGCCTCCTTGTTTGTTTTGGATCCCCTTTCAGTGGCACACGCACAGATGGGGGCGCGTTTCCCTCACCACACCCAGCAGTTTCCTTTCTCAGTCCATCACACTTGTTTTTCTCCTCACAAATGATTGCCAACCCTTGCCCAGCCTTCCTGGAGCTGAACCGGCTTCCTGCTTCTGACCCACGTCTATTCTTTTTGTTCATCAGGAGCTGAGCCAGGTTGGAGGGTTGGCCAGAGGGGAGGGGATCCCTCAGGTCCCAAGGGGCAAGAAAATGTCACCAAAATGCTAAAACACCCATGAAATGCAACCAGATGAAGAATTGCTCTCAGGGAGGGTGCATCTGGAGGAGGGGACGGGACCCCTCCCTGCCCACGGCACCTGCTCCAGGAAACCTGGTGGCCGTCAGCTGCCTTCCAGGGAGGAGGGTCCCATTGACAGAGAGCGCGTTTCCTGTTTGAGGAATGCACATTCAGGGCGAGCCGGACTGCTCAGGAGGGTGCAGGGAGGCTGAGCTGCCTCCCACCTTCACCCTCTCCACCCTCTCCACCATCCACCTTATTCTCTAAATGAATTCATTTTATAGCAAGAGGTTAATTTCCTTCATATATAGAAAGCTCATAGAAATCAATGAGGATCAACAATCCCACTAAGAAAAGCGAGCAAACGACATGAGTAATGGGTTCACAGAGAGAGTTGCATGTGACCTCCGGTACGTGGAGATGGTCAGTCTTACTCATAAAAGAAACGCAAGCTGGGGCGCCTGGGTGGCTCCGTCTGTTAAGCATCTGACTTCGGCTCAGGTCATGATCTCACAGTTTGTGAGTTTAAGCCCCACATCGGGCTCTGTGCTGACAGCTTGCAGCCTGGAGCCTCCTTTGGATTCTGTCTCCCTCTCTCTCTGCCCCTCCCCACTCACACTCTGCCTCTCACTCTGTCTCTCAAAAATGAATAAACATTAAAAAAAAGAAAGAAAAGAAACATGAGCTAAAACAACACCGAGAGGCTCTGGGAGGCTCTGGAGAGTCTTACTGAGAAAATGCGAACATCTTATATGGCAGACATTCTCCCCACCCATTGTAAGTTACCTGTAGTGAGAGGCACTTGCTGTACACAAATAGGTAAACTGAGGCAAGCTTTGACAGATGAGTTTATTCGGGAATAGCAGAGGAATTGCAATTTGGGACAAATGAACTGTAGCAAGTCGTGGGTGAGTCCGCTGAGGGTTTGGAGTAGCTGTGTTTATGGCCAGGGAATGGAAAGAAGGGAGAGCTCAAGGTAAGTAACTTCAAAAACAAAACAAAGCAAAATGGAGACCAGCACTGAAAGCTTCCCGAGCAGACAGAACTACTCCAGTCACACAAACACGGCTCGAGTCAGCACGTGCTGCGGGACCAAGCCGGCCCGGTCCTCTGCTGATGTGAGACAATCTCTGAGCAGCTTCTCATCATCCAAGAAAGTTCCAGCACTATCACTTGTCTGTAAATCAGGCACCTGTGGGAAGTCTGTCTCCTAGTCCTCAAGTTTTGTCTTCCTGAGGGCACATGCGTGACACATTTCCATTCTGTTTCTTCCAGTTCTATTTTAGATCGGAATTCTTTTACACTCACAACAAGTGCCCCCTTCTGTCTGCTTCTCAGCTTCTCCAGGTGTGGAAGGAACAAGATGGAGAGAGGGCAAGGAGGTCTAGGGAAGCGGTGTATGGAGGGACCTCCGGGAATTGGGCTTTGCCTCCCATGTCCTGTGTTCAAGGCTAGGTAGCCAGGATGACTTGTCCAGTTGCCATCAGACAGTCTCTGTCCCCTGTCACCTCAGTGTCTTTAAAAACAAAACAAAACAGCACAAAAGAGGCAAGGAGACAACATCGATGATGACAAAGCGATGCCCAGACGATAAACACAATGAATTTGGAGGATGGAAAAATGTCTGTGGGTGGAGGTGAAGGAACTCTCCAGCGTGCGTGCCTTGAGGGCCAGATATGTAGGGGGTGAGGGGGCTAAGATTGAGAATCTAAGCTGTTATTTGCTGAGGATCCTTCCTTGTGTCAGGATCTTCATGGGAAAGAACGCACTGAGAGAAGCTGAAGCATGAAGATATGTACCAGGGAGGGCTGCCTGGGTGGCTCAGTCGGTTAAGCGTCCGACTTCAGCTCAGGTCATGATCTCGCGGTTCGCAGGTTCGAGCCCCATGTCGGGCTCTGTGTGGACAGCTCGGAGCCTGGAGCCTGCTTCAGATTCTGTGTCTCCCTCTCTCTCTGTCCCTCCCCCTCTCACGCTCTGTCTCTCTCTTTCTAAAATGAATAAACATCGAAAAAATATAAGATGTGTACCAAGGACAATGGACTAGAGATGGAGGAGAGGACAAATTTAAATATAGCCTGGGGTCTGGCACTTAGTCTGTGTCCCAGCTTCCTGCGAGGGTCTTGAGGGGCGATGATCAAACTGGAGGGAGTGCTTCTTAGACACTTCTCTTCACAAAGGCAGCACCCCATGAAGCTGCTTTGAAGACAGTGAATGGAACGGGGCTGAGGGACACATTCTCCCCGGAGTGTAACTCAGAGCACTTGGGGGCAGGCACCCACATCATACAAAGGAATATCACCCACTGGAGAAGACAGGAGACATTACTCTAGTTAGCAGGAGATTCTAAGAGCACACAACTCTTATCTCAGGGTCATGAGTTCAAGCCCCACGTTGGGTGTGGAGCCTGCTTTAAAAAATAAAATAGGAGTGCCTGGGTGGCTCCATCAGTTAAGTGTCCGACTCTTGATATCAACTCAGGTCATGACCTCACAGTCGTGGGTCAAGCCCCACATGGGGCTCTGTGCTGAGTGTGGAGCCTGCTTGGGACTCTCTCTCTCTCCCTCTTTCTGCGACCCTCTTCCCTTGAAATAAATAAATAAACATAAAAAAAACCCAAAATGCCTATTTCTGAGGGGGAAAAACCTCATAGGTTCTAGTTTTTTTACTTTTCTGACAGTGCAGAGCCTGCTTCGGATTCTCTCTCTCCAGCTCTCTCATGCTTTCAAAAATAAATAAATAAACTCTAAAAAAGTTTTCCTCCTTTGGGGGCCGAGTCAGCCCCATTGAGAATACATGGTGTGGGTGATTGTATTTGTTTCTCTGGACTGTTGTAACAAATTGCCACAAACATGGTGGCTTAAAACAGCAGAAATTTATTGTCTGACCGTTCTGGAGCCCAGGGGTCCAAAATTAAGGTGTCAGCAGGGCTGTGCTCCCCCCAGGGCGCAAGGGGAGAATTCTTCCTTGGCTTCATCTAGTTTCTGGTGGCTCCAGGCACTTGCTGGCTTGTATCTGCGTTACTCCAATCTCTGCTTTGACTTCCCACGGACCCACTCCTGTCTTCCCCTCTTCTGTCTGCATCAAGTCTCTTTCTGTCTTTCTCTCAGAAGGACACTTGTCACTGGACTCAGGGCCCGCCCTGATCATCCAGAATCTCATTTTCAGATTTTTAACTTTTTCCAGAAAAGGCCATATTGACAGGTGCCAGGGTTAAGTTATGAAAATGTCTTTTTCGGAAGCACCATTGGACTTGCTATGGTGACTAAAATATTTTAGGTGGCAGAGGCAAGAAAGCTTTGTGAGCATTTCACAACTCACAGTGCTGGTCTGGTGCGGTTATTAAAGTTCTGATTTTACTGGGGGAAGCTGGGAATATAGGTCCCTGAGACTTTCCCCAGAAAAGACTTCTGCCCAATTTCCTCCGGTGTGGCCCTTTGGCGCCCTCTAGTGGATCTTGTGGTAACTACGGAGTCTTAATTTTCCAAAGAAAAGAATCAGATTTTAGATGATTAGTTAGGAGAGCCATAGAATAGCAATTAAACCATGGCGGAAGGGACTTGGAGCAGTTACATTATAACTCAACACACCTTACTGTACACCCTCGGAGCAGTGGTCCTGGGCAGAGGACACGGGCTGCGCTGTGGCTTTCGTACTAATGTTTCCTGCTTTTCAGTTTGCAAAGGGCTGTGTCACTTCAATGGGCTACCTTCCGTGCAGCACCCTCCTGCCCTCTGTCTGGAGCACAGCCACCCCTCCCACAGCCTGTGGAAGCACCCACTTGCTCTCCCTCCCCTATGAGCGGCTTGCTAGCAGGGGTTTCTCCTCCCTGGGTGGCAACAGGGAGAACAGCGCAGGGGAATTTACTCCAAGTGAGTAAATCACACACTAATAAACCCTTCAAGTACATCTGCATTTAAGCAAGTGTTCTCAAGAGCTGACTCGGGATCTTAACTATCTTTTATAATGTTATTTTTAAGTCTGTCCACGAATTCCAACATTAACTGAATTGATTTGTGTGTCCTGCATCATGCAGGGCTCTGGGCCCACACTGGTGAATAAGAGGGAAATGTCTGTCTTCTTCAGATTCACCAACAGGGAGACCTAGAATGGACAGCCCCTGTGAATAATCAATGATAAGAAGTGCCATAAAGGGAAAATAGAGGGGAGTGCATAACAGGTGTACCTGGTTTAATGGGGGGCTAGGCAAGGAACTGAACCAAGCCCTGTCAGAACACTGCACAGGCACACACTCATCCACACTGGCTCTGTTAATCGTTTTCACCAGTTCAGCTATTTCAGGAAAGCAGATGTGGGAGGTCTCTGGCTAAATTTGCAGACAAATCAGGTGGAAGAACCTACAGCTGAATTAGAAGCTCTTAAAAATTGGAATTGGGGAAAGCAGCTTTGATTGTGAGAAGCTCTAGGAGGCCATTAAAAATTGTTTTTAAATTTATTTTGAGGGGGAGGCACAGAGAGGGAGAGAGAGAAAATCCCAAGCAGGCTTTGTGCTGTCAGCATGGAGCCGGACGTGGGGCTCCAACTCACGAACCAGGAGATCTTGGTCTGAGCTGAAATCAAGAGCTCGAGGCCAGACTCAACAGACTGAGCCATCCAGGCCCGCTCTTGGAGGTAATTAATTTTTGGAGGAAAAATGAAGTTCTTTTTTTTTTTAATGTGTTATTTATTTCTGAGAGAGAGAGACAGCATGAGCAGGGGAGGGTCAGAGAGAGAGGGAGACAGAATCCGAAGCAGGGTCCAGGCTCTGAGCTGGCTGTCAGCACAGAGCCCGACGCGGGGCTCGAACCCACGAACTGTGAGAACATGACCCGAGCCGAAGTTGGACACTTACCTGACTGAGCCACCCAAGTGGCCCCCCCTTTTTTTTTAAATAAATGAAGTTCTTGAGGATGGGCCTAATGTCTGATTCGAGTCCCCCCGTTTTCCCATAATTAATAGCAGGAGTTTTACAGAGAGAAGTTATCTAAAAGCAGGTCAGACACTGATATTTCCATAACAAACAGACTATTTATTAAATTCGAAGGTGACTGATGCCACGGAGGAGAACACAGGTGTGGCTGTGGCCGCCTGTCTCCAACATGGTTGCCATCATTTGCTTCCCTCTCTGCCTGCCCTTCTGATTCTTCCCTGGCAGGTGGCACCTGCTTCTGTGCACCACACCCGATGGATCCGGGCTGGCCTAGGTGACTCACTGACCCACAGGATGCAGTGGAAATGATGTTTGGGATTTCCAAGGCCAAGTCCTGAGAAGCCTTGCAGCTCCACCAGGCTCTTGGGATGCTCTGGACCCTGAGACCCCCACATACGGAGAGGGTGATGCCAGCCAGCGCCCAGCTGTTTTGGCCATTGCAGCCCAGGCACCAGGTGTGAGTGAGGGAATGGTCTTGGATATTCTGGCTCTGGGATATGTTAAACAGAAGCTATTCAAGCCACCCCAGGAGAGGCCCCAGACAGATGGAACAGACATGAGCCAACCTCCATGTGCTCTAGATGTTTTTTCGTGCCTTTACATTTGTAAAGCAGCAGTAGAAGCCTGTGAACACTGCTTTAGCAACACATGCTGGAAATAGCACAGCATGTTAGCAGGGACCAGAACAAGGCTGACGTGCACAAGAGAATGTTGTGCATCTTGTTGTTACTTGTTCCTGTTACACTCCCCCCCCCAGCACCGTGTTCACACCTCCACTATAAACCTCCCCATGCCGCACTGAGACGGCATAGCACACTGCTCAAGGGCTCGGATTTGATGGCAAAGAGAGTCTCTTATTTGAATTCCAGTTTTATAACTTACACTAGCTCAGTGGCCTTGAGCAAATTGCTTAGCCTGGACTTCAGTTTCCTCATCTGTTAAATGGAAATGATACAAATAGTACCAACATCATGGTGTATTTGAGACTAATAATGCATGTAAAGAACTTAGGGCCTGTCACGCATGCACATTTTGTGGTCAGTTAGTCAAATGGTGATTGGGAGTGATCCCAGGAGCACAAGGGCCTGATCTTACTCACCATTTTTTGGTAAATTTGTTTGTTTGTTTGTTTATTGAGAGAGAGAGGAAGAGAGAGAGAAGCAGAAAGGGAGAGAGAGAATCCCAAGCTGGCTCTGCATTGTCAGCACAGAGCCTGATCCGGAGCTCGATCCCATGACCATGAGATCATGACCTGAGCCTAAATCAAGGAGTTGGTCGCTTAAGTGATTGAGCCACCCAGGTGCCCCTTCTCTTACACATCTTTAAACTCGATGTACATTTCAGTGTCTGAACAGTGATTAATAAAAGCTGTTGCATGAATGACAAAGTGAAACCCTATGTTATAAACGTTAAGATTTTTTAATAAAAATTTTTAAATGTTTATTTTTGAGAGAGAGCACGGGCAGAGGTGGGGAAGATTGATCTTTTCAACATAAAGGAGAACTTTGTAAATTCTTTGGAGCCAAGCACTTTAGGTCAGTGGAAAAATAATTCAATTCAATTGCTGTTGATAGTTAAGGCTTCCAAGGGCTGGATAGGACCTTAAGGACCATCCCTGATGCCCCTTCTCACGATGCATATGTAAAGTGAGTGGCTTGCGCCAGGCCACCCACTTGCTGTGGGGGCAAGAGCTACTTCCCGCTTATGCTGGTGATGGTGATGGCATCCTTACCCTCTTCCTTGGCACTTCGGGGCCATTCAGTGTGGTCAGGACTGATCACTAATCTCTTCTTTGAAGAGACTGGGCACCTTGGGAGATGCAAAGGGAGAACCTGTCAGAGATGCAAGACCCACCCGCGGGCCATGCAGATTGGGGGGGGGGGGAACCCTTCCTTTCTGCATCTGTCCTCACTCGTCATCATGACTTGCACTGAAACAATGACTCACCACTAAAAAGTCCCTTTATTATTAATAGTAAGTCTGCTGGGATGCAATTTAATTTTTCTGTAATTAAGGTTGTGGTTTCATCCTAGTTCTTAGGCCTTTCTTCTAGTGTTTCACTGCTTTACGGCATAAACGTCCCATTTCTAACTTACTTTATTGTGTCTGGTGACATCTACTAGATTCATCTTCGGTTTGGCAAACGAGGACACAAAGTAGCAGGTAACTTAGTTACGTAGTTCTAAGTGCTTTTAAGTTCCAAATGAGTGAGGAAATACAGATACCAATGAAACAAACTTTGGGCTTCATCAATTACTTTTTTCCCCCTTGCCTTTGAAATACTAGAGGCTGTGGCTTGCCGTTCCTGTGTGGACTGTTCCTTCATCATCCTTATTTCATCTAGAGTCAAAATAGGGACCGTAGGCGAATAGTGCACTGTTTTCACCCCTGTGTTCTGGCAGCAAATTTCCAGGCATCATCTAAGATGTCTCCAAAGAACACTGCCCACATAGTATGGAGAAGAAAATAACTTATTTGTATAGGTTGGAAAAATTCAAGTCAATTCTTCGTTAGGACCTAAGGGAAACAAGATGGTCTGGATGATTCCCTGACCTTCCCCTCTTCCCTTGCACAAACAAGAAGGATTAGTTTCTATTTGTTTCAAAATATTTCAGTTAGAACAAAAAATTAATGAAATTTTTCTTAGGAAAAAGGTTACAGGCAAAGGCATGGGAGGTAAGTGGGGAAACCCAGATGTGCTGACTCTGAAACCCACAGCTGCGCTGTCAGATCTTGAAATAAATCTGTTTCCAAGAACAAAGTTTCTGTTGTTCACATTTAAATCTTGAATCATGCAAAACATCGGATGACGGCTTTATGTTCAAAGTTAAGAATCCTTATTTAGGATACTTGAACCTTATACCTAGCACTTACTTCTGAGACATTCTTTTCAATCCTGACAGGCTAATTAATTAATAGAGTTCTACTGAGAGGTAGGGAGAAGGCAAAGGGAAAATGCATTCAGCAACAATGTAAGAAATTTACACGAATGTTCTGAAGTCAACTAACTGGCCACAGTCTACTCACATTATAGGAGAAGAAAGTGTGTGGGGTTTTAAGAGTTTAATACACAATTCAGCACTAACACTAGGTTGCATTTAAAAGAAATTAATCTAGATCCTCCCCTCCCCCCATGTGGACACTAGGAAGATCAACAGTTTTGCTCAAAATGTAATACTAACAATAAGTTATAAGGTTGGTAGAATTTTCAGGACTCAATTATAAGGTTAACCTGACTGATGACTTTCTAAGTAGAGGCCGAAATACATGGGAAGAAAAATAGAAGATGCATAAACACCACAGCACCTCTCTTTGAACCGGCAGGTTCTAAAGCTCTTTTTTACTTGTCTAATTATCCAAAATATAAAAATACGTGTTTTTTCCATAGTTTCCACTACAGAAATTGCTTCTAATTATTTACTTGCATATATTCATGTATCTGCTGTTACACAGTATTGGCAAATGTAAAGGCTAGTATAACCGATCAAAATTAGTATAAAGGATGTTAAAGGAGCGAGGCTGTTTTTCATCCAGTTGCAGACCAAGGACCCATTTTAATGATTTGTGAGAAAGAGACTAATCAGTAAATAGTATTGCCCCCAAGCTGAATGGTCAAACCCCTGATGTTACAGCTCTGATGTCCACCTTCTCCACGTTAATTATAGCCAAGGTCAGTCAGGGTCATGTGGGGTGGCTGATTGCACTCCCAGAAGCAAAATTTGAGATCCAATTTCTCACTTGCCACAATTTGCATCATCCAGACGGACATTTTATCCAAGGATCTGATGCTCCCAAACTGGTAACATTTTAGCTCAGTTTACTGTTTGATCTGGCTGCTGGAAAGTTCGGGCCAGATTTGTAGCCCATCTCGAACGCGCATGTTGGGTACAAAGTTCACTCCTGGTTTAATGTTTTCACTTCCTCTTTACTTAGATCACCTTAATCTATGTAAACTTTATCATTGTATGAGACTCTGTAAGCTCTCAAAAACCTTTCTGGAACAAGGCAAAGCATAAAACACACTTTAGTTACATTTCACTATGTACCACAGGCTGGTTCAGGTCAAAGAGCTCAGGGATTTAAAAAGTGGTAATGTTGTGGCGCCTGGCTGGCTCAGTCAGTAGAGCATGTGACTCTTGAACTCAGGGTTGTGAGTTCGAGCTCCATGATGGGTGTACAGATTACTTAAAAAGTGGTAGTAGGGCAAAATAGGTCAAGGGGATTAAGAGGCATAAACTTCCAGTTATAAATGAGTCAGTCATGAGGATATAACCTACAGCATAGGGGTCATGGCCAATAACACCGAGGTAACTTTGTATAATGACAGACAGTAACTAGACTTATGGTGGCAATTTTATAATGTAAAAAAAATTTTTAAAGGTAACATTTCTTAGCGTATTTATATTATCCCCAGGGCAAAATTCAACTTATAAAAATCTGAATTTAGGGAGTTAAAAGCCAATGAAAGACAGATTCAAACTACCTCAAGTCAATGTTCCCAGATGCTTCTAAAAGTCCAGAAAGGGCCATTAAAAATGGAATCATTCAGGTTTAAAAAAAAAAAAAGTCTGCCTGGAAAGGTGCTGGGTCATGGTACATCACAGCATACAGGAAAACCAGAGGTGGATTCTTTATTTCACAAGTTTCAAGATACAGTACAAAACGAATCTGTACATCTCTCTATTAACAGGATTTGTTTACACAATTATATTACACTTCACCAGCCTTTATACCGTATTTAATTAAATACAAAATAAATTTACAAAAAAGTCTACTATGGTGTTCCTTCCAATGCCAGCTTATGGTCTTTTTAAACTTCTCCTAAATAGATAGTGGTTATACCTTGATCGAATCGACACTGATTTTTTTTTTAAACCAAAGAGACTAGTGTCAGCTTGTTTTCATTGCAAATAGGAAAACCAGTGCGAGTAAGAGGACTCCCTGCACATCGCCAAGACCTCCTTCCCATGCACACAAAATTGGAGTTTTGCTTGTGCAAATAGTCGTTTTAAAATACAAATCATTTTTACTTGGGGTAATTTAGGTTTTCCTGAACTACTAAGTGGAAGGAGAAGTTTAGCTGCTTTTCAATGACTGCCACACATTTAAAATATCAGGTAGTGCCTCAGACAGTGTGGTGTTCAGCAAATTTCCATTTTCATCTATACTGGAGGGCAATGAAGAGGAAAACGATTTTCATGAAAATCGTTTTCTCTTGCTTTGTTTCTTGCATTCTCCTAGTCATAATGTGGTGCAACACATATTAAACTCACTTCCAGAACAAATACTAGCTGTCATCGGGGCAAAAGTAGCCCATTCCGCTCTTCTTGGCAGGTGAAGGGGCTGTTTATCTGACACCGTTTTTGAAATGTGCATGTGAAACGTCAGTCCAAACCTCTGTGAGGGAAGTTCTTTTGCAGATGGAGCTAGACAGTAATACACATGCTACACACATGAAGAGCTGTGGTCTCCATTGACAGGCTTGCATGCATACTTCCAAAACACTGGTTTGAAGAACAAATATGAACAGCAAAGAAAGGAGGGAAAAACGAAGCAAGAAAAAAAAAATCCTATACAAAATACTTAAGTTTCCTGGAGGCAACAGCAGCTCCTTAATTAAATAAGCATCAGATCATGGCCAGATCGTGGTAGAAGTTTCTACAACTTCCCAACGGTTCAGAGACGGAACAGCTTAGCAGTAAAGCTTTCACAAATTAACCTTATATGCACAAGGGTAAACAAATCCTCAAGAGTATTACGATAAGCGATTCCCAAGTTAATCTCATTTCAGTGCTAAATAAGGAATTATGGAAAAAAGAAAAGGGGGGGAGGGTTACTTTTTCTGTGTCATCGAGTGTTAACCAAAACTAAGGTAAGCCTTACTCAGAAAACAAAAACAGAAAAATACAACCACAGAAAGAAACAAAAACGAAACAACCCCAAACACCAACGCTACCT
Organism: Hyaena hyaena; assembly: GCF_003009895.1. Taxonomy (NCBI): domain Eukaryota; kingdom Metazoa; phylum Chordata; class Mammalia; order Carnivora; family Hyaenidae; genus Hyaena; species Hyaena hyaena. The sequence continues at coordinate 1,169,961 of NW_024081231.1, forward strand.
TTGTGACATAAAACAGAAGCAAAAGGGTGGTCTCAAGACTCTGAAGCAGTTGACAAGCCACAAAGCAAATGCACAGAATATACGCTAAGTAGAGTACTACTGTCGTCACCTCTGATGGCAGGAAGACAGGCTATTAAAGGGGTCAGGAGACAGGCTACCATGGAGAAATGGAGCTGCACTCGATCTGCTAACTCTAAGTTCTAACATTAAAACTCCTGAATCCTGGAGTTAGTTTAATGTCACTGACATTAACTAGCTTTAGTTACTGTCATTTTATTCAAATGGATGCCATTTGATTAGGTAAGTATTGAGCATTATTTTAGGAGAAACACCAAACCCAGTTCCTACTTGCCTAGGAATTATGTCCCGTGAGCAGAAAAGAAAAAGGGAGCAGAGTATTTTGAGACAGTCATGAGGACTGAAGTCCCAAAGCCATACAGGAAGTTAAGTTATTTTAACTAGACTGTTCAAATTTCCAGTAGCAAATGACCCAAGGGTATGGCAGGAGGGAAGGGAAAAAAAAAAAAGCCAAGAAAAGGGTGGGCATATTAGTGATAAAAAGGACCTGGCAAGTAGTGGTAAACTGACAAGGAGTTTGTTATTGCGTGAAGAACAAGACCGCGCGTTCCCAGCTGGCGTCGGGTGGTACGCACTACTTTATGAAATGTCTTCTCCAAGTACTACCGGAGGGAAGGAAAGCTAAGGATAAAAATGTTGTTAAAGGAGAAATCGGGTGGGTGGAAGAGGAAAGAAACAGTTATTTAGTCATCTTAGAGGGATTTTTAAACATTTAAATAAGTTACAATAGTTCCTTTGAAAAGAAATGTGGCTGCTACCGTGAATTACACTCCGTTCTGAAGGGTGAGGAGAAGACAGTGGTGAAGACACCTGCATACTGTCCCAACTGCTCTCAGACCTCCCTGTGTAAGACAGCAAACGAGTCTTCATATTTAAGAGCTGCCCAGAGCAACACGATGCTTCTGAGATGGACATTTCCTACCTTTCGGATGCGCATATAGACACACGGTTCTCTCTGTGGCCACCTCTTCAAATTTGGAAGCAACTGTGTGGGAGTAAAGTTTGCTTACCAGGTTTCTCATAAGCCTCTAAACACGCACAAAAAGCATACAACTTCGCATTTAAAGCCTTCGTGTTCATTACAGACTAATTAAATCTAGTTCTAAATACAATCCCAACTTCAAAACCCAAAGTCTTACAACTCTACAGGTAATAAACTCTTCAAGTTTTCTGGCAGATGAGGGATTATGGAAAGAGTATAATAAGGTTAATATAAACAGACTGAGGTCAGGAGGCATAGAAAGCCTGCTCAGATACTAATGTAGTCTCAGACTAGACACAGGCTGGTGAATACCACCATCTGATAGTAAAAAGAAATACAAATTCAGTTTAGTTTAAATTTCTTCATTTGTATGATATGTGAAATCCTTGGTTTTCTTTGTTGCTGCATTTCACACTATTTAACCAGACTACTCTGAAGTGTAATGGCCTTGATTTTCCTAACGTTAACAGTGGGAGGGGTGGTGAACAGGACAGTTAACAAAGTGGCTGACTTTCTACTGGAATATAAAACTGCAGAAGTAAAAATCTACCTGAACAGTATAAACAGGCTTTGGCTTTCCTCAACCACTGAGTTTAATACGTCTTAGATTCTCTGAGTTTTAGTTTTATAATGGTAGTCACTGTATGCCATATCTTGGCAACAAGATTACAAATTTAAAGAATTCAGGAGAGTGTGAACAGTTCTTTTGCAATAAAAAAAAATTGCAAAGTAAAATAAACCCTGGGAACAAATGCTTCCTCTTTCGGGAAAGTGTGTCTATCACCTTGGGACCCCACCCAGAGTTCTTTAATATTGTTCTAATTTCTCCCACTTAGTCCATCCTCTGGCTTCCGGATCAAAGCTCTGTATACTCAAAAACAAACAAGCAAATTACATTGAGTAAGTGGGGCAAATTCACATGTTAGCTCAAGGAGTCAGTTCACAATGTTTTATATATTCCATTCCAGAGAAGTGAAGTTCACATAAAACTCTTTAACAGGCCTTTCAGTCTTTGAAGGAGAGAAGTATGGTATCAAGTGTGACAATCACCAATAAGAAGAAACGTCCCAGCCTCCCCTGTTAAAATAACAAATATGTTGAGTATGTATACTTGCATGTGGATTGGTAAAAGTTTCTCAGTTATTGCAGTTCTGAAACACTTTGAAGACTTTTTTTTTTTTTTTTTTTTTACTTAAAAGGCAAGTTCTATTTTCAGACCTTCAAACGTGTTAAGGTCAAACTTGCAACTAACTGGTTTTTTCCTTTTTACAAAGTGATCAGGTTTTAGTGTTGATGCACAAGACCTTAAAGGTGGCTGATAGAACTTCTGCACATTGAGAGAGTGACCAGAAGGACCCAAGAAAGACGGCTGGGTACAGCTGACATTGGGTCTCACATGTTTCCAGAAAAAAAAAAAGGGGGGGGGNCTGAGGGTAGCCCCTATTTTAAGAAATTAAGTCATAGTGAAGGAGTTAAAACAGAGAGAAAACCATTTCCCTTTTCAGAAAAAAAAAAAGGGGGGGGGGGGGGGGGGTGGAGAGGGGGAAAGCCACTGAGAGCTGTTATTCCATACGGCACTGAAACAAACCTTCAACTCAGTTTAGGTAAGAGTTACTTATCCCTGAAAATAAAGGCATCAGATTCTAAGCAGCTTTAGGAATTCAAGGTTTCCTTGTGCCTCTTCTAGGAGGTGACCACCGAGCCCAAGTCCTAAATCCAATGCAAGTGTTCGCAGCAAACGATTTCCTAGGTTGTTACTGGTCAAGGCTGGACACGGTGGCTGTTACTGTGGTGGCTGCTGCTCAGGCGGCCCCTCCTGCTGTGGTGGCCCCGGCCGTGGCCCTGGGGGCCGGGGCAGAGGCATGTCCTGGTGCTGCCTCTGCCTGTAAGCTATGACTGTTCCCAGCAGCAACGCGATGATGGTCATGAGGTAAAGGTCCCACTCAGGTCCCAAAAGCTGGTCCATGTCAAGCTGGGTGAACAGATCTCGAATCTTAATGAGAATGATAGAAGAGTCATTATGATCACTAAAATGTCAGAGAAGGAACCAGGAAAAAGTCACGTCACAAATTAGAGATGAGCACAGAACTTATTAAAATAATTGGTTTTAGGAATGTTTTGCAATGCCTTAAAAAAAGAGGCTTTAAAAGCCTTCAACTCAAAAAATAATGCGTCTCAGGAACTGAGTTATTATTTTGTGACCGTAGATGATACAGAGTGTCCAGCTGGCCTCCTTTCCAACCATTTTCACAGAAAAGATTTGCAAGGAATACTGGGGGCAACTGAAGTCCACTGCGGGGGGGGGGTGTTAGTGGGGGGGGGGACCACCTATCTGTGGTGACGGCAGCCCTGCTCCCATGACACCGGGGTTATTTTACTTCTTCCCTCGTATAACTGGAGATGGCAGGAATTCAAGTGTTTAATAGTTGAATGATTAATGCTTTTCAAGTAGGATTTCACTAAATATTTAATACTTTTGAATTTGAACTTAAAAGTTATGTTCTTAGTCCACGATACCTTGTTTTAGTTAGTGTCCCTTAGAAGTTATTCCTGAAATTTTCTGACTGCTACTTACCTACAAGGGAAGTAAACATGGAGTATAATCCTTTATATTGAAATAAAGGTCCCCATAATATATATTTATAGATGCAGGTGCTAATTTTCCTAGAAAAAGATTCTAAGAAACCATTAACTGTGTTTCCTGGGGTGGGATCTGTGATGGGAGATTTTTGTGTTTTCTGCACTGACTTTCTCGCCATCGATACTTAGTAACTCGTTTTTTTTTTGTTTTTGTTTTTGTTTTTTTTTTTGGTTGGAATATCTAATTGGTAGGATTATGGAGCATTTTATTGTCTTCTTTATGCTTCTGTATTAAAAAAACAACAAAGACAGGATACACTTAGTATGGTATAAGTATGACTAAATCCTAGACTGTAATTAACAGTTTATTAGTCTTACGAACTGTGAGAGACGAGGGTCTGAAATAGCCCTGAGAGAGAAAAGCAGCAGGCTGCCACACTGTTAGCTCTTTAGTGAAAGGAACAAAGGTTGTTTCCACCAGGGGACAGTACAGCACGCCTGGCTCTGGCTATCAAGAAGTTATGAATGTGCCATTACAAGCATGTAAGCAATCGGGAGGCCAGAGCCCAACACGCCGGGTCCCCCGGAGCCCTATGCGCAGAGACCTCCGTACACAAAGACAGGGCTGCAGACAGGAATGGCACCAGTTACACCGGGGTCACACAGGAGGAAAAGCCCTTTCTGGAATCTAATGCGAAACGGTGTATCAGCCTGTTCTGAACAAATTCAACAAAAGATTGAAACGTCATCCTGTTCTGGTCTGGAGTAAATTAACATTACAGAGCCCTTCTTTCTGCACACATTTCAGGCCTCTTGGAGTTAAATGCTTTCCAGTTAATCCATTATGAGGAAGTACAGGTAAGCCAAATGTGAACCGGGAGAACCCAAGAGCACCGACGCAGAAATACTGGTAAATAAGGTCAGCAGTTCTGGAAGGAATGGGGAGCCCAACTCTCGTCTAGGTTCTACCATGAGCTTACGGAAAGTAGTTCAAGGTATTTTTAGAGAACAAAGTTCGAGACGTGTTTTTAACATGTTTCTCGCTATTAGAACAATCTGACCTACAACAGCCTGGGCACGTTCTCAGGTTCTCCTTCTCCCTTTGTAAGGGTCTTGTCCGAGCCACTGCCAGGCAGTCAGTCACCTGATTTAATGTGGACTGAATTTAGTTAACTGCTGCTTCAAATCGCCAAGGGCTGGTCTCCGTTTTCTCTAAACCAGAAAACACCTGCATCAGTGGAAACTGCTTCAGCACCTGGAACCATCAACTGCTACCTGAAAACATACTGCTCTGTGGCTTCGTTCCCCCACAGCGGATGCGGTCTCCTGGTCCTTCACCTGGGGCAGGAGGGAAAGGACCCGACACCCGCAGGGCACTTGTCCCTTCTCCCTGAACTTTCAATACAAACTTCTGGAGCAGGCGGCTGACATCACTTATATTTTAGTTAAAAGAGGCACGGACACTTACATTTGTCTCCCGGATGTACTGCAAGAAATACACCACAGCCAGCTTGCACAGTGCTAGGAAGACCGGTACCTGCGCGTCTGGGCTGGCTTCGGCCGCCATGTCATAAAAGCGTTTTGCAAGGTGAATATCCTATAATACAGGCAATAAACCAAAATTCACCTCTTGGTAAAATAAGTAAAATAATATTATTTAGCTCATATATTCATATTATATCAGTTTATACACTCAGAACATTGATTTTGCCTTTCAAGTTTTCATTTAAAAATTTCCCTTACTTGAAGGATAAACCCCACCTGTAACTGGGTAATATATAACGGCTTAATTTTTAAGAATCTAACTGAAAAATGTTAAGATTTAACCTCCTGTCTGACATCCCATCTGCTGTGCAGATACGCTGGCTACAGCTGTATACCAATGCATAACACTGTTACTCTGAAGAATCCTGGGGGCGACCTGCAAGTCTCAAGTTCTAGGTCAAGCAAGTTAAGTAAGTTTCTTACTTAAAACTTCAGTGTAAACAATTCCTGGTTTCTCTTTGGAGCAGTGATCCTTAAACTGGGAACACACTCAAAGATTTTTTCAAAGGGCACTTGCATGGATAGTGTTAAAGGACCCACATGCTGGGTTCCCCTGCCTTAGACATATTCCATAAAGGGTGAAACGAGTCCTGATGAATCCGGGCCCAGACTGGAATGCTCTGATTCCGACAAATGCAGAATGGCAGGGAGAGATGCGGTGAAATTTGCATTTAACAACCTCACTTTCTCCATGTCCTGACTACTGTCAAAGAATATCAGACTCCAGGGCAAGAATTCCATGAGACATGATAAAGAAAGACTAAACATTAAAAAGGACTTTCCCACCTAGTTCAGTATAAGCAGTTACTGTCAGCTCTCCCCTATGCTGTCCCTAGGGGGCGTCGTTAGCAAAGAAGAAAGCACTTTCCAACAACAGTATTGGTAGAGTCAGTGTCTTTGAGTTTTTTTAAAAAAGGTAAGAAACGTTTTTTTGGACTACCACATTCTTCAAGATCATGGATCAAACTTTATGTGATAAGATAGACTTTTGTGTGGATGATTCAAAGGGGTAACCACATCTTATCAATCACATCTTGAATTATTTATTCTGTATATAACACCAATCCTCATGTAATCCTTAATATTTTCTAACTGTATTACATGCTGGACTGATTAGTTTTTAGTAGCGCATATGTTTCCTTCTTTGAAAAATGGGAAAAAGTAAGAAAAGGTGATCATGATGTCTTACAAAAACTAATGGAATCATTCTTTTAACACATGACTAATTACTCCTAAAAGCTGTATCCCAGGGTTCTGTCCTCATTCTTGTCAAAGAAATTACCATAGTCTTTATTCGCAAGAATTTATATAAGCTACACATAACATTATATTGCAAATTAAATTATGAGAATGTACACTGATTAATTTTCTTGGTTTTGATCTATTATGAAACAGGCTGTCAGAGTTCTATCACTTTAATTTTGATTGCTTTCAGTACATTATTATGAAGTGTATTCCCAAAAAAACACAGCTTACGCACTATCTTTATATTAGTCATCAGACACACATTGACTTTATTTGCATTAAGAAAATGAAGTCAGACTTGCTGACAGAAGTAAGCCTGATCTGGCTGAGTGGTCTGATATAAAGAGAGGCTCTGGGAACATGGCAAAGATGGTCTGCACACTGACTGCACTCCATCTGCAGTTCCAGAGTCTTGATAAAACTATATTCAAGTATCTAATATTAACATAAATGCAAAATATGAAAATTTACATATTGGGATTAAAATAAAACAAATATTAAAATGTGGTCAAATAAAAGGCACTTTGATAAAAAATAGTGCATTAGCAAAATGAAAATGAGTAACTTGCCCTTAAGCACTTTAGGTCAACAGAGTGTCTCTAAGTGATGAGGTAAGGAATATATTTAGTTATTTGATTAGCCTGGGTAAAGCCTTTCGGCATTCTACCCAAAAACTGAGAAAATGAATGACTCCAGTGACCAGGGAACAAACAAACATACCCTTTGCCAATTCTTTGCTTTCAACAAGACTGAAGGCAGACCTAACCAAGTTGTCAGTGACAGATCATTGAAAATAATTTTAGTGACAGATCGCTCTGACTTTTGGCATATGTTATAGACTAAATGTGCCCCATCCCCCCCCTAAATTTCTATGTGCAAACTCTACTCTCTCTCAAGTGATGGCTAGAACTAGGAAGTGAGGCCTTCGAGAGGTTATTAGGGTTAGACGAGGTTAAAGGGGTAGAGCTTTCATGAACGGGATTAGGGTTCTTCAAAGAATACCTAAGTACTTGCTGCTTCTCTCCTGTTCTTTGCTCAGATGAGGACAAAAGACAGAAGACAGTGGTCTCTGACCAGGAAGTAGGGCCTCCTTGCCAGACACCAAACCTGCTGCCACCCTGAACTTCAACTTCCCAGCCTCCAGAACTGTGAGAAATTCTATTATTTAAGCCACCCTGCCTATGGTACCCCATGTAGCAGCCTGTAGGAGAACAGCATGCAACTCTAAAGCAGTTTAAAGAACTAAGTGAGTGTAGATAGAATAAAATTCTCCCAATTCCATTACTTGTTTATGTGAACAAGGCTCCAGCCATATATTTATAAAAATGAGGGGCGCCTGGGCAGCTCAGTTGGTTAAGTGTCCAACTCTTGAGATCGAGCCCTGTGTTGGGCTTCGTGCTGATGGCATGGAGCCTGCCTGGGGTTCTCTCTCCCCTCTCCCTCTGCTCCTATCCCACTCACAGTCTCTCACACTCACAAAATAAATAAACTTAAAAAAAAAAATTAATTCTATATCTACTCAATGATACTTAAATTAATTTTTACAAGATGCTCCATTCATCTCATTAAAAAATGCATTTTCAGTAATTATCACAGAAAGTAAAATTTTAGTGAAATTCATAGTATTATGTTGACTTGTTCAATACTATATTGATAAATAACCAACTGTGACTAGTATATCATGAATTTTTCATAACACTTAGAGCCTATAATCATAGGAAATAAAATCCAAAATTTGAATTTACATACTTTGTTTCAGGTAAGTAGATTAAGTAATCAGTAAAATATCTAGGCATTAAAAACATTACATTTGTATGCAATCTATGAAAATATGACCTGAAAAAATGAATTCAGGAAGAAAAGCAAAAGATACAATTTTCATTTAATAAATTTGCTGTGTATTTAAACAATGTATAATGAGGATATCAAAATTTTGGTATTTAGTGTAAATTAGTCATTTTATTTTAAAAAAGGTGTTGCCTAAAATAGACAGAACTTAGACCCTTTGAAGCTTATGATGAAAAATTTTAAATGTCAAAGTAAAAATGTGCAGGAGAGGGGCACCTGGGTGGTTCAGTTGGTTGAGTGTCTGAGAGAGAGACACAGAATCCGAAACAGGCTCCAGGCTCTGAGCTAGCTGTCAGCACAGAGCCCGACCCGGGGCTCGAACTCATGAACTGTGAGATCATGACCTGAGCCAAAGTCAGACGCTTAACCGACTGAGCCACCCAGGCGCCCCGAGTGTCCAACTCTTTTTTTTTTTTTTTTTTAATTTTTTAAAAAATGTTTTATTTATTTCTAGAAGAGAGAGAGAGACAGCATGAGCAGGGGAGGGTCAGAGAGAGAGGGAGTCACAGACTGAAACAGGCTCCAGGCTCTGAGCTGGCAGTCAGCACAGAGCCCGATGCCGGGCTCGAACCCACGAACCGCGAGATCATGACCTAAGTGAAAGTTGGACGCTTAACCGACTAAGCCACGCAGGCGCCCCCCGAGTGTCCTACTCTTGATTTCGGTTCAGATCGTGACCCCAGGGTCGTGAGATCGAGCCCTGCATTGGTCTCCACAGGGTGTGGAGCCTGCCTGGGATTTTCTTTCTCTCCCTCTGCCCCTTTACCCCTGTCCGAGCTCACCCTAATTAAAAAGAAAAAGAGAAAATAAACAAATAAACAAATAAAATGTGCAGGACGAAACACAGTTTTTCAAAATATACAGGCAAAAACTTAAGACCGTGGGTCTAAAGAATGTTTGATTCTATTAGGAAGGCTAAGAGTCAGGAATAAGTTTATCAGTAGCAAACATCTTACTTCATTTCAAAGTACTTTAGAAAGAACAGAATTTGGCTGAAGATGGGCAGAGTTTCTCAAATAAGGAGTGACCGATAGAGGCTGCGCCACGTTTCCGTTTCAACGCATCTGTTTTTGGCTCCCTGTCGTAAAACAGCAGGTGCGTGTGACAGAAACACATGTGGGCCCCACAACGGGAGAGAGCACAGGCGGGCTTCTGAAGCATCACAAAACTGCCCCATAACTTAGTACCTGAAATCGGAGGAGCACACTCCAAAGCAAGCCTATTTTCTAGAGGGAAAAATGCAGACATTTCCCCCAAATCACAATTACATCATTCAGACATCTGTTTGGAAGCCAGGCCCACCTGTTTGATGCCCAGTCCTTTCTCGTGCATGTACCCCAGGTTAAACATAGCCTGTGCGCTGTGCTGCTGCTCGGAGGCCAGGCGGTAATGAATGAACGCGGTCTCGTAGTCCACGTCGGTGCCAAACCCATAGAAGTGGTAGTCTCCGAGCTTAATTCTAGCCACTGTATAGCCTTAAACAGAAATTAAATCAAAACTGCCAATAAATAAAGTGTGTTTAAAACAGAAAAAAATTGTTATTTCTCCTTCTGTTAACATGCTTACAGAAGACAGAATTTTAGGTTGTAGTGCATAAACTTCATAACAAATCCTTCAGTCAAGCTATAAATTCAATAAAGACTGAAACTCGAGGCATTGCTCTTCTGAAGCAGGTTTTGCAACAGAGACAGGTCAACAAGGTGGGTGCTGCTCCCCATGTCACAATGGGACTCTTCAAACAAGCACCTTCTGGTCTATCATGCCATTTACATTTTCTTTTCTTTTTCTAATTTAAATTCTAGTTAGTTAACATACAGTGCAATATTGGTTTTAGGAGCAGAATTCAGTGATTCATCATATACAACACCCAGTGCTCATCATAACAAGTGCCCTCTTTAATGCCCACCCCCCATCTAGCCTATCCCCCACCCACCTGCCTCCACCAACCCTCAGTTTGTTCTCTATCACTAGCAGTCTCTTGTGGTTTGTTTCCTTCTCTTCTCTTTGTCCCCAATTCCCATAAATTCTGTTTTGTTTCTTAAATTCCACACGAGTGAAATCATACGGTATTTATCTTTCTCTGACTTATTTTGCTTAGCTTAATGCATTCTAGCTCCAGCTACATCACTGCAAATGGCAAGATTTCTTTTTTTTTTTTGATGGCTAATATTCTGCTGTTTACATTTTAAAGTAGTTCAACTGGACTATTGTTTAGGTTTGAAGAAGGGATAGCTAGGCACTGTTGAGAGGAGTATGTGTGAGAAGAAAATAGTCAAACCAAAAAAGGTGGGTAAAGGTTAAAATCCTTTTGTGTTTTAGAGTTATATTTTATTATACGTTCCATGTGATTCACTGTATCCAATATAACTGGCTTCAAACTAAATACCAAAGAGTAAACCATAACATGATATAAATGACCAATCACAATTCAATTTAGAAACCCTGCGACCAGAATTTCCCCTTTTTTTAAATTTCCCCCTTTTTTTAAAATAGTTTGTCAAGTCGGTTTCCATATAACACTCAGTGCTCATCCCCACAAGTGCCCTCCTCCATGCCCATTACCTCCCTTCCCCTCCTCCCCACCCCCATCAGCCCTCAGTTTGTTCTCAGCATTGAAGAGTCTTTCATGGTTTGCCTCCCTCCTTCTCCCCCATTATTTTTCCCTTCTTCTCCCCCATGGTCCCCCGTTAAGTTCCTCCTAATCCTCCTATATGTGCAAACATATGGTATCTGTCCTTCTCTGCCTGACTTATTCCCCTCAGCATAACATCCCCAAGTTCCACCCATGTTGCTACACATGGCCAGATTTCCAGAGTTTCCCTTTTAAGAGTAGATAAATCATGATGCAAGTTAGGCAACAATTAGTATGCTGATGCATGACATTATTTTAATTTTTGTGAGAGACTCAAAACAAAAACAGTACAGAAAGATCCCTGGGTGTAGCTCTTGGCCTAGAATGAGCGGCTACTCACCTTGGGAGGCAGCCCTGTTCCAGTGCAGCAAAGCTCTGGGGTAAGTTTCATTCTCGCCTACAATGGTCGCTTCTCCTTCAAGGAAGATGAAATAAATACAACTCAGGCATTTAAGGAAAGGCACTAGACTTTTAGGCCTCATTTACATGCTAGGGTGGATATGTGGAGCATAACTGAGACGTAACAAGTATTAAATGACAAAAGTATTGTATTGAAATTAAACAAGTATTAGAAAGAAACACTGAGTTCAAAGGAATCACTGCATAGAGGACACTATTTTCTGCAATGTGTTTTATCCACAGAACTACTATGGAGAGTAATTACGGAGCCACACACCTGGGATCTGCACACCCCTGGAAAAACGAGGTTCTTCTATCTGCTGTAGTTTGAAAAATGTGTTTACTAAAAGCGGTTAATTTTGTGACAAATGGCAAATTGATTTCTACTGTCAACTCTAATTGCAAACCTAACTTGGATGGCTTAGGGAGCTGAGGTAAAGTACTCATGCAGGTGTGTTGTTAAGGTCTATTTACAACAATAAAGAAGTTTCTTTGTGGCTTTTCTATTTAAAACAAAAATGAACTACCTGATGTGAGCCTTCGTATTCTAAACCCAGGGCAGGACGAAAGTGAACCTTACTCTGATCGAGAATGAAGGCTGCATTGCTCTGCGCCACTTCATAGCCCTGTTCGGCCAGCAGGAGGTACTGGATCACTGCGGCGTTGTAGTCGCCGTCTTTGTAGCTGTTATAGGCAGTCATTAGCCTCTCGGACCAACGACCTCGTTCACACACATTCTTAAATAACTGTGAGAGCAGAAAAAAACAAAAACAATAAACACAAAAACCCCCAGTAATAAAATAAGGAACATATGCCAGGATATCATGTTTGCACTTTGGCTACAAGTGATTATTAAGCTATCTCTTTGAATCTCTGATAACTTTACTAAATATATATAAAAGTCTGGGATATTTATTTGAAGCTTTCAGTTAGTCTTTAGAGCAGGTTTATAAAAACAACAGTAACAGTTGTATACCATTAGCCCCGCCAGACACCGTTCTTGGGCTCTATGTACAGTGTGTGCGGAAACTCCCTTACAGCTCCCCTGAGGTTCATGGGGGGCATTTTACAAAGCAAATCCTATGAATAGCCTCATTTTACATCTGAGGAAACTGAAGCACAGAGAGGTTTAGAAACTGTGCTAAGCACTTATCAAATGCCACTCTGCGGTGTCAGTTATGAGAGCACTGAAGAGGAAAAGTTCCATTCAGGAGACATCAGCATTGCCCACTGCAACATTCGCTCAACACAGACTTTTTGGTGCTGTCTCCGATTCTGTCTAGGTGCTCGAGGGACTGCAGACACCACCACCTGTCCTTACAAACGTGGGGACGCAAATGAAATAGCGTGAGGATGACACACAGGCCCTCAGCATCTTCCCTCCGTGTATCCAAGCTACTAGGTCGAGTCTCTTTCTCCTCTAGAAGAAGCACGCAGAGAAAACGAGAGACGCTCCTCCTGGGAAAGGAGGTTGCCGTGCACAAGCTGCCGGAGCAGCCCTTACCTCCACCGCAGTGTGGCACGACCGCATCACGCCTGTGCCGCTGGCATGCATCTGCGCGAGGTTGTAGAAAGCCAAGATGTGGCCTCCCTGAGAAGCTAAATTAAAATACTTCAAGGCCTGCTTATAATCCCTCTTGACGCCAATGCCATCTGTAAGGAAAATCACATGAAAGGTCAGAAATAGTCCTATTTAAGATTTAACAGAAGCACCAGAGCAGCCTTACATAAGGAGTAAAATCAAGTGAAATTCAAAATTCTTACTCAGGAAAGATGTGAACCTTAACAATACAGATTTGTATATTAATACAGATTCACCTAATTCACAATGAAAAACAAGATGCACAGAGTATTGAAGTGGGACAACATTAATCAGCCCGATTTCCACATCATAGTGGCATCTAATGGAAAATAGGCAATTTAAACGTCGGTGGACACAACATTTAACTGCAACATACTTACTGTAGTACATAGAGCCAAGCTGCAGCTGCCCGTCCACCCAGCCTTGTTCAGCAGCCTTCTGGAAATACTTTAGTGCCAGATCATAATTCTGTAGGAAAAGGGGTCACATGATCACATGATGCGAAAGCTCAGAAGGCTGATATACTTAGATTCATTTATTAAAAAGAGTTAATAAAAAACATACAGAGAGGATTTCACCCAGGCTGGAAGCTAGTTATACTTCCCTAACTCACCAGCTGACCGCCTGTTTAAGTCAGAATGTTGGACTGAAAACTTACAACTTGAACGCCTCGCCCGTAGAGGTAGGCCATTCCGAGTCCACTCTGCCCCACGGGGTTGCCCTGCAAACCAGACACAAGAGAGTGAATAGATTCATTAAAAAACAAAACAAAACAAAACAAAACACAGGCAAGAATAAATGACTGCAAAAGAAATAATTTACAAGCATGTTCAAAAAATGTCTCTGCATTTTCAATCAAAATTCTCCTTCCCATTAGGCTAAATGTAATGCTGACTTTTAGAGATTTGGGAGTCCAATAATTTGCTGAAAAAGAGCAAATAGTAAATGTATCTAGAATTAAATTTTGGTGGCTTATGACCATCTGTTCCATGAGTTTATGATAGAAAACATGATTAACGTATTTCTTTTTAATTAAAAGTAGGTCACTATTTTTGGTAGTTTTTCATTGGTAACCGCCCTCCCCAGTAAAGAAGGAAGACGCTGTGGTGTCACGTCAACAACCATGTAAAACAGCAACACTGGGATCAGGTGGCAAAGATACGCTAAAGATGACTGGAGTCTCACAGAACAAAGATAATCATTGTTTTGAGACCTGAAAGAGAAAAATCTAAAATTCAGCCTAAACTAATAGGGACAGAGGCATCTGTTAAAAAGTGTCACAGCAGTGCTTTGGGAAATACTCAACTGACATTTAGAACTAAAGTAACACGTAGTTGGCAAGGAGATAAGCACACACACTGGACGCATACGGGGTCTTAAAAATTCATATGTAGTTTTCTCGGGGCCAAAGAAAGCCCAAATTATGTATTTATGATTGTTGAAAGTACCTAGTTGTGTGTTTCAAACCTCAAGTTGTAATACAAATAGGGTAAATTATATGACTTTCAGTTGCATTACTAAAATCAGTATTTTCCTGATCAGGAAACTTCTCAATGAAATGCAAACAGAGGCTTAATATTCAATAACTTGGTCCTCTCCATGCCTCCCCCCCATAAATTGCTTTTTTGGGGGGAAGTTTTTTCTAGCCAATCCATTCACAGAAATCACATTTACACAGGTGCTTTCAATAATTTGAGGCATGAGTTGGGTATAACTAATCCTTCAGTATAATAAACTTCTTAAAGTAATAATATGGCACACATTTCAACAGATTAAGTCATGAGATCTTACCATGTCAGCAGCTTTCTTAAAGTAGTGAAGAGCTGTCTCATTACTCTGTGGGACAATATCACTTCCCTCTGAATACATCTACAAAACAAAGCCTAATTTTATTAAGTTACAACCCTCTCTCCTATAATGGTTTCAAGCTCATCTTATTCTGGTTTTTGAGAGGGATCACAAAGTATTTCAACAAAGTTTAAAATTCTCCAAAGGACATTTTAGAATTAAAAGCAAAGCATTAAAAGTAAACATTTTAAAATTATATACTGTCATATAAATATGAATTCTCTATAAACATGAATACATTAAAATCAGCTCATGGATCAATCTCAGGAGGGGAAATCAAACTCAAGGTAAATCTTTACTCTCACTCTATCCCAAGGCAGTCAAATGGTTGTTAATTGCTTGGGATCAGTGATTAAAGGAGAAAAAGGAGTGCTATTAGCAATATCTGCTTCCATTTCTCTTCCACCGCTTTTCTCCGCAGGGTAAGATAATGGGTAGGTCTTAAGTTCAGGAAAAGAAAGAACTAAAAGATTTAAAAGGTTTCAAACACTGAATGATCAGAGTACCAGGAATGGAAAATGATGAAAGGGCCAAGAGATAGAAGAACAGAAGATTAATGCTTAAGCAAAAATACATGGGCAATACCAAATTCTATGTTACAATAGATGGGGTGTCTAAACGTAAAGTTCTCAGGCCCTGAATGACTCATTGCAATTATGTGGCAAACACTGCTGAGATTTTTCTATTTGCAAGAACGTCTGTGACATATTTATTCTATTGGAGCATCCTAACCTTAGGATTGGGTGATAGATGAAAATACCCATTGGTTTATACTGTATTTGTTTTCAAAATAATGAAAAAGGAAGTTTTAAGACTGTGCCACGTCCTGTGGAATCTATTCATTAGATTTCTAGGCTTCAGTGGTCCCTTGCTTGGAACAATAACCATGCTGGGAGGTGGGTGATGGCACTCACACTGAAGGTAAGCAAAAGGTCTGCAGACAAAGTTCAACAAACTCGAGTTGCTTCTATTCGGCATGGAAGAAACCAGGCAATTATGACAGACTGAGCCAAAAACCACACAGCATAAAGAATAAATTCTTCATTATTGCGTATTCACTGACTCACAGAAAGCAAGACCTCAGTGACAGCTTATTTCACAAGAGAATTCACATACTGATGAGGAAACACTGCTTCCCTTATGTTACCTAAGAAAATCCCTCAAAACAGCACTTACTTTGCCATAAGACACAAGGTCCTTGTATTGGAAACTTCATTTCCACTTTATCTTTGGCAAACTGTAGATCCTAACCACAACATGTGCTTATTATGCAAACAACTCTTGCTATTACGTAGTCTGTTCACAAGACGTACAGTACCTTTCCCAAGAAGGCCATAGCGTGTGAATTGCCAGCATTGGCTGCTAAATTGAAGTAGTCAAATGCTCTCTGTGAGAAAAGAATTTATTAAGATAGTTAGTTTTTATACAAGCTATCTGCCTTTGGTGTTTAACCAAAATAATTATCTCAGGATCATCTAAAAAATCTGGTAACATTGCAGTTATCTCAGTTTAAGTAAATAGCAACATGACATCTCTTGGCTGCTTAAGGTACCCACGCCCCTTGAATCTCATATCCGATCCTTCACAGAGTCCTGTAACTTTCACCAGGAAATTCCTCTTGAATCCACCTACAGTCACCCACTACCACCATTCTAGGCTAAGGTACACTATCTGGCCCCTGAACTTCTGGACCACTCCCTTCCTTGATCTCCCAGCTTTTATTCTTGGGTCACTCAAAGCAGCAGTTCAAAAAACTCAACATGCTGGTCCTTACAGCCCCTGGCAGTCTGCAGGGGACACAGATGTGATCAGACATTGCTGATCTCAGTAGTGCTTCAGTTTGCTCTCTGTACTCTGGTCCTTCCTGCCTCAGGACCTATACACATACTGTTGTTTTTGGACTGGAATGATCTTACTTCCAGGTTCAACTTAAATGTCATCCATTTCTCCTCAGAAACAATTGCCACCTCCCACTTATGAACCTATTACTGGACCCTTCCATTCTCCTTAGTAACAACAATCACTATTACATATTTGTTAGTATGACCATTTAAAAAATATTTAATGTCCTAGTTCTATTAAACTTGAAGCTCTGTCAGGACAAAAACATCAAAGCTATTTTGTCTGGCATTGCATCCTGAATGCCCAGTAGTGAATAGGCACTTAGCAGGTATTCAAATATTTGCTGAGTTAATGCAAATATGTACTGGGAACTCAATTTATTTCTTCTGTGAAGCTGGTGAAAAAACTGATCTCTGTGTGGATGTTTCACAAGTAGGCAGTACTTGTATGAAAGGTATGCAGCAAACTCATCATCCAGAGTTCTGTACCTGACATTTTTATTAATTGATTCATCTGGCCTAATGATATATATTTTAATGACCTACAGAAAATGAAAGCTGTCAAAATGTTGTTTGAATAAAATAGCATGGATATCTGGTATAGTTTTAAGTATACTCTGTTATGATCTAATTCTTAAATTTGATGGGATATGGGAATGAAATAACCTTAATTAGAATATTTAACTGTTATGGCAGAATAACAGTTTTATTAGTCTGACAAACATCTATCAAGAACTATGTGCTAGGCATTGTCAGGTGCTGGGAATAAAGTGGCAAAGTCCATGCTCTTTTGCAACTTAAGTTCTAGCAGAGGAAACAATTTAATTACATAATTAACAAATTTACAATGGGAAAGGGTTATAAATACAGATTTTCAGAAATTGTAACTGTACACCATTTATTCCTGGAGTGGGGTGAGGGGTCCAGGGAGATATTTTGGGTAAGAGATACTGGAGTTGAATTCTGCAGGCTAAGCAGGAATTAGCTATATAAAGAATAGAAGTGGGATAATATTCACTCTAGACACAGGGACTAGTATTCCAGAAATCTGGAGGTAGGGAGGTTCTTGATATTTTCAAAGACCTGAAAAAAGGTCCATGTGCCTGTGACTCAGGTTTCGGTTTTTAAGTCACTGGAAAGTGTGGGTCACTCAAGAGTTTTAAGCAAGGGAACCACAGGTTCAGGTGTGTGGTTTACAAAGGCAGGCTACTGCTTAGCAAATGCAAGCAGGCGATGATTCACACAAGTGGTAGGTATACTTATGGAAGGGAAGAGAGGAGTCAGATTTTGGGCACCGAGCAGACAAAACTTGGTAACTGGATATGGATTTGACTGCTATAGTCATATACTCCTTACTTTTCACAAATTCAACAATGACTTTTCCTCAGTTCTATGAAATATTTTCTTTTATTTCTTTAATGTTTGTTTATTTTTGAGAGAGAGAGAGAGATAGAGTGCAAGAGGGAAAGATGCAGAGAGGGAAACACAGAATCTGAAGCAGGCGCCAGGCTCTGAGCTGTCAGCACAAAGCTCAATGTGGGCCTTGGACTCAAGAACTGTGAGATCATGACTTGAGACAAAGTTGGATGCTTAACAGACTGAGCTGCTGAGATACCCCTGAAATATTTTCTAATGGGAGTTTTAAGACACACTTCTGTCACATACTGTAGGAACCCAAGACACTGTGTATGTATGTTTGGCAGTACTGAGAACTAGGTTTCAGAATTAAAGAGGTCTTTCCCACCACTATGAGGTATAATCACATTTTTAACCTTCAGCTTTCTCAGGGGTTAGCTGGATCTTGAAAGATCTTTTGTGAAGACTGTCTAAATAACACAAACTTGATAATGTCACTGACTGACAAGAAATACATCTGGGGTATCAGTTCCGTCTACGACATAAAGAGCAAAGCCCTGGGAACAGGACAGTTACCTGATGATTTTGTTCTACTCCACGGCCTCCGTGCAGATGCAGTTGTCCCAGACCAACCTGCAAATTAACAAAAGTGAGCAGAAGTAAATGGTAGCATCTGGCGTGTAATCACAATTACAAAAAGGTTTCTGTTCATAATTCAAAAATTTAAAGACTTAGTCTTAACTCTTAAGATATTACTCTACTTTAACCTCATTTTTTAAAAACTGAAAATGCCTGCTTTTAATTAAAGGCATCTTTCTGAAATCAAGGCATTTGTAGGCAAACTAAAACTGAACTTGTCACCAGTGAACCTACTCTAAAGGAAATGCTAATGGATCTGCTTTAGGAGGTAGAAAATTTATCCTGGGAAGCCTAAAGATGCAGTAAGAAATAAAGAGCAATGGAAAGTTAAATTTGTGAATAAATCTAAATGATATGGACTGTATAAAATTGTATCTTGTAGGATTCAAAAATATACAGAATTAAAACGTATAGAATACTCTATAAAGTTTCCACTGTCCAATAAATGGTAAAAAAAAAAAAAGTGCTCATTCATACTAGACTTTGAAAAAAGAACAGTAGAACAAAGTCCATCTATCATGTTAGTAGAGGCAGGGGAGATGCAATAGCAAAAACACTCAAACCAAAAGAAGAGAGGAGATATAAAGAAGCATGGAAAAGCAAAACGAAAGGAAGTAAGATAGAAAATTTAAACCCAAATATATCACAAACTACTTTCAACTAAAACACGGTCAGACGGATAAAAATATAAAAAAGACTACTTTATATATATGACTACATATGACTATATGATGCTTCCAAGAGACATATCTTAAACATAAGAGGTTGAATACAAAGAACAGGAAAGATACTTCATATAAATACTAACCCCAAAAAAGTGGCATGGGTAGTAGCAGGCAGAGTACAAAAGCAAAAAACATTTCTGGACCTAAATGAGGACATTTTGTGATATACAAGCTAGTTTAACAAAAAGATAACAATATTAAGTCTAAATGCACTCCAGCTGGCCTAAAAGATATAAATCCAAATTGACAGAACTAGAAGAAGAGAGACAAATCCACACCAAAGTGGGAAATGTAAACAATGCTGTCTCAGCACTAGACAGAAAAAGCAAATTCAGTAAGGATTCATGAGGTTTGAACAACAGCATTAAGAAACATGACTCAATTGATACATAAAGAACACTATACCCAAAGACTGGAAAATTCATATTCCTTTCAGCACACAATATTTACCTAAACTGATCAAGTGACAGACCTTAAAGCAAGTCTCAGGACATCTCAAACAACTGAAATCATACAGAGCATATTCTGACCATGATGATTAAGCCAGAACTCAACAAAAAAGTAGAAAATCCCCATTTATATGAAAACTAAGCAATTCACTTCTACATTTACACATGGGTCACAAGAAACCATAATGAAAATTAGAGCTAAATATAATGAGAAAATGACAGTGGGAGAATGTATTCTACCAGGTATCAAGATCCATTAAAGCTGTAGAAATTTGAGACACGCAAGAGAGTATGCACAGAGCATTATTTGCAATAGCCCAAATCTGGGGAAGAGTAAAGTGGGTAGGTAAATTGTGGGATTTTATACAATGAAATACCACAGGGCAACATAAATGAATGAATTACAGCTATAAGAAAACACATGGATTGATTTCATAAACAATGCTGAGCAAAACAAGCAGATACCAAAAAATGTGTCAGATTTTTACAAAATTTGTTTATTTTTGACATAAAACCAATCCATAGTGTTAGAAGTCAGTTCAGTGGGTTACCCCTGGGGGTGGGGGGCTCTGGGATGCTAGCTGTGCTACATAGGAGGCTCACTTGGTGATAATTCGGGGGGTCGTATGCTTCAGATTTATGTACTTTTCTATATTAAGGTCATAATTTGAGTAGTAAAAAGAAAAAAATGATACATAATACCACACATGGGTTTTTTTTTTCACTTGAGTTTTCCACTGAATATGCTGAAGTATTCTACATAGTTTTTGATGGCTGCATAGAATTCCATTACGTGGAAGTGTCATATTTGAAATAAATAGTTCTGTTTTGAAGCATTTAGATGGTTTTGGATTTTAACTGGCTTCTGATCTAAAAGAAAGATGTTTAATTAGACAAGATAACTTTATTATAATTTCCATGAGCTAAGATTTAGATCTTCCACTGCGGGTTTTAAATTTTTAAAATGTTTAATGTTTATTTTTGAAAGAGAGAGAGAAAGAGCAAGGGAAGGGCAGAGAGAGACGAGGACAGAGAACCTGAAGTGGGCTCTGTGCTGACAGCAGAGCACTGAATGCTGGGCCTGAACTTTGAAACCGTGAGATCATGACCTGAGCAGAAGCTGGGACACTTAACCAACAGAGCCACCCAGGTGCCCCAGTTTTTATTTATTTTTTTCAAATGTAAGATTTCCTTCTGTTAAGTCTTAATATTAACTCCTCTCAAAAAGTATCTAATATTTCCCTCTCTAAATTTCTAAATCAGAAAAGATCTGTTAAATTTCATAGAAGAAAACAGGCAGGTGTTGAAGTTCTCCTTTTTGTTTTAGGATTATCAAATTATCCATGAAATAACAAATTATACATGGTGCTTTGATGGGTATATTGTATAATTTACATTGAACTGGGCTACTTCTGTTGCTGACCTTGAGGAAATTACAGTCTAAGACAAGCAAAGAAAACATGAACAGTAAGTGGCTCTGAAGGGCATCTGAAATTACAAATGTTCCAGAGACATTCTGTTTAAAGAAAGTAGTTTTCATCCTTGGTGACTCCAATGAGAGCCTCATCATCTGTAAAACTCTGCTCTATTCAAACAGTGGTTTTCAATCCTGGTGCAATCGCCTGGCCAGCTAGGAACACGTGCCTAGGCAACATCCCAGATGAATCCTAATGGAAGTTTTTTGTTTTGTTTTTAAGTTTATTTTAGAGAGAGAGTGAGCACACAGGACAAGATCAGAGAGGAGAGACAGAATCCCTAGTAGGCTCCATGCTTAGCACAGAGCCTGATGAGGGGCTTGAACTCATGAAATGTGAGATCATGACCTGAGGTGAGACAAAGAGTTGGATGCTTAACTGACTGTACCACCCAGGTGCCCCCCAAATGGAAAGGTCTTGAGAGTGTGGGACTCCTGGTAACTTAAAAAAAAAAAAAAAAGAAAAAAAGCAGCTCCTCAGGTGATTCTAATACGTAGTTAGCAACTGCTCAGAGCAATGAAAATGTTTCTAATAGATGCTAAGTGTTTTCCCTGAGATTGTAGTATAAAACGCAGTAAGATGTACCGTGAGATGTTTAAACACATACCTGTGCTTGTACATCACCTTTTTCAGCTAGGAACTGGTAATACTGAATCAGATCTTCTTCCAGCATTCCACTGTTCATTCCTGGATTTTCCACCTCGTCAGGCAGCCGTATTCTCTGTACTACTGAGCCTCCTGTCAGGGAGATGTCACTAGCAACTGAAACGAGGGGACGAAGTAATAACATGGAGGAAGGTCAGAAGGACTGCTCCACAGAAAGAAGTATCATTTCAGCTGCCAAATGTTGACAGACACTATGCAAATAGTAATCTACAGATTACAAAACAGTAGTCTACACAAGCCTAGTCTTTTCTACAACATATTTAAGTGGAACCCAAAGCACGTATGCACATATACACACGAGTTCTTAGTCAACTAGCATAAAGACTGTCCCACTTAGGAGAGTCAGTCATGATCATTTCAAGTAGTCCAACAAAAACAGATGTATTTAAAGTTAAATCCATTTTGGATTTTGTTTCTTTTGATAAGGTAAAAGGCAAAAAAAAAAAGTAGGTACCATGATTGGCAACAAGACGATAGTGAGTCAGGGCCGATTCACAGCTCTGGAGGACTCCGATGCCGGCCCAGTACCGGTAACCCTGCGAGACAATCTCTGGTGAGAAGCCTGCGGTTTCATCGGCGCTCTCGTTGTAACAAAGAAAGCCACCCACACTCAGGATGTAATTCTGTGATCCCCTGATCCCAGTACCTCACCACATCATTTATCCTGAGTTTTCAGGTCAGCAATTCCAACAACCAGACTATAGCTGAGCACTAGGAAATAATGAAGTTCCCACAGAAATCAAATCAGATGCTGTGAACTTTATGCATGAGCTCTGCGTATCTAACATGTGAGAGAAAATTACTTTGGCTCTTGCTTAGAACACATTCTAATCTTATTTTAGACAGGATTTTAACCAAAAAAGGGGTTGATTTACCAAAGCAGCAAAGAAGGAACAATTAGCAAAACAGGGAAGACAAAAGGCTACTGGAGGCAGGTACAATACCACCAGCAAAAAATGACTGCAGGAGGGGAAAGTAAAGGCTCGAGTCATTTAGCACAGACTCAACTTTACAAACTTAGGGCATTGTTGTATAATAATGTGTAAAATATTTAATGTTTTCATCCTTAGGGCATTACTGTATAGTAATGTGTATAATATTTAATGTTTTTATCTTTAGGGCGTTACTGTATAATAATGTATGTAATATTTAATATTTTCATCCTGTAACCACTATTTAAGAAGATTGGCAAATAAAAAAACATACCTGTCAAAAATATTTAACATGCTTTTGCTACACAAAAATAGTCTTCAAATTTCTGGAAAATTAATCTAAATGGAACTTTTCAATTACTGTTTGAGGAATAAATGTTACCATAGATGAAAAAAATCAATGGAAAAAAAGCTCCAGAGTTAGTGAGGAATGTTTCAGAAAGCCAGAATAAGCAATAAGCCCCTGTGGCTTCAACTACCTTAGCAGTTTGCGTGTGTCGCAGACAAGGTCTGAGCTCCGTGGCAGGATGCAGAGCCCCCTAACATGATTCCTGGTGCTGTTCCCGGCATTCTGCTCTCCAGCCACCGAAAAACCTTGTATATTCTTGCAAGCACCATGTTTCCTGTCACTATTCCTCTCTATACATCGCTCCTGCTGTCTGGACGCCCTTCTGCTTCTATTCACTTACTACTATTTATCCCTCAAAAATTACTTTAGTTGTTTCTTTCCTCAAGTATCTCCTTTAATTTCTCCTTCTGACGCCAGTGCGGCAAGTGCCTGTCTAGGTGATTCCTGTACTGTAATGATCTCCTTCCTTGTGTGAATATCAATGTAAAACAAATCAATTTTCAATGTAAAAATCAACTCAAATGTAAAATCTGAAACCTCAACCTAGGAAATGATTCTGACAAATAATCCCAACTTCCTGAAAATAAAAAAAAAAAAGAGCCATTTAACAGATCTCTATTTTAAGGGCAATCAGCCAAACTAATCATTTTAAAGAAAACTGTGGACTCTACAAATTTTCATCCACATGTAGATGCAAGTGTTATATCCATTAATAAGAATTTAAAGGATGTTCAACTGAATATTTGATCTGAATGAATATAAGCAGTTCTTGTTCATGAAAGCTAGAAAAGTTATGGCCCCTCAGAAACCAAAACTTCTGCTACTCAACGTTTCTAAGTCTTCCCCTGAAATCTTACTTACCAAAACCATGTGTGCTATCAGGTTACCCCCGAGTGCTCCAAAAGTGTAATACACTAGGGCCTGTGAAAGAATAAAAGACACTTAACTGATCATAGGCACACTGACCCCATTCAAATGGTAGCATGCGATAAAGTTTTAATATTATTACCTTTGCCTGACTTGAATTGACACCAAGTCCAGAGGCATAGAGAAAGCCAAGAGCCTGAAATAAAATGATAAAAGTAAGAATTCCTCCCGAGTGGTGGTTTATCCAGCAGAGACATAGTTTTATGAACTATGAAAAGATGCAACAATCTTTAGATGCTTAAAGACTTGAACCACCTAAGTATGCACAACTGTGGAACTAAAAAGAAGTGCATTCAAGGTTTTACACAATGAAATACAAAATCAAACAAATCAAAACATTTACCTTGAAGATTAAAGACAACTTAATAAAATATTAACTAGAAAAACAAAGCTGAACACACTTAAACATGGCTTTTGCTTTATCTTGATGGATATTTTGAGAACCAAAGAACCCCTATAATGATATAATGATCAACACATTACCTGGCAAAAGAGAACACACAATGAAAATGGTAAGAGACTACCAAGGGAAACTATCCTAGAAATGAAAAGGGGCAGTAAGGGTCAAGTTAAAGGGGTCAACAGAGAAAGGTCACTTTACAGTGCTAAAGCACACACACTTTTTCATAAAAACAACAACAACAAAAAAAACCCAAAACAAAAAAACTCCAACCAACCAAAAAATGCACTGATAAGGTTCTAACCTTTGCCTTCTGAGGACCATCCTTGATGAATATGAGAGTGTAAGCTAAAGTTAGAAAGGCAGGTATGTCACGTGCCAGTGCTCATCAAAATCCATGAGCTCTCTTTCTCTTACATTTCTCAGCCTTCCTTGTACTTGGGTAGGGCCACGTGTCTAGGATGCGGTAAAGAGATGTGAACCATTTTTAGGCGGGGCCATTAAAAACTTTCCAGAGAATCCTCCAGCTCTCACTTCTCCTTTTATGATGGCTCAAAAGCCCCATGTTCCAGACAGTGCATCTATGTGGCAGAAGCAGCCCTTGACTGAGTCATCATCTGGAAGACAGGACGCAGGCAGGGGAACTGCACCGACCCCGGTGTGAACAAGGAGTAGCTAGCTCTCTGTTGTGCTGACCACTGTGATCTGGGGGCTGTGCCTGTTACATCAGCTAGAATTAATTACCACAGACAGAGTGCTTTGCAATGTATAGTGTGAAGCACCGTGACATTGTAAGGTGCTATTATAGAGGGAAAAGATGCCTTACAAGTAAAACCATACTTCAGAGCCAAATGTGTCTGCTGGTATGTGTGAATTTTACACAAAGAAGGGAAAAAAAGCTTTGAAAACAAAGGAGGAGCAATTAAGATATAACCTGCTTATAAATGAAACCAAGACTGTGTAAGAGCTGCAGACTGGTTAGGTATTCGGTCCTATAGAAAACAATGGTCACAATTCCTGTTATTGTTGAAACAATCTGAAAACAGACCTCCTCTAACTGTGACTAGAAATTTTATGTTTAAGCATATCCCACACCTTCAACAAACCTGAATTATTGAGAGCATTTAAAAGACATGGGGTGGCCCCCTAAAGCCATCTGTCAATCTTACTATTACCAAGGGGAATCCAGCAGGTAATGTGTGCCAACTGGTGTGATGCAGTATGGGATACAGAACACCCCCCCATACGGCGGTCTGGGCCCAAAGTATTTTCCTTGCATTCATCAACCTTGAGCTGTGACATCCTCTGTAGGAAACCCAGATGATGAAGAATAAACTAAAGGGCACAAGGAAGAAGGAAACAGACAAAATGAAGTAGGCCATTCTGCAGAGGCCCTATCTCTGACACAGATAAGAAAGAAAGGTAGGGACTATGCTAGGAATAATAACCAAATATAAGGTGTAGGCCTAGACTGGATGCTGCTTTGGACACAAGAGGTATGAAGAACATGTTCTGGTTCAACACCCTATGAATACTGTGTGGGTATTACATTAACTGGAGTGGAACAGTGAGGGCTATTCACTGGAAGAGCAAGTAATGGACCAGGAGACAGTGACATTTCATTGTAATAAAAAATTCACAAGTATAAATACACAAAGAAAAGGTCAAGAAGGGTGCACATGCACTAACACGTTACCAATGTTCAGGTCTGGGTGGTACAGGTAAGATGTTTACTTTCTTAGTTTTTTTAGTTATTTCTAGTTTCCTATAATGAACATGTACTGCTCCTGTAATAAAATATATTTTTTTAGAAAACCACCCAGATTACCAAAAGCTGCAGCATCTGAACTTTGGAAAAAGGGCAATGGGGAGTGATTTCACATAAAAAATAATTACCTTTAGGTTTCACTCTTTACAGACTGAATTTGGAAAACTACAAATACAATTGTGGTAAGATGCAACCGCAAGAGCGCCGTAGGTGACCAGTGTTCTCAGACTAAGGAAGAGGATTGTCCAAGAGGACTGGTAAAATGATCTGCTGCAAAATCAGTATTTAAAGATATTTTACCTCCCAGCCATCCTTACTAAAGGAAGGCCGAGCACAAAGAGTAAGCTGCTGTGACAATAAACAAGTGCTGTGTGCCAAGGCCATGCCATGGAAGTACACTTACAGTCTGTCCCTTAGGAGAGCCTTCCTCGGTCAGTTTCTCAAACATCTCTTTAGCTGCCTGGATATTCTGGGTCAGGTAATCGCCAAACAAAAGAGCATATGACACTCTCTCCAGGGCCTTGGTATGGTTCATGCCTGCTGCCTTTTGAAGATACCGATATGCTCTTTAAACATAAGCAATTAACAAAACAAAACAAAACAAATTAGCAATATTTTGGAACTGCCAATAAAACATCTTGTTTTTACAAAATCTGGGGCACCTGGCTGCCTCAGTCAGAAAAGTGTGGAACTCTTGATCTGGGGGTTCTGTGTTCAAGTTCCAGATTGGGTGTCGAGATTACTAAAATAAAAACAAACTTGAAAGTTTCTGTTTTTGTTTTTTTTACAAAATCTAAAATGCAGAAAAATTAATTTCCCTGTTCTATAGAATCCTTTCGATGTTTGACTTCTACTAAATTGTGTTACTTATATATGTAGAAAGCATTCTGGCTACTTTTGTTTTATATAAGGTACCAGTGCTGTTATTCCAATATTTTAAAACAGTCTAATTCTAAAAACTTGTAGTAAAAAAAGTTATCTAGATTAGCAGTGAGAGGATTATAATAACGTGGTACCCAATAAATAATCCAACAACAACCATGGCAATTTCCTTTTAAAATCTTTGCACAGACTATAACAAAAGTCAGCTGAAAGTAAGGCACATAAAATGTTGGAAGACAGTCAACTTATTTTATATTCTTTCCAAATTCCTGTCTTTGTTTGCTAGACTAAGACTGTTGCTCTATATTCTAATATTTCATATTATCTAATATAATGAATCTATTCATTAGAATATATTTCATATATTCTAACATTTCATATTAGGTTTTCTTATAGTACAACTTAAGAAATCCTGTGTTCTGCAGTACACTTCAAAAAGAAAAAAAATACTGTACTTTAGCTTTTTATCTCCATAATGGCCTGTATGAGGGGAGGAAAGGACTTGGTAGTGCTACCTACTCTCGTTTTTGGCTTTTCTTATTGCTTCCATTGAGGATTTTCATCCCAGTCTGGTACATCATTTCTGCTTCCTGCATTTGCCGTCTTTTAGCAGCCTCTTCTTCAGCTAAAAGCAGAATGGCAGATGCTTTTAAATGGGTTTTAATTTTATACCAGTTATTTATCAAACAATATATATTCTTTCTTTTCGGCAGTCATACAAACACAATATTTCACTATTTCCAAATTTGACTTTAAAAGACACATGGTTTTTATGTGTGGCCTTTATCTGATGAAAGAGGACTGTAAAAAACTAAATAAATAAAACTCACTGAAATCGCTTTCTTGTAAAGAAAGCAATATCAACCTGTTTTTAGAAGGTGCTTTCCTGCTAGTAATTATAAAACTTTTTATATAATTCAACTAAAATTCCAGTAGGGCCTTATGATTATATACCAAGCTAGAACCAGGACAGAAGAACAGTAAAAAACAATAGTCAAAAAAATATTGTTGTAGTCAACCTCACCTGAGAAGTTGCATCTTTACAAGGAGAAAATATCTGACTAATAACATAACAAAAAATTAGTTTAAAAAAAGGATTTTTATTGGAGATCTTTCATTAATATTCAAGTTCTCTGTTCTTTCCAATGTATTGATGTAACACTGGAAATCAGATAATTGGAGTAGATGCCCCCCAAATTATTTTGCTACTATAATGGAGCATTTTAACAGAAATCTAGAACTCATCAAGAGACATTTGAATGGTTTGTTTGGAATATCTGTAAACTACTTCTTGTGATATAAAACCAAAATTTGATGTATTAAACAGGAATACCTAAATCATACTGGCCCATATCCAAAGGTGGACTATATTTAGTGATATCTCTACAGAATGCCTAAATATTCTATCAGAGCCATTATTTTGAATATGTTACCTGGTAACAAAGGAGGTATGTTCAAGGTTTTCTGTCGTTCGGTAACAGAAAGTTTTACCTGAAAACACAGCTTGCCTTTAGAGGCAATACTGACATTAGCACTTTGGACGGTTAAATATAATTTATCTCCCAAATACTACCTTAGCACAGCACATTCCACTTAAAGTTATTTTAAAAAGGTTATTATCTATTTTTCTTCTAAGCATTATTAATTAACCTTCAGCATAATGTTCTGTTTCTGTCATTGCCAAAAACCATTTTACATTAATTAATTGAGCGGCCTGAGGGTTTACAGAACACCTGTATACATGTAACACCTGTGCATACCAACGGGAGATCACCTCTAAATAAAACACCAGTGGGAGAAGCTGCCCAAGTGGCAGCCGGAAGTAAGTACATCGCATGCTTCCTGCTCTTAAGTCTCGTCTTTAGGACCATAACTACGTCATCAGCACTGACCACTTCTGACCAACGTGGAAAAGGAATGGCTAGAAAAAGGCCTCAAAAATGTTGTCCAAGGCCTAGACCAATGTGGACACGCCTCCTACTGAGCAATACTTACTTTCACAAAAGCCCCACTTTTCATCTGCCTTGTAGTCATAGGTTGTAGCGCACCATAATCTGCCATCCTCCCTCCCATCTGATGTACACTCATCGTATTCCTTATCCAGGAACAGGAAAGGGAAGTGGCAGGGCTCCCCATGTGCTGTGCCTTCGATGGCAGTCAGAGCTGAAAAGATAAGAAAGACTCTAACCATGAAGGGCACCTCTGGTATTCATGGATACGTTACTGTCCATTCTAAAGATTAGAATCTGAAGACAAAAATACATAATTTGAAATGGAGAACATGAAAGGACCAGCATCAGTTTTCTGTAGAGACAGCTTGAGGGTGGGTCAACTTAGTGGACATGGCTGATTGATTTCCCAGCTCTATATCTAGCTTAGAATCTCTGAAGGTCTTGAGAGCTGATAACCTTGGAATGTTAAAAATCTACTGTAAAACTCCTAGCTAACTAGTGAGCAAAAAATAAGGCAAAGCAACTGAATCAATTCCGTTGCTTAGCACAACTCTCCTTTTTTTCTATCTGAATGTTGTAAGTCAATTTCTTTAATAGTGTAAACTTATACAGGGAAAATGCTCCCACAGGTAAAGTTAATCACTCATGCACACTTCTGTGATCCCACAGCATTTTATCAGAGTACTTATCATATGTGTTGAGCTTCTTTCTTTACCGTATTCTAGCTTCCACTAGACCCTGAGCTTGTTAAAAGTAGAGACCATATCTCTAATTTGTTCTTTTTTTAGTTTTTTTTTTTCCACATTTATTCATTTTTGAGAGAGAGAGACAGAGCATGAGCAGGGGTCAGACAGAGAGGGATACGCAGAATCTGAAGCAGGCTCCAGGCTCTGAGCTCTCAGCACAGAGTCTGACGTGGGGCTTGAACCCATGAGTCAGTCGTGAGATCATGACCTGAGCTGAAGTCAGATGATTAACTGACTGAGCCATCCAGGCACCCCTCTAATTTGTTCTTAAGTCTTTTTGAGTATCTTCTAGGTGCTGGAAACAAGGTGGAGCAGAGGCCTCTGCTGTATACAACTTACTGCCTGGCAAGGAAAAGTGACATGAAACAAAAGTGTGATCGATGATATGAATAGGAAAGCCTCCCCTGTCAGGAACTGAGGTTTACACTGAACTTCACAAATGTGTAGGAGATGAGGGTGGATGAATTGCTTCAGGGTGGGTGGCAGAAATATTATAGGCAAAGGGAACCTTGTGTGCTAAGAATCAAATGAAAGATAGCACGGTACAGCAGAAAAAAATACAAAAAGTTCAGTAAGTTAGAACATGTGGATGAGAGAAGAGGCTAAAAGCTAAATCGGCCTAAAGAAGCCAGAGTAGGAAGACCTTGACACATGTAAGTAAGGAGTCTGGACTTTATCCTGAGAACAATGGAAATTCACTTAAGAGTTTTAAACAGGAATGACATGCTCATACTTGCATTTTTATTAAGAGAGTGGACAACGGAAAAGAGAGAAGCAAGGCTAGATGCAAGGTGACCAGTTTAAAGGTTGTGACAGTAGCCTAATCAAGAGGTAAGGGTAGCCTGAAGAGGATAATGGAATGAAAGAAGTGATGGGGCGCCTGGGTGGCTCAGTCGAGCGTCCGACTTTGGCTCAGGTCATGATCTCACGGTTCGTGGGTTTGAGCCCCGCGTCGGGCTCTGCGCTGACAGCTCGGAGCCTGGAGTCTGCTTCAGATTCTGTGTCTCCCTATCTCTCTGCCTCTCCCCACCTCAAGCTCTGTCTCTTTCTGTCTCAAAAATAAATAAACATTGAAAAAAAAAAAAAAGAAAGAAGTGGATGTACTCAAGTGATGTTGAGGAAGTAGAAACGGTATCACTTTCTGCTAGGTGCAG
Source organism: Hyaena hyaena (assembly GCF_003009895.1). NCBI lineage: Eukaryota > Metazoa > Chordata > Mammalia > Carnivora > Hyaenidae > Hyaena > Hyaena hyaena. Next base: position 1,200,961 of record NW_024081231.1, read on the forward strand.
ATGAGAGGAAAGAGGGGTCATGGAACAGTCCTAGATATTAGGCTTCAGGAAGTGAGGAGATGGCTGTCCTCACTAAGAGAACACTAAAGGAGGAGGTTATTGGGTAGGGATGAAAGGGATCAGGGCAGACACAAGTTAAGTTTTGATCCTGCTACATTCAAAGTGACTACAAAACAAAAAACAAAAAGCAAAACACAAGTAAAGATGTTTTAAGACAACTGGAGAAAGTTTTCCAGTTCCTAGATACACTGGAAGCCAAGAGTATGCATAAGAATGCTAAATGAGAAGTACAGGAGAAGACCAGAAGGCCAGGGTTGAGCCTAGAAGCATACATTTTAAGTGTGAGTACACATCAACTTCCACTAGTTGGTTTTACATGGAGAATTTAATTAGGCAGCAGAGCTTAGTGATCAAGGGTACAGATTTCTGGAGTTAGAATGCCTGATTCAAACCCTACCATTTATTAGCTGTACACTTTGAGCAAATTATTTAATCTCTTCACTTATCTGTAAAATGATTTGCAGATAACTGCCTTATCTACAAATAGAGATAACAGTCCTTGCTGCATAGAGTTATTCACAAAGATGAACTGAACTAATACATGTAAAGGACCCATCATGGTGGCTGCCACTTAAGGTAATAAGCGATACAACTACTATTATTACTGGAACACCTGCTCTGAAAGGCTAGAAAATGTGCGCTCCTTCTTTCCAGGGCAAAGAAGAATACATACGAAAATACTAATTTGAAAATTATTTTCAGTTAAGTTATAAAAGGCAAAATTAAATTCACACAGTTCACCACCAGATAAATGTCATTCACCATGCTGGTAATCACTACCAGAGGCAAACACTTTGACTTGCCCATGTTTATAATATGATCTTTAGTACAGCGTGTCCTTTAGCACCAACCTCAGAGTGGTGACTTTAACTACAGGGTTTGAAAAAGGCACTCCTATGTACTGCTACTAGATTCAAATTTGCTTGAGAAAAATAGTATTTGTAAAACAGCGGTTTGTAAACTTGAATTTCAAATTAAATAAGTTTAAAAGAGTATTTGATTTTTTTTTGGCGACAGAAATTTAAAAAAAAAAAGTAGCTTGTCCTAAGAATTCTGATTTGTCAAAGCTTTCTAAGTGGTGCAAATATACGAAAAAAATTCTCTTTCACGTAATGAAACCATACACCAGCAAAGAAACTGGAAAGAACTCAAAGATTTTTGGCAACCAAAGGTTTTAACCCAAGGCTGATTCAGCACTAACTTAAGTAGAAAGAACCCCCAGGGTGCATGTGCTTCACCAATTTAGTTAAAGTGAATCATGGTCTAAATAATGTGTTTATTAGGAAGTAAGTGGAAAGAAAATCTGTACGTTTCAGCTATGTTCTCTAAGCCAAATCACAACAGGGAATTGCTACTACCTTTTAAACTGGTTGTAAAGTCTTCTAAAAGTTACTGACCAGGACTTGCTAGTTCTAAGTCGATTATCTCGTGTAGATATTCTGTACAATAGCATTATTATTCAGTTAATTTTCTTTCCATGAAGAAATTCAAGAGTTTCAAAGCTACCATTTTAAAAACTGCCATAAAACACAGTACCAGCTTTAAAAACAATGGTAATCACTGCTCTGACACAATGAAGCAGGCTGATTATGCAATTTAAGTTAATGAGAGCCAACAGTCAAACCTGACTCTCGAAAGGGGGGAAAAATGTGTCCTTAAGTCAGTTCTGTGCCTTCCTGTGAAAAACCACATTTTTAGAGAAGGAATCATATTTTGACTCTACAATGATGACACAGTACCACTATCTATTTAAACCTTGACAGTAAGATATTTATGATTTGTTTATGAGAACTTAATTAACAGGCTGCTTTATATTTAAACTAGTAAAGATTTGCTCTTGCAAAGTCAGTAAAAATCATTCAAGAAAGCTAGAAAGAGAGGAAAAAAAAAAAGACAATCCAAAACAACAACCCCAAAGTCATTCAGTGCTGGCCAGAGTCTGGGTACAGAAGAACCTTCACACTGCTGGTAGGAGTATAAATTAGGACAAGCTTTTCAAGAGCGACCTTTAGGAATACCTATTAGCATTTAAAACGGCCCATACTTTGGAAGCCCATTTTTCCACTTCTGGATGTTACCTGTAGAAATGGTCCCATAAGGATGCAAAGAGATATGTGTAAGAGAGTGTGTATAAAGTTATCAAACCAACAACAACTCAAAGGTTTATCAGTAGGAGATTGGTTAAATCTTGACAGTGTAGCTGTTACAAGAAAACCTGGGCAGCAATACAGATGGAAGAATAGATGGAGCAGAGGATCAAAAGCTGGGTGTCAGGGCAACCCTGTATCTGAAGGTGAGGCAGATTCCAGGGAATGAGCAGCTAAGTGAAGAAAGCATCTTCAGAGTAGGAAAAAAGATGTGAGGGGTTGGTAAGATGAGGACCAAGAACTGACCATCGTCCAGCAATGAGAACACGACTGGAGCCAGAGGACTGACAGGTCTTGAGGGGACCAGAGCATCGCCGAAGTCGGATGAGAGAATGGGAAGAGAGGAAGTGAATACAGACAACTCTTCCAAAGAACACTGTTAGAAAGAGGGGAATAGGGAAGGAGAGAGGTTGCTAGAAGGGGTTTTGGTTTTTAAAATATAAGCTATTACAGCATTTCTGAATGATCATGGAAAGAATCCGAGAGAGAGGGGGCAATGTAAGTTGGGCTAGAATGTTGCTGTATGAACTGAATTAAATGTCCTGGGAATAGCAACACCTAATAGCTTTTCCTCATTTCTAATGGTAAAATCAAAATGAAACCCAGAAAAGTCAACTTCTTGATTCATAAAGATAAAATCAAGGAATTTAGTTTTGCAAATTTCTCTTAACAGCTTTTACACTGCCATTAAAGACTGATACTGTATCTATAAGTTTAGATAAGTGCCCTATTAATCGTGCTGCTTGTTTGAAGCAATCCTGTACTTCCAAGCATACAACAGTAAGTAGCATTTTAGTCAAATATATTTATAGTAGAAAATAGCTGCAATACAATCATTTAATGTTAAAAAGCTATCAACCTCAACACAACTGTCATACAGTGTCCATCAAGTTTAGTAAACAGCAAGATAAAAACTCAACCAACCAACCATCATCGAAAATCCCCAAAGTACTAAGAACAAAACACAAGTATAGATGATTCAAAGCAAACCCTACTTGAGACAGAGCAAATGGTATAGGCCAAAAAAAGATATTTACTGTGGAAATATGGAACAGCATTCTCTTAGGGAAATTACTAATATTATATAATTTGCTATAGACATTGTTTTCACCCAGTGCTGAGAATTACTAACTACAGTTGAGAAATTACATATGTTAATGAAGAAAGGGAGGAAGGAAGGAAAGAGAAGCCCTGACTATGCAGGAAGGCCTTGCTTTAAGGATTAAAACAATTTTCAGAACAGGAATGAAATGATATGGAGAATGAAGAAAACATTAATATCAGAACTCACAAACTCACTTCTCTCTGTGAGAATTTTAAAGGAGAAAAGACAAGGAAGCACTGGCTCATGGTGCCCAAAAGTGACAAGTTTCACGACACTTAAGTGACGGGCACGATCAGAAACCATACAGAGTGAAACTGGCTCACGAGAACTGCTATTTAAGAAGAGTGAGCTTCTCTGAATAATGGCTTTAAAGACAGTTCTTAGAGTTTCCACAGCCCCTGGTGGGTGTGCTGTTCCACAAAGATGGTCTTCTAAAGGAGTTTTCTTGCACAATGAATTTCTTGTACAACCGAACAAAATAAAATAAAACAACAAAATCTTATTAAAGTCACAACCTGCTGTAGGGAATGACCTATGTTTCCTGAGCCATCTACCTTCTGTTACATCTGATCACTAAATTAAGGTTTGTTTATTCCCAGCCACCTCCATGCAAAGTGACAATGAGGTAGAAATGCCATCCCATTACTCAACTTATTTCAGAGCTCAACTTAAGCATGATTTAGCAAGTTTAAACTCAGTTCCTTTTGTGCCATTTGAAATAAAGCAAGATGCTCAATATTTGACTTTTCCTTTTTTAAGACTATCTGGATAACGTGTTTATTGTTGCAAAGACAATCCCAGTGATAGGAAATACAAAATCAAAGAAAAATGACAGTCATTTGTAGGTGTCACTGCAAATTCCCTTTTTTCTTCTGAGGTAAACGACTGTTAGAAAAGTAGTTCACTTTTCTGTTTCACTTGCAAGTATATGGAGAAAAAAAACCCAAAGCTTATCTTTACAAAAGGGACCGGTGATGGTTAATTGTATCAACTCAGCTGAGCCACAGTGCCCGGATAGTTGATCAAAAATTATTCTGGATGTTTCTGTGAAGGTATTTGTGGAGGACATTAACATTTAAATCAGTGGATTCTGAGTAAAGCAGATTACCCTCCATAACATGGGTGGGCCTCATTCAATTAGTTGAAGGCCCAACAGAACAAATACTGACCTGCCTTGAGCAAGCAGGAATTCTGCCACCGGGCAGCCTTTGGTTTCCTTTCTCTGGAGAACCGTGACCAATATAAGGATCACACTAAGTGAATTACTGGCAAGATGACCTTCCTGCTTTACACTACTATTCTTGCAGGTGGCAGACTGCGGACTGGCTCACTCTCAACCCTTTCCTCACCTTCTGTAGCGCTAGGTATGGTCAAATGATTGTCTTGGTACTTTTACTAGTGACTCCTGGGGAGGCTCCTGCCCTTCCGATGCAGGTATCACTTCTTCCTGAGGACCCAGGACCTGGGGGTACATCCACCATCAGGTGTGATCACGTGGATCCAACATGACGATGAAGCTCATTTACTAAGGAGACAGAGGAGCTGGAGTCCACGATGGCATGAGCTGAATACAGTATGGAACCAAAATAAACCTCTGCCTTTGCCACCTTTTAATGGATTTTGTTATCTGCAATAAAAATGTGCCTTTTAAAATAACCACAAATATTCTATAATAGGAAACACCACAATGTAATCACTTCCCCTCTCGATGGCCATTTGTTTATTCATTTGCAAAAAACATTTACTGGGATAACGTGCAAAAAACAGTCACCACTGGCATGGCTGTTTTCCTTTGAAAGGTGGGCCCTTGGCTAGAATCAGGGAGCTTACATTTTGGGAGGGTTCCCACTACCCTAACAGAGAGAAGTGACTCACTGGGCCTAAACTGTACAAACAATGTGGTTTACACTCAACATCTGTCTTCCTTCTGGGAGCCTGCAATTTTGGTGCATGCAAGGCAGAGAGTGATTACATGACTAGTCTGCATTAAAAATTCCAAGCACTGGGTCTCAAACAAACTTCCCTGGAAGATAACGTTTCACCTGTGTTGCCACACGTGCTCGGGGAATGAAGTACATCCTTGGAGTCCCCTGGGAGACTGCTGCAAACTAGCACCTTGCTTCCTTTGGGCTTCACCTCATGTCAATTTTGCTTCGTATCCCTTTTGCTAGAATCACCCAAAGCTGTGAGTACAACTGCTTGCTGAATCCTCCCAGCAAATCATGCAACCTGGAGAGGCCTTGGGGACTCCCGAAATCAGCGGGCATCAGAAGCAGGATTCGTTAGGATGACCCCGACTCACTGAAACATGGTGAAAGCACTATTTGGGAAAGGAAAGACAGTGGACAGGCTCTGACCAATCTCTGGTGGCCAGGTGGCCACAGGGTCATCCGTGGGGTGCAGCGGCTGAGCCGCTCTCTGTTGTGAGAGGTAAACATTACCTGTGGAGCCTGAAAATGATAGATCCAACTCCAGGGGTGCAGGCTCGCTGCTTTTGGCCACAGTGGCTGAAGTGATGACTTTGGGTTTTATGCCCTCCTCCAGACAGGAGAAAGGGTCCCCAAATTTCCAAAGGTGAATGGGCCAAAAATGTTAAAAGTATATAGTGCTCTCTCCTCCAAGCCTGGTGGAGAGGCAGGATGGGGGGATGGGGGGGGGGAGGGAATAAAACCAGGACCTAGGGCTGGAGCAGAACTTTAGAGAAACCAGAAAGAAAAGGGAGGAAGGGAGGGAGCACCCCAGCAGTGTTTTGCTTTCAGTCTAAATGCCGCTACAGTAGCCTCCCCTACCCCTCTTCCTCCCTTGAATTCCAGCCTGGGATCTTCCCCAGCAGCTGTGATGTTAAACATGCAAATGCTGAATTTACTTCCTGGCAGTTTAAGTAAATTTGCAATAAGAAAAAAAAAAAAAAAGAGTTTCTCTGATAGCTTTGTACTTTGTGGCTATCACAACTGGATGCCTGATATAATTGATATATAGTGTTTAGTGTTTATAATTCCATACATGCCTGAGGAATCATCCTGATCAGGCGAAGCTGCAAAAAAAGAAATGTGTTAGTAGGACACAACTTCCTTGCTTTTTGCCACCAGTGGGCGGGTTGGAATTTAAACTCTTTTGAGTACTGGAAACTGAACAAGTCTCTGTAATTGTTGGGCTTTGCTACGGAAGATTTGGATGTTTGCTTAGTGGAGTCCCTATAAAAAGGGAGACAGTTAAGAAAGAGGTGATCTACAGATAGAGACACACTTTTGAAGTTCTAAAGAGCAGGTTTTAGTTGGCTAAGGAGGGCTTGTGAAAGCAGAGATCTGACCTTAGGGCCTGAAATGCATGCCAGTGGGGGTGGGGGGAGGGAGAGAAGAGAGGGGAGACCAGGAGAGAGAGAGACCAACAACACAAAAGGTGTAGCAAAGCCACTTTGCAGGGCACTTGGAATTTCTGGCCCTGCCATCTTGCCTTTGTTGCTGAAAAAAAGCCTCTGGCTTTTAAAAAATCCTGAATTCACAGATGCTAGTCGCCTGGACTTGATTCTAAGCTAAAACCTGATGCTATCTGGGAAAGGCGTCCAGCTTCAGTATGAGCTGGACTGACCTGAAAGCAGGAAGAGGCTCAATAAACAGAACTCAGACTCTGTGACCTCTGTACTTCAGGCCTCCTGTCTGTGGGTCCCCACATTGTGAGGAAATCGTGAATGCTTAGCTGGACTGTCTGGTCACATACAAATGCTCACAGGTAAGGAACTCTTCTTCAACGGGATGACTTGAAATCAAGCTGCTGACGGGTGCGTAATTAACTTGTGACTGTTGCCCGAGCTGCAGTTTGGGAGGGGACAGGGTACGTCACAGGACCTCTGAGCCTTAGAGGTAGAGTGGACTCCCCGCATGTCTCAACTGTGTCTGGCTCTCACATAAGCCGCCATCTCCACCCCGGGACTGATTCCCTGACTGCTTCCCTCACCTCTGTCCGGTGCGCACACCTTACTGCAATCTGATTAGCCACTGCAGCTGTGCTCAGAGAAGGGCTGGTCTTTTCTAGGCTGCTCACTGGTCACGTGATCAGGGTGAAAGGGGTGGGAGGTTATGTAAACCTCCAAAAGCTTTGAAAATTCTGAAATTTTTTGAAAATTCAGCATTTTGTCCTGACCAATTTTTGAACATGGTGGTTTTCTGGCTCAGTTCTATAAAATGTTCTTCTGAGAAGTTGTTTGGCCCCTCTTACACAGAGCCCCTCCAAGTGAAAGGTGTGGATGAGAGTAGGGGATGACTCAGAAAATATAGAATTATGATTGCTAAATGGAAACACTGACTTTGTAACAACCAAGGAAAATAAACTGAAACCCCTGCACTTGGAGAGGCATGGGTGAGGGGAGAAGACATGATGATGTTTGTTTTTTGAAACTATTTCTGGAAGCTTCTTCCCATTCCTCGCACCTTTCCAAGCTGTTGAGAGGGCTCTGCATTCAGAATGCTGAGCCTGTGCTCCTACCGGACAGGGCCGACCATGAGGCAGCAGCAGGAGGGCCTTGCGCTTGCCATGCAGAAAACTTGCAGATATTGTCCCCGCTCATTAGGTGGATGCACTGGTGTCACGGACAACAAAACTGTTCAGAACTGCCTGGCAGTCCCCTCTGAAACTAAAGACTGAGCTAAGTGACTTGGACTGGAAATCCCAGGACAAGAAGCCCATGGTACTGCCTAGCATATGCCCTGCTTGCAGTGGCCCAAAGATGGTAACCTCTCTGTTCTCAGGGTTCCCACATGTGCCCTCTGGGACTATATTTCTGTATGTGCACCCTATCACGACACTGCCTCAGCTTCAACTTACTGGCCGGTTGTGCTGGGCCTGAACTGATGCTTAAGGCCAGGTAAAAAGGGTTAATGCAGATATTTCAGGAGGAAGCCACCTGGCTAAGACAGGCCTTTATGATTACTGGCATTTGTTGACTGGCTGAGTCCAGGACCCATGAAGGGCATAACTGAAATCAAGACTGCAGACTGGTCTCCTGCTGTCTGGGTCTTACTGAGGGTAACTTTGCTATAAAGCCAATATGGCCAATGACCAAGGGGATAGACTGTGCAGAGAAGGGTTCACAGAGCAGGCTTAAACTTCTGCCCTTGACAAGACCTGCTTATAAGGTTAGTCCTTGGCTGGTGTCTGGGAACTTAAGATTTTGGAAGGGTTCCCGCTACCCTGTTAGGAGTGACTCATTCCAACTGCACAAACAATATGGTTTATGGTGAACACCTGCTTTCCTTCCACGAGTCTGCAGTTTTGGTCTGTGCTAGGCACAGCACAGAGTCCCTACATGACCGGCCTCCTAAAACAACTCTAGGTATAGGTCTCTCATGAGTTTCCCTGGTAGACAGCATGTCACACATGTTGTCACAACTTGTTGCTGGAGAAATTAAACACGTTATGTGTGACTCCCCAGGGTGAGGGCCACAGGGAGCTTATATCCAGTTAGCCCCCAGGATTCACCTATGCATATTTCTCTTTATTGATTATATTTTGTGTTCTTCTGCTGTGATAAATCAAAGCTATAAATAGGGCAACATGCTCAGTCCTATGAGTCTCATGGAAAGTCATCGAGCCTGGAGATGTGGCCCTGGGGATCCCAGAAACAGTTGGAATTAAGTGTAAAATATTTAACAATAAGAAGGCGAGTGTGGCTGGAATCATGTGAGTGAAGGGAAGTGGCAGAAGATAAAGTCGGAGAGATAGTAGGGGCTTGATCGTGGAAGGCCTTATTTGGACTTTATTCTAAATGTGATCGGACGTCACTGGAGGCTCTGAACAGGAAGGAAAACTGGTCTGGCTGCTGTTAGAGAAGTGACATAAAGGAGAAAGCAGGGACACCAGGCAGGAAGTTCTTACAGACATGAGACTCTTCAACTGCCCTTTGGTGGTTCAGATCCACTTCAGAAAAGAGAAACTTAAGTTCATCTTTAAGGATAAGGAGAAATAGGATCAATTTGGGCAAGGGGGTGAGGAAGGTAATCCATGCAGCAGGAAGAACTTGTACAAAGACCTAGAGGCATAAACTGCACGGTGTATCTGAAGAATGGTAATGGGTCCGATATCGCTGAAAGAGGGTCCTGGGCAGAGACGCAAAGACAAAGTCACAGAAGCCAGCAGGCATGTTGCCCATGGAAGATCTTGGGAATCATGTTAAGGGGCTTATGCTTCATCTCACGGTCAAATAGGGAGATATGGAAGGGTTGTAAATAGGGGAGTTACGGATCAAATTTGGGTTTTAGGAAGCTCAAATGGCAGAGATGTGGATGAGAGAACAACAAAGGAAGCACGTCTAAAAGTAAGTATCATATTACCCAGTTCTAACCTAGTTGGGACTGCATACAAAACCGTGCATATATAATTTATGTTATACAGAAACAGAGAGGAGACATGATCACCTGACAAAAGCCTTCCGTCAAACACACTAAAGGTATTTACAACCAGGCGGGTCCTTCCTACCTATGGAATGCTTTAACAGGATGCATGTGGTATGTCTATACTGCTCATTGTACATAAACCTAGGATGTATATATTCATGAGGAATGACTTCCTAGAAAATATCACACGAGCTATGCAGTTATCAGAGAATAAACTAGAGATGTTTCATAACTGAAATAGCTCCCATTCATGGACGTGACATTCCACATGCATCACTTAGAGGCTTCGTATGTTAAAATCTGGGCCAGAGTACATCCTAGTTGAGGCCAGCGGTAGCTGGGAGCAGCCCTGACAGTCATGGACTTCTCTCCAGTTCACCTGTGTCTTGTGATAATTCTATCTTTGAACACACTAGTCAGGTTTGGCACTGGGCAAGATCTCTGATTCTTTGGGGTCCAATGTGTCAATCTGACCCACTGGGTTTTCTCACAATATTTAACTTGAACTGGAAGAATCAGGAAGAATGATACATTTCCTAACCATACCTACCAAAAAGGGCTACGAGTACTGACAACTCAGCTGCAGTGCATGTCCCTGTTGCCTAGATTGTAGTGTCTAAATACAATTTCCCACTAACAGGAATCTGGTTTTTTTTTTGGGGGGGGGGAGGAGGATGATTGATTCATTTCTGGGTTAGAAAATGTAGAAGATGAATTTAAGACATCCTATCCTGCCTGAAAAGAAAAATGTTTAAAAGTTACCTACAATTAGCCAAAAGAACAAAGGAATGAACTCAAAGGGATTCTCAACAGGCACAGCTGGGGTCACATGAGCAATGAAGAAGCATGACTGCAATAACGTGAAGCATAAACATGTAAAACCCATGGGTCTGTAATGATACTCAGAAGCAAAGCAAAAGCAAAGCAAACAGAAACAAACAAACAAAAAACGTACTCGATGGCCTCCTCTGGAGGTTGCTAGGGCACCAAATTATTATTTGAAAATACTACAAGGGAAAAGCTTAAGCCTTTATCCTGTTTGTAAGGACTATGTTTCAAGGTAGCCAAATACTTGATGAGGGAAAGTTTTTCTTTATAAAAGAATTCTAGGTAACAAACGCAGGTGGAATTATACGTTAGAAAGCCATCACTTTGCAACTCTTAGTGAACTCCAGACAACAAACAAAATGGTTGCCAAAACCTCTATGTGAAATGTTTGAGGAACTTTCGCGTGGCTGGATCAGGCCAGCACCACCCAACTTCACTGGTTAATCACTAGAAGTGGGACAATCAGGTATCATATGCAATGGAACGTGAAAGGAAGTACACAACACTATGAGATCTCAATAAAAAGCCAGAGCTAAACCTACCCAAGTCTGTAGAGCTAACTCCCAGTTTATAACCTAGAAAACAGACAATGGACATGTTACATGACTTTACAAGGATGCGACCAACTTGATTCAGAATATGGGAAACTGTATAGCACAAAGGACATTATTTAACAAATAAAATGAAATAAAAAACAAGGGAGAGAGAACTGTTATAGATTAAGAGAAATCTACGATCACAGTGTGGATACTGAATCAAACAAATCAGTTCTAAGAAGATATGTGAAACAGCTGGAAACGGAGAGCCTAGGGATTGAGTGATTAAAGGGATAACAGCTAATTTTGTCGGTGTTCTAATACTATTGTGGTATTGTTGGGGGAAAAAAACCCATACTTTTAGAGATACATATGTAGGTGAAATAACATGTGGAATCTGCTGTAAATACTCTAGGAAAGAAAGGAGTTAACGTGTGTGGGGAGGCAGAGACTCAACAGGAAAAAGATGGTGGAGGGCCACTGACTCTGGGAGATGAGCACAGGGGCCCATTACATCCTCTACTTTTGTGCATGTTTCAAAGTCTCCCTTATAAAACATAAAAAAGAATGAATTAAGTAAGCTATAGTATTTGGCAAAAACTTAAAAAGACTTAATACACACTTGGCAGAGGCGGAGGAAAAGGAGCAGTTTCAAAGGAAGCAAACAGAATTATTTTCCTAAGAACAATTTAACAGTATGTATCAAGCTTCTTTTAAAATTTTACATTTAGTCCAGCAAATTTACTTTAAAAAATTAATTCTCAGAAACTTTTCATAGATGTGCACAAAGATACATCTAAAATGATCGCCCAGCAAATAGACACTGTAAACAATCTATTTCTAACTTATGATATATTTACATGTTAATTTTTTTTTAAGTTTTATTTAAATAATCTCTATACCCAAGACCAAGTTGTGTGTTGTTCTTCTGACCCAGCCAGCCAGGCACCCTGACATGTAAAATTTTTTATAGTCATTAACCATCAAATTGTAAAAGAATACTAAATGATAAAAGAAATTGTTCAAGATAAACTGTTAAGGCACAAAATATGGGCTGTAAAATAGAATATACATTTTGACCCAATTCAGTCTTCTGAAAACTATGCATTTAGAAAAGATCCTGAGTTTTCTCCATGATGTTAACAGCTGTTATGTCTAGCTGATGGAATTAAGATGCTTTTAATTTATTTAAACACAGTTTTTCTACTTGCAAGTATGGGTATTTGTAATAAAAAAATTATATTTTTGAAAGGTCAAATCTGGATCAATTTCTAAAAGTAGCTAGTAACGGAATAATAAGTGGGTATGGTGGTGATGTCTGAAATAATAAACTGAATGACAGAAGGCTGATGGGACAGAACAGAGTGGATTTATTAACAGTTAATTTTAGAAGGACAGGTATTTAGCACACTCTATTGTGAGAAAGAGCAAGTTGTAAATTTAAAAAGAGAGGGTGTCAAGAAGGTGAAAGTTAGAAAAGAATTAAAGTGTACGTGTATTTTTCAATTAGAAACATAAACACCTACATCAATTTCCTAGGGTGATAGGGAAGGTTATTGTAGCAAAAATCTTTACACAATTCTGAAAATAACCAGAGCAGCATATCAGACAATCTTTCTTAAGTTTCTATTTTGTGTACCACGCGGGCAGATAATTATACACTTGAGTACAAAAAGAAATGTTAGGATATTACTGTAATACAAATGCAATTGTGATCATCAAATTCAGCTTATGTAACAGGTCAAATCTGTTAAATGAATAACTCTGATATATAAAAATCTAAAAAATCCTATACTACCACACTTTATATATTATATATAGTTCAAAATCAGAAACCAGACATTTGCATCTTTCTACACTGGCTTAAGTTTCAGTTGTCTCCTTCCTAAATCAGGCAAAAGCAAAGAAAATGTCCAGACTACCTTGTTTCCGTACATTTGTTGATTCTTCGTAGTCCTTGTTTTCTGGATTCGGAGATTCTAGAAAGGTGGTTTCTTCTGTGACCCTTTCCCCTTCTTGGCTCCTGAGGCTGTCTTCCTCTTCTTGAATAGGTGATTCTAATTCTGATTCTTCTGAATCAAGAAATATCTGACCGGCGACTACTCTGCCTGCTGTGCTGTGGTCCTTTACCGACTCATCTGATGGCAAAGGGGTCTGAGAAAGTAATATATTTTTAGTTTTCAAATAGTATCGAGATGGTCTCCAACCTAATTTGACCATTACTTTTATTAACCCAGATACATCGCCTTCAGCTGTGAACGTGCCATACCTGGTTGTCTCTCTAAACTTTGGTATGTGTTCATCACACGCCTTCATCACTTGCCTAACCTGACTCTTCCGATTTTAACTTAGATGTTACTTCCCCCAGGAAGTCTTCCTTAATTCCTGAAGTCTGAATTAGGGACTTTCCCTCCAAACTCCCAACATATCTTATACTTACCCTTATGCTAGCCCTGTACTACAACTTTCTGGTTCTTATCTGTGTTTCCTCAAATCTACAGATCAGAGATCATAACTGAATGGTCTCCGTGGATACATAATAATCAGCCTCATTCACTCAACTAGCCAATTTAAATGCATTAACTCAACAGACTTATAAAAATTGATATATAAATGGAAACAAATGGCAGAGGTTAAGCCTTCAAAAGTAAAAAAACTAAAAAAAAAAGGAATAAAATCAATCTCTCATTAGGCAGTAAAAATGTTACTGCTGTCAGGCTCTTAGCACATTTATGTTAAAATTAAACCTAATAACCAACACTCTGAATGAAAACACAGTATTTATTATTCTCCTTCCTACAGGTCAGTGATTCCTCCCCACCCAGAAGAACTAGTACACTGATATCAGCTATGCTCTTCTTAATCCAGCTCTGTTGTCAAAAGGTGCAGATTTCATATCCTTTTTAAGATACATGAATTCATGCTTTTAAGCTGGGCATCAAATAGTAGTCAATGCAAATTTTCATACACACCTTGGAATCTAAGGATTCATCCTGACTGCCCTCTTCATCTGTAAAGAAATTTTAAGACAATTTTAGTCATCCTTCTCATTGGGAAATTGCAGATATTGTTAAAGCACTTGAAAAGGATAACAAATAATCAGACACTTGATAAAGACATCTAGAATTACCTAAAAATTGGCTGTGTTCAGCAACTGCTCAGAAAAGACTAGGTGAAAGGAAAACAAGGGGCTGGATGGGGTAGTTCTTCCTCTCTCCCCGGGCCCGACGGCAGCTCCACCTGTTATGCGGGCAGGAAGACCAGCTACCACTACCACCACCACCAAAACCAGACACTGCTACACATAACCATCCAATTCTTCTGTACAGATTGAGTCTACTACTAAGAAGGTGTTACTAAAGTTATAAAAATAAATCTCTGATTTTGTGGTTCAGGATACCACCTATTATTTTCCTCTGCTCAGAATCTAGAGTTACAGAGCTTATTTTAGTGCTGATTAGCATCTTATTGTTCACTGAGACTAGCAAAGATGGACACTGAGAATTATTATGTGAGAGCAGAATTGCCAGGGTAAGATATTTAGGATTTGCATTCTACTCTACTAAACAGATAACCAGATACAAGTAGAAAGTTGCATCAAGCCATCCTGTACATACTCACGTGAGATTTATAAAGAAATTAAGATCTCATATTAAATAAACAATGACTCCAGACCCTGGTTACACCTTTCTTCCAAACTCCTATCTGCTGCTTTGGCTCTGTCCAGGTACATTAATCTTCCTTCTGGTACTCTTTTTGTGCTTTCCTATTACTTCTATTCTAGCAACTTGTTATTCTTTTTTCTGCTCTTATACAAACACACTCAACAACCTGTTGTCTGTATGCATATGTTTGATCTTTGTATTCCTGGCCAGTTTAAAAATAACTGTCACGTGATCTATAAGTTTCCTTCTTAGTCTTAAAATTACCTGATTTTATCCAGGAGTGAGCTTCTATATTGCCTGCTCCATAAGTTATATGGGAAATTAACCAGCAGACAACATGCCATAAAACCATGTGCTTTCACCAAAAAATCAGGTGTTCTGGTTGTCATTTATCCTTACTTCCTATGGTTATGCCCTAAATATTATTCATAACTTGCAACTCTTTGAAGCATAATAAAAACATGCTTTGGCATTTGTAGTATCAAAGTAGTGAGCTAACTTTAAGAAGTATAACCAGCTCATTAGGTACAAAATACACAACACTATTTTCACAGTATTTCTTTTGAATATTTGAGAAAACTAGTCTACTACTGAGGTTTTGCCATATTAAGAAAAGTGCTGTCAATTCAAAGAACACTTAAACTATAGCTACTTTCGCATTCAGTACTTTCAGGTGGCCTTCCAAATATGTTTTATTTCTGATGAGTGGGGAAGAGAGAGTATAGCATGTATTAGTGCCACAGTGCCCATAGCATTTAGGTAGTGATGCCAGTTAATTAACAGTCATCCTTCATGCTAACTTCTTCACAAGTCTTACCCAAACACACAGTTCAAATTCCATTCTCAGCAAACCTTTGGATAAAGGAAAAAAATTCTTCATTATATATCAAAGTTGTAAGCATTGGGGCACCTGAGTGGCTCAGTGGGTTAAGTGTCTGACTTCGGCTCAGGTCATGATCTCACGGTTCGTGGGTTCCAGCCCCGCACTGGGCTCTGTGCTGACAGCTCAGAGCCTGGAGCCTGCTTCGTATTCTGTGTCTTCCTCTCTCTCTGTCCCTCCCCAGCTCACGGTCTATCTCTTTCTCTCTCTCTCTCAAAAATAAACATTAAAAAGAAAGTTGTATGGATGGATGTGTTTAATTAATCACAAACATTAACTAGCTAATATATCAAGGATGTATTAATGTATCAAACATTAAATGTGCAAATGTATACAGTTTATACCTAAATACTGAAACTTTAGACAAGCTGGAACTCTTAAATTACTAATCACTAAATCATGAAATTTAGTACCTCCTCAACACAGGTCACATACGTAGCTAACAGGTATATAATATAGATACCTAAAAATAAATTTTAAAACACGTACATTTGACACATTTGAGTAGCAAAATGTGTTTCTGAACTCCAAGAGACATGGAAACTTGTGACATCAGGGTTATTTCATGTGAATTGCATCATGCTTCTCTCTCTGTCTCTTTTCTCTTCAAACTAGGAATATATACCAAGGTTACTGGTAAATAAGAGAACTCTTTCTCATTTACTAAACTGGGAAAGACTACTCCAGATGGTAGTCTTAAAGCATAAGCTATTTTCTCTTTCAAACTGATATATCCATTCATGTAACAGTTTTATAGAAGTTGTTTATAATCTTAGAAACTTCTCACAATTGTAGCCAGGTAACAACTAAAGACACTGAAGTTATGTATAAATAAAAACATAATAATGCTTTTATCAGCACATAGACATCAAGAAAACAATGCAAAAGAATTCAACGAAGAGTTACAGGTGTCTCCTTCAACAGCAACACATCCAAAACATAATTGTCTACATGTTAGTAATGTTAGTTAGTAACTGTACACCTTCTTCTGAAAAAGACAATATTCATTTTTATTATATCAGCTAACCAAACTGCAAAAAGTACCAGGGATATTCTTTCAGAGGAAAGTAATCATCACAGATTCATTTTCCAATTTGTTATGTAAACAAAGCAGACTGATAGACCTTCAAACCGGAAAGTACTGAGTTTGGTGAAAAGAGAGCAGACATCCTATTTTCTGCTTTGCCACTGATTCTGTGCAGATCCCACAATATTCCTGATTTTTAATCACTCCCAAATCGAGGCCTGGAGAGTTACGTTTGAAACCTGGCTTCATTACATGTTAATTTTACATATGTGGTTCAATACAGCAAGCTTGCTCAGCCTTTTTCTCAATGTGTCAAAGGAGAATAGTAACACCTGTCCTGTTGACTCACAATAATGTCCTAAGGAACAAAAGACAACGAAATTAAACATCCTCTGCAACGTGAAATTTACTCTTTGAATATGAAAATAGAACTATTACCTGAAATGCTTAGCAAAGAATCTAATTTAAAGGATTCTGTAACATTGTTTGGCATAAAGAAAAAAAGTAAACTATCTCTTCCTGTTGAAAATTTAAAAATACATGTTTTTTTTAATGTTTTTGTTTTTGAGAGAGAGAGAGACAGAGTGTGAGTGGGGGAGGGGCAGAGAGAGAGAGAGATGGAGACACAGAATCTGAAACAGGCTCCAGGCTCTGAGCTGTCAGCAGAGCCAGATGCGAGGCTTCAACCCATGAACCATGAGATCATGACCTAAGCCAAAGTTGGATGCTTAACCCACTGAGCCACCCAGACACCCCAAGAAAGCATGTATTTCTAAGTGAGAAAAATCATAGCATTTTTCATTATTGAGTGAATGAAGGAGAAATACCTTTTTAATGCCCTCTTTTATTTATTCACAGGAAAAAGAAAACGTTTCCAATAAAAGTTTCATATTTTTATGTGCCTCTGAGACAAGATACGAAATAATAGCTATTAACAGTGACAGGACAGATTCCCTTTGTTGGCTGATTATGTTCTACCTGGTAATAAATGCAACTTGCCCTAGGTAACCACTAATTCTCAAAGTTTAAGTCAACACAAACTATGACCCAACACTTGAGTTTTAAATAGGAGCAAATCTCTACATCTAAACTAATAATGAGGCGGACTTCCTGTATGAATAAGCAATTTAATGAATAAAAAAAATCAACCAAAAATCCATGTACTCAATTTCTAAAACTTTATCTCACAAAAGTGTTTTTGCCATATTTGTGCTTCATGTGAGTATGGTACTGTCCTTATTACCTGTCAGCAGCACATCCACACAGTTTCAGCTCTGGCTAAGTATGGATTTTGCCTCTGCCAGAGAAACGTTCTGGCACAGTTTAACTTATGATGAAAATCGGAGCAGAACTTTCTTGAACCCAGTACTCCGCTTACATCAACACAATCCAGTGACTTAACATTTCAGTATTGATAATCTCCTATTATAACTACCCAAGAATCCCAATTGTTGCTAAAATGACTTCTTCAAGTATTATCTCCACTGACATGAAGCTCTAAGTATGTGAAATCTAGCTAACAGAAGATGCAGGAAAATGTTTGTACGCTTTAATTTTCCTTAAAATCTGCACACTGAATTCAGAGGAATATTTACCTTATTCCTTAAGTAGTTCTTATACTTTAGTGTGAAGAAATCACTGGTGAACCTTGTTAAACGACAGATGTCTGACCTCTTCCAGACCTAAAACTGCATGTTTAACAAACTCCCAAGAGGAATTCTGACTCAAGTGGTCTGTGGTCCATCAGTTACTCTATCCATTACACTCAACAGTTTCATTTCATACTTCCTTTGGTCAAATAATTGCTAGCAGGGCTTCCAGAGTTAGGTAGAGTTTTTCAAGATTTGGTGATGAATACAAACCATCACTAAACGGGGATAAGGCAGACCTCAAAGCATAATGCTGGCAGTCAAGTAACTAGCATATGCTTGTTGCTTTTGAAATGGTATCTCGAACCACATTATGGATAGAATTTTAGGTTTAAACCTCTTATTTTAGAAACAGAATGACGTTATGGCATTGACTTACAACTAGGACAGATAATTTGGGGATTCAAATAACCATCTGGGAAATTTTCTGTTGGGAAAAAAAAAAAGAGTTGACATTTATACCCTGCCTTGTTCCAAAAAAATTTAAAGCCGTAGAACAGCTGTCTTGTTAGCTAAACTGATTAAAATTCAAAAGCTTTATTGTACTAATTGTTTCTTTACAAACAGAAACACTGCTTCTTTATCAACATTTTCAAAATAGAAGTTTTCAGACGTAGGCGGATTAAACTATTAGAAAAGAAAAACCAGAACCATAGTATAAATCAGCTAACTGGAAAATCAATTCAAAGTCACATATCTTTCTGCATCTATTCAAAAAATGAAAACCAGCTGCTGTACATTTTAAATTTATAGGGACCAAATTTTCTCAAAAGTCATAAAGTTACTGTCCACAAACATGGGGCAACCCCAACACTGTGACTGAGGTAAACAGCACTTTCTCAGGAATATTTCTTAAAAAGAGGTGGAGAGTGGGCACAGTTACATCAAAAGTCATCACTTTTAAGTAGATAAAGAGACAAGGGACCCCCTCATGTGCTAAGCAAATGCACCAAACCACTGTCAACATCCTGGTTTTGATGGACCTTACTCGGCTCAGTGACAGCCCCAGGTGTGTCACTTACTTAGTTTACAAATCCCAAGCACATAATCTGTATGAGAGCCGAGGAGGTTCCAGTAAGGTTCAGGTGCCTCTGTGGATCTGAGCCAGCTGTTGGGATTCATTCCCACAGTCAATTCCTCATTCGCGAGGAGTCGCGTAAAGTTTGTTAAGTGAGGAGAGGTGTGGGCAGGGTGACCGCCCCTTCTTTTCCTCCCCTCTCTAGCTCCCTAAATACTCGCTCTAGCCCAAGCCAGCCCAAGTCCAAGGAATGACAGCGAGTGACAGGCTAGTGCAAGGTGTGACCAGAGACAGTGGAGTCTCCAGCTTGAGCCTCCACGGCCCTGCCCCGGGCTGGAGGCCGGGGGGCGGTGGCTCCCGGCCTCCAATCCGAGGGGGCGGATACTGACCCGAGGACGCCGAGGCCGAGCCCAGCAGCACCGCACAGAGCAGCAGCAGCAGCCCAACCCGGACTCGCATCCTGCTCTCGCGGCCGCTGCCACCCTCTGGAGCTGTCGCTTTCACCTCTGCCACCACCGACTCAGCCACCGCCACCGCCTCGCCGCTGCTCTTCCGGCTCTGGTCTCCTTCCTCCGCCCCTTCCCAGGCCTCCCTGCCCTACCGCGCAGCCAATCCCCGCCCGCCGCCGCGGGCTCCGTGCCCAATCGTCGCAGTCTTCCCGCCCACTTTGTTGCCCCGCCCCCGGGGTCATGCATTGACCAATCATTTTGCGAGGTTCCCACACGGGCTTTCCCGGTAGGACCACGGCCTCATCGACATGGCCCCAGCTAATTGGTAGATCCTGGGTTCAACCCTCCCGGAATCGGAGCGTGGGTCCAGGGCCGGGAAGAAAAGAAAGTGACCCAGGACTACAATTCCCGCAATGCACTTCATGGGCTTCTCTCGACGTGTGCTCTTGCAAAACGTAGTCCGCTGTGGGGTAAGATTTAAAAGTGCAGGTGGCTGTTGAAGTTGAGAGAACTTACTTAACTAACATCTGGGGCAGACGTTAACTCAAGGCCACGAACCCACAGCCCCTTTTTTTTTGAGCCAAAATATATATGAGGCAACACACATTGTAAGGTTAAGAGTTTGTAATGTATTAAGCTCTTATTCCTCTTTGTTTTATTTAGAAAATTTGAATTGGACGTAGTGATATCAACACCGAGGAAAAATATAACAGCTAGACTGAGTTCGAGGGTTTTTTCTGAAATTAAATAAAACAGTGCCGTATATACAGAAACTAGGATAGAACTCACTACCTGCCCTCCTTTCCCTAACAAAACAAAAGGATAAAACCCCATTCAGTGCAGATCATTTCAATGCTAGTGTTTATTTTTAGGAGGGCCACCAGATAATAATTATCTGGAAGACGCACCAACAGCCTTTGCAAAAACCCTTTCACACACGTGTCCTTATCCCTTTCTTTGTACAGTGTAATCTTTGTAAGTTACACTGTTCTCTTCTTCATTGACGAAGTTCGGGAGGCAGGGTTGATGTATTTGGAGATAAAGGTGATGGTGAATTGCATTGCAGAAAATGAAATAGTCCTCTATATTAAGTACTGACTTCAGGCATGCTCCCACTGGGTAGCAGGGCAGTAGCTTGGTGTTCTTGCCCTTTCATCTAATTGTGTCAGTTTGTTTTCCCTAGAGTCCACCCACTGTCAACTCAGTCCTGGCACTGAGTTGAGCTCAGTTTGAGGTCAGGGTTCTGGAGACGTCCACACTGGCCACATATCTTAACACCTGAGACATTTCTTCCATCTTCCAGGACAAGGATAAAAAGCTCACTGCTGGAAAGCAAAAAACAAAAAAGCTAACTGCTGTTCTGCATTCACATCGGAGGGGATGAAGGAAAAATATTGACCAATTACTATTCCACTACTACCTCCTTGGCACTCAGCTCTGTTTTTGTCACTAACAGTGTTTCCTCAGAGTTCCTCTGATTTTAAATCATAGAGTAAAATCTGGTGTATTTTCCTCCCTTTTTCATTTTATCGATCATTGCATCCTAATAATTTGAGCTATGTAATTACTCTTTTATGCGAGTGCTTTTCTCTTTCTCATTCAAAACTTCCCTCCTGGGTCTCATTTTCTTACCTGCATGATGCTCCTGAGTTCTAGCTGTATTCACCAACATCATTTTCTCTTGACTCTTACCTAAGCCTCATATGGCCAGATTCATTTTCCTTTCAAAATTCAATATCGATTCAATTGAAATTAAATTAAAATTCCTGCTCAAAAATTTTCAATGACTGCCTTTGTCATTGAATCAAAAAATACTAGAATTTCTCCTGACAAAATAGGAACTTGTGCTGACAGTTTTATTTTCTTGAGGAAATACTGTGAAGAAATTTTTCTGCCCTCTACAAAAGAAGCAGGGATTATCTGTTTGATAGATTAGGGAATGACTGTTCACTGCCTGAGACTCAGCTTCCCTTTTTATCTTCTTCTTTCCTAAGTGCTTCTTATATTGAAGGTCCTGGGCTACATGCATGAGGACATTTCCCACTTCCCCGGTTTCCACATGAACACACTCTTGCCTTGTCATGGTTCCTTTATTCTCTCCCCACTGTCCTTCCTTCTTCTTACCCGCAGCCATGGCATCCTTCCCACTTTCACTTGGATTTCATCTTGGCTGAGCCTTCTCTGACCAGGCCAGTTCTCATTATTCTTTATGTCTCTAAGGGTACACAGAACATTCACAAACTTGCCTTTTAAATGGGATGTAAACTTTCTGAGGCCAAAGACAATTATGTAATTCTGTGCATGGGTATATAGCTTTGGACTTGCCACTAACTAATTTTTGTTGATTGATAGTCCACCTTACTTATAAAGTATTTTAATAGTGAGATCTTCAACATACTTGCTATCTATTATAAGTTCAATCTTAAAATATTTTACAGGGAAATATCAAGGAGCATTTGCACTCCTAGTATAAGGAAATTTACTTCACTCCTCTGCAGCTCTGTAAAGTGAGTATATTAATAACGTCTTTTTCACTAGGTCTGTTGTGAGGTTCATATCTCAAAAGAGATATGCAGGAAAAAAGTATTTCTTTAATTACAGAATGTTCTACAAATATTATTTCTGATTGATTGCTTGGTTGAAACAAAGAAGGAAACAAAAATATTAGTTTTTATTAAGACTAATAAAACTAGTTCTATTCCCTTAATTTGAAAATGGTTTAGAGTGCTAGAGTTACACTGTCTTCAGCCAACAACGAATAATTGACGTCTTCTGAGAATGCTCACAGGACCTTGACTTTGTGGGGAAATTCCAATTCTCCTAAACAGGTCTAGTGGGGGAATACTGGTGTGGGAAAGCCAGATGTTATTGGCCTGCTAGACTGCATGATGATTAATTAGTGAAAAGGTTGTGAATTCTCCATGGCCTTATCTAGTCCAAGCAAACATTCATCAAGTTTCTTGCCAACATTCCCAGTTAAACTTATGTACTCACTCTACTTACACAAAATGTTAATATTATTTATTAATTCATAGACTTCTTTAATATTTGCTCAGCTGTCTGTACTCTTTTTAACTTGTCCATATCAGCATTCTGGGTCACTGTCATAGATTTCCAAGTTGTAGAAAACCTGTTTGCTCGGCATTACAACACAGCATAGGACCCAATGGAGGTAGATAATAAGCGCTTTTTCATGCAGAGGACACTGATGTGACCTTATTTCATTGAAATGAATCAAACAATCAATATGTATTGAGAATCTCCAGAAAGTATTGAGGTCATAAATCTAGTTTGCTTTTTGCTTATGGATGATAAGACAACCCCCAGACCCTTTTCCTAAGAATGCCATGATTGTCACTAACTCTATTCAAGTGTATCCTTTCTGTGCTATTCTTAGGCATCTATTTGGTTGGCCATGTACACAAGCTGTCAGTGCTTGAACCAACATATCTGCCAGGGGAGGATTAGGGAGAGACAAGGAGCAGAATATTTTCCCCTTAGAGCTTAGAGAAGAAGGTACGTTCTTTGCTATAGATGAGGTAAATTCAAGTCATTGTTTTTGTGTTCATTTCTCATGGATAAATGAAAATTGAAATCCTTGCACCAAATCACGATTTGGAACCTGGCGTCTCCTCATAAACATTCTGAGCTCCTTGAGTAAATGGGCAACAGGCTCTTTACTTCACTGTATTAACTATGATTCCAGGATTGTTTATAGTAGGCACATAATTAATCATCAAATATGCTTTGAATGTACTTATAGCTTTTTAAGATTATAATTGTCATAAAGGTCAGAGTGTAGATCCCGACTGCAGAGCACAGTGTTCAACATACCTAAGCTCTGATGCTGATAGAATGAATAGGGTGTGGCGTGTGTATCTGCGAGTGCGTGTGTGTGTGTATGTGTGTGCACGTGTTCAGGCTCTACCAAGTTCCATCCTGAAGTGACATTTATTTTGGAGGTGTGTATGCTTTCTAAGTAGTGTTGATTCATACCAGATAAAGGAAAGGCTGGAATACCTTTATACCCTGGAGGAATGGACAGGCATCTTTTGGTCTAATTTTTTCATAGATTTATTAACTACCAGTTCTGGAGAGAGAGACTGGATTAAAACTGGATTAAAAAATATTTCAATAAGAACTTGATTAAGTGAACCTCATAAGGTGGAGATAAACAGCTTAGAGCTCCCATTAAATTCACACTACTTAACTGAGTAGATGGCAATGTATTTAATCAGTGAATGTTGTATTAAGAACATAATATTCATAAGATAACCTTTCCTTCCTTCCCTCTTTCCTTCCTTCCTTCCTTCCTTCCTTCCTTCCTTCCTTCCTTCCTTTATTCAACAAATATTGTCTGGGCACAGTCAATGCCTCCAGCTAAAGACGACAGTGTAGTTGAACACATTAGGTTTAGTACTTACTGCAACGAGGAGAAACACATGCATGGCATGTCTCTGTGCATGGGGGCTTTAGAAATAACCTATTATAGGATTTGCACTTTGGTTGGGTAATTGGTGGGAGGATCTAGGGAATCTGGGTTTGTTCTAGATTGGATGCTGTTAGAAGTACCCCAGATTTCTATGGTTTGGTAGAAATCAATCAGTAAATCTTACCTAAAGGAGAGATTAGAATGAGGATAAAGCAATCATTGGTGAATAAACAGTAGTTACTTATTTTAGCCAAGAGAGGAAGTGCTTGGTACTTTGTGGTGACACAGGGAACTTGTTTCTGTCTGTGCTTAGATAAAATCATGAAATGGTTTGTTTTGTTTCATTTTATCTTAGTTGCAGAATAACTGGTCTGTGGTTGGTATTCTGAGATTGTGGATGTCCTATAGAAGAATAACATGGTCTGGTTGTGTGTGTCAGGCCAGCTTCTGATTGTCAAGGGCCCCTCTTTTTCTTTCTCAGCACCGACTGTTCAGATACACCAGGTTCTTGGTGCTGAGGATTCAACAATCAATACAACAGACAAAATTCATAGAGTGTACATTCTAGCCATGGGAGAAATAGAATAAATAAAAAATTATTTATTAGAAAGTGCTAAGTACTATAGAGAAAAAACATAAAGCGAGGAAGGGGAATAGGGTTCTGGGGGGTGAGTGGGGACTGCCATTTACATTTAAAGCAGGGAGGTCAGGGAAGACTTCCCTGTTTAGCTCACATTTGAGCAGAGACTTAGGAGGAATGAACCATAAAGACATGGAGTGGAGCTAGCCATTGTGATAGGTGTAAGGTGATATCTCATTGTGGTTTTGATTTGTGTAACATCTTAAATAAATATAGCACTTATGTTAATTACCCTTCAAATAGAAAATAAAAAGTTTTTTAAAAATACTGTGGGCATGAAGAGCCTTTCAGGAATAAGGAGCGACCCCAATAAAGGTTCTAATGCAAGAGCATGTCTCTTATGCTCCAAGAATAGCAAGGAATTATGTGGCTGCAGAAGTACATGAAGGAGGGCAGGAGAAAGGGAGCAGGGGAAATCAGAGAGCGACTGGGGCCAGATGGTTTAGTGATTTTAGGTCAATAGTAAGGGGCAGTCATAATGCTACTTTTTATCACTCTGAGACTGGCTCTCTTGAAGTGTGGCTTGGATAGTGGCCTGGAGCTTCCCCCCGTCCTGCATGAGAATGAGCTAATCACATAATCCTTTTTATTAATAGTTGGGATATAATGATAAAGTGACCAATTAAAACAATTGTACTCAAAAGTTTGATTCAGCACGAGTTTATATACTCGTTAGAAATTGAGACGGTAAGTACAAAATTAAGATGGTAAAAGAGAAAGATCTTCAAATAAGGGTCCTCAGAGTATTCAAATAATATTATTGTAAATGGAAGTCACTCGGTAGTAAATTTAGAAAACATTTACAATGCAAAATAAGTTTTTTAAAAGTTTATTTATTTTGAGGAGCCCATGCATGCACAAGTGGGGGAGGGGCAGAGAGAGAGGGAGAAAGAATCCCAGACAGGCTCTGCACTGTCACTGCAGAGTCCTACACAGGGGCTTGAACTCACATACTGTGAGATCATGACCTGAGCCAAATCAAGAGCCATATGCTTAACCGATTGAGCCACCCAGGTGTCCTTTGATCATTTTCTAGTCTTAAAACAATTTTTTTTAATGTCTTATTTTTATTTTTGAGAGAGAGAGAAGGAGAGAGAGAAGGAGACAGAGAATCTGAAGCATACTTCACACTGACAGCAGAGAGCCAGATGCAGGGCTAGAACTCACAAACCATGATATCATGACGTGAGCTGAAATCTGACACTTAACTGACTGAGCCACCCAGGCACCCTGATCATTTCCTATTTTTGAATAGGCTCCCAACTATGCCATGTTGACTTCACATAAATCCAACTTGGAGGTCTGCATTAACAACAGCAACAGAAAGAAATATATGTGTTACATATATACTAAGATGTATAATGAATACATATTTCACATATGCATGAAAAATGTATACACTGGCACAATGTATACAATTAAAACAACTGAGAATAAGTTGCAAGCATGTTGCTTCTTTATCCCTAAATATGTTAGTAGCTCCTGAAAACAAGGAATTCTGTAACATAGCCACAGAACTGTGATCAAAATTAGAAACTTCACACTGGTTCAATACTATCATCTAATCTACAGACTTTATTCATAGTGTGCTGACTTGCCACAATGATGTCCTTTCTAAAATAGAAAACCCAACGTTGCCATTTGCATCCAGTTTGTCACATCTCATTAGTGTCCTTTAACCCGGAAGAGTTCTTGAAGGGATGTGTGTTCCTGAACTTCTTGCTACTAGTAATTTTTAAGTGTATAAATAAGTTATTTCATAGAATGTAACTTAATGTCAATTTGTGTCATGATTACATTCAGATTATGTACATTTGGGAAGACCACCACAGAAATGTTGCTGAATTCTCTTAGTGAATCATGTCAGGAGCCAAATGCTGTTAGTTAGTCCGAATTCTGGCAATGATAATGTTGATCAATTGGTTAAGGAGGTGTTTCCATTGTATTTACCTTTTGCAGTTGATATGTATCTTGAAGAAGATAGTTTGAAATTCTGCAAATATCTCACTATTCCTTAAACATTCACCCACTAGTTTTACCATGTATATTCATGATTCTTGCCTGAATCAATAATTGCTATGACAGCTGCCAAATGGTGGTTTTCTAATTCTATCATTCTTTCTACATTTATTATTAGCTTTCTAGTGTAGGCAGAGATTTTTCTTATTTATTTTTTCATGTAATTGATTAATTTACATTGTTATAGACTCACCCATTTTTTATTCAATACTTTATAATCCTACCTATCATCATTTTGATGTTCAGATTATCTCAGATTTAGCCAGTGAGGGCTTCTTCAAACTGACTATTGTATCTTTTTGAGAGCATTCTTACATTTTTGCACTATTTATATTTTTCTACTTTCCTTGATCCAGCCCTGGAATCAGCTATTTCTCCAAGAAGACCTGTTTTCTTTCAGTGGAGAATGGTGTTTATATTCTAGGAGTATTCATTACTACTGGGTTGTTAATGTTTCTAAAATCTCTTAACAGACAGAGCTAGGAAGTGTGTGTGTGTCTGTGTGTCTGTGTGTGTGTGTGTGTGTGTGTGTACGTAGGTATAGATGTATGTTTAGGTGTGCATATGTTTGTTTATTTTAAGAGAGGGAAAGAGGGAGCAGGAGAGGGCAGAGAGAGAAGGAGGGAGAGAATCCCAAGCAGGCTCTGCACAGTGCAGAGCCTGATATGAGACTTGAACTCACATACCTGAGATCATGACCTGAGCCAAAAACAAGAGTTGGATGCTTAACCAACTGAGCCATTCAGGCACTCCCATTTCTATATCTATCTATCTCTTTCTATATATTAAAATCTTTTAGAAGATGAATGAATGAGCCACAGAGATAACAGGAGGAAATATTTTCAGTGCATATATCTTAAAAGGAATTTGTGTCCAAAATGTGTTAAGAACTCGATAGTAAACACATAATGAATATATTTTTTAAAACTATCCAGGCTATAAACATAGAAATAAAATAAATATGAATTACATAATATGAATAACATAAATATAACATATATTATGAATATATTAATGTAATAAATAGAAATACAATAATAAATATACAAATAAAATAAAACATACACAAATGGAAAAGATTTGAACATACCGCTGCAAAGAAAATAGATAAATAGACGATAAGCACATGAAAAGGTGTTCAGATCACAACAAAGTATCTCTTACTCCCCTTAAAATGGCTGAACTTTTAAACAATGACTAATGTTGATGAGGATGTAGAGCAATTGGAACTCATAGGGCTGGAAAAGGGTACATCTGCTGAGTAAATTTTTTAACCATTGTTCTTGTGCATGTAAACATACACCAACACTGTAATTTAACATTTCTGTTGTTAAGTACTTGCTCAAGAGAGATGAAATCTTACGCTCATGAAATGTTTCATGAAATAATGTTAATCGTAGCTAAATTCATGATAGGGAAGATCTCAGAATAACTTACAATGTTCACCTTGTAGTGAATGGATAAGCCAACTGTGATATATTCATACAATGGAATATTACTTGGCAGCAGAAAGGAGAGAATTACTGATACGTGCATATCATGGACGAATCTCAAAAACATGCTGAGCAAAAGAAAACAGACATGAATGACAACATCCTTTATGATTCCATTCCTATGGAGCTCAACAGCAGTTACAACTAACCTGTAGTGATAGAGTTCAGACTCGCAGTTGCTTAGGAGTTAGAGTGGGAAGAGAAAAATGGCCAGGAAAGGAGCAAGAGGGAACTTTTGGTTAACGGAAATCATCTATAGTCTAATTACCTTGCGGGTCACATAAGTGACAGAGATACATCTGTCAAAACTCATAGAACCATGCCCTTAAGATCAACGCATTTTAATGTATATAGATGATACCTTGTGGCAGGCAGAATAATGCACCGCCCCCCAAGATGTTCCTAATTCCCAAATCTGTGTATACGTTGTTACCTTTGAAGGCATCGGACTTTGCTGATGTAATTAAGTGAGTATGGATAGTCATAATATAATTGTAAACATTCTTACAGGAAGGAGACAGGAGGGCCAGAGTCAAAGAGAGAAGAGATGCTAGTTTTGAAAGAGGTCCATGAGCCAAAGAATGCAGACATACTTTAGAATATAGAAACAGCAAAGAGTGGATTATCCCCTGGAGCCTCCGGAAGAAACACAGCCCTGCCCACTTCTTGATTTTGGCCTTGGAAGGCCCATTTTTGGACTTCTGATATTCAGAACTGTAAGATAATAAATTTGTGTGGTTTTAAGTCACTATGTTTGTGGAAATTGGTAATAGGCGACAATAGGAAAGAAACTATTAATAAGGCATACCTTATTTTTTTGTGTGTTTCACGGGTATTGGATTTTTTTAAAAAGGTGAAGGCTTGTGGCAACTGGCATGGATCAAGTTTATTGGCATCATTTTTCCAACAGCATCTGCTCTGTGTCACATTTTGGTAATTCTCGAAATATTTCAAACTTTTCCATTGGGCACTCACAATGTGCCTATTATATTTGTTACAGTGATCTGTGGTCAGTGATTAACATCGAAAGCTCAGGGAAGGGTAGTTAGCATCTTTTAGCCATATTTTTAAACTAAGGTATGTACATTTTTTTACAACATATGCTGTTGCACACTTAATAGGCTATAGTGTAAACATAATTTATATGCACTGGGAAACCAAAAATTCATTTGACTCAGTTTTTTGCAATGTTTGCTTTTTTTTGTAAAATTGGCTTTATTGCAGTGTGCCAGAACCGAAGCTGAGGTATGCCTGTACTTCATTTTGAAAAAAAAGGTATTAAAAAATGAATGTGGGGTGCCTCAGTCAGTTAAGTGTTCAACTCTTGATTTTGGCTCAGGTCATGATCTCATGAGATCATGTTGTGAGATCGAGCCCCATGCCCAGCATGGAGCCTGCTTGGGATTCTCTTTCTGCCCCTCCCTCTCTCACATGTGATCTCTCTCTCAAAAAAATAAAAATAAAAATAAAAAATGCACTTAAATGAGCAGTCTCATGTGCTACCAAAAAATAAATAAAAGATAAAGCCATATTGTGGAACAGACCTGGGCACTACTCTGATTTGTGACATGTGCCAACTCAGCAGTTCAGCTACGGAAACCTTGGAAAGTTATATAATATTCCTGAGGCTCAGTTTCTTAATCTACAAAATCAGGATTATTTTACTTTGGTTTACCTCTCAGAGCTGTCATGAGGATTAAAAGCAATAAAATAAGAAAGCACTCTAACAACAAAAGACCAAAAAAGTAAAGCTTTTTTTCAGTTAAAAATTTTTTTTGATGTTTATTTATTTTAGAGAGAGAGAGAAGGAGAGTGAGGGGGGTAGTGGCAGAGAGAGAGGGAGACACAGAATCTGAAGCAGGCTCGAGGCTCTGAGCTGTCAGCACAGAGCCTGATGCAGGGCTTGAACTCACGGACTTTGGGATCATCACCAGAGCTGTAGCTGCACACTTAACCCACTGAGCCACCCAGGCACCCCAAAACAGTGAGCATTTTTAACAAATTTGAAAAAAAATATTTATTTTGAGAGAGAGAAGGAGAGTAGGAGTGCACGAGTGTGAGTGAGCATAGGAGGGGTAGAGAGAGAGGGAGAGAAGGGGAGAGAGAGAGAGAATCCTAAGTAGGCTCCACACTGTCAGTGCAGACAGAACCTGACTTGGGGCTCAAACTCATAAACCGTGAGATCATGACCTGAGCCAAAAATCAAGAGTCAGACGCTTAACCAACTGAGCCACCCAGGCACCCCTAGCAATTTTTTTAGCACTGATTAGGGGCACCTAAGAAAGAGGTCAGCCTGAGTATTCTGTTCTTCAGTAGTCCAATTAAAGATCAAACAACCTTTTCAATTTTTTATTGATTCTCCAGAAAACTGAGAGGCTTGCTGGTGAGCATGGGAGATAGGTGCCTCTGTTAAAGAGGGCCAGGTTCCTTTGTCAATTCCTCATTAATTAGCCAGATGCCCACCATGTTCCTTATCAGAATTTCTCATTTGTTGAGCTTAAGGAATGAGTTCATTATTTAATAATAATTAAATTTATTTTGAAGTCCTGGCAATTCATGTCGTTTAATGTTTCTTGGAAGTTCTGCTTCCAATCTTTTGCACGGTCACCATCCTAATCATAGCCCTCATAACTTCATATCACATAAACTTGCTGATGAGATCATCATCAGACTCATTTTCCTCCATCTCTCCGGCTCAGGAAGTCACAAGGACTTCTTATAACCTTGGGTAATGAATTCAAACTCTCTGCATGGCCACCAAACATCTTTTTCCCTTCTCTCCTCTACATCTCCAATCCTATTTTTCCCTTTCCCCTAATACATATGTATTACTCAGCTAAGGCTGCTGTAAGAAAATACCCCAGACCAGTGGCTTAGAGAACAGAAATTTATTTCTCATAGTTCTGAAGGCTGGAGGTCTGAGATCAGGGTGCTGCTGTGGTCAGGCTCCGGTGAGAGCTTTCTTGCAGACAGGTGCCTTTTGCTATGTCCTCATGTGGCCATAAGGGAGACTGAGCACGCTGTCAGGTTCTGGTGTCTCTTTTTATGAGGACAGTAATCCCAGTGGAAGGCGCCACCCTCATGACCCATCTGAACCGAATCTCCCAAAGGAGGCGATCCCCATCTCCAAATACCATCACATATGAATCTGGGAGGGGGAACACAGTTCAGTCTGTAGAAACATATATTCTGTTTCAGATGCGGTTTTACCTGCTTGTTTAATCCTGCTTTCTCCTTTCTTCAGGTTGGGCTGCTTGCTTTTATTTTCTAATTCTCTTCCTTTTCAAAATCCAATTCTAAATTCTAAGAAGCACACTTCCAGTTGAATCCTTCTTTTGTTGGGCTTTCTCCTTTTCATAAAATACTCCTTTGTGCCATTTTAGTTTGTGTATACTTGATCTTAAGCATTTTGCTATCTATTTTTATTCTGAAATTACAATTGGGTTGTAGTAAGGCAAGTGCCATATTTTGAAGAACAAATACTGCTATAAAGAGCATCTCTTTATTATCAAAAGATTTTGACAGCCTTACTAACAGGTTACCTATCTTTAGAACTACAAGACTCCATCATAAGCAAGAGGAGAAAAGCACAGTAACTGAGAGCTGATTGTGGCAAGATTTAGAATCATAGGATTTTCAAGCCTTTGTCTCTTATTACTTATTTAAAACCTCACACCTTAAGAAGTGACTTGTTTAAGATCATAGGTAGTTAATGGTGATGATACAGACCCAGATCTCTCTTTCCATTCTATGTCTTACTTATTTATTTTTTCTTTAAGTTTATTTATTTATTTTGGGACAGAGAGAATCCCAAGCAGGCTCTGCACTGTGGCGTTCAAAGCCACAAACCTCGAGATCCTGAACGAAACCGAAACCAAGAGTCAGACACTCAACTGACTGAGCCACCCAGGTACCCCTATGGTTTATTTATTAAAATGCATTTTTCTACTGAAAGCCTAGTTGGATCTATTCATGTTCTGTTGGTGCTTAACAAGTTATGACAAATTAAGCAGCTTAAAACAGACATTTATTATCCCATAGTTTCCATGTTTTAGGAGTCTCAGCACGGTGGAAATGAACCCTCTGCTCAGGGTCTCACAGGCTGCAACTAAGGTGTTTGAGACCTGGGGCCCTCCTCCAAGCCCATGTGAATACTGGCAGAATTCATTTCCTTGCAGATGTAAAATTCATAGCAATAACAAATTGCTTCTTCAAGGCCAGCAGGAGAGTCTATTGCTTCCTATCTCTGGCCTGTAAAACCTCCTTTAAAAGGCTTCCTGGGGCATCTGGGTGGTTCAGTCAGTTAAGTGCCCAGCTCTTGACTTCAGCTCAGAGTCATGATCTCATGGTTCGTGAGATCTAGCCCCATGTCAGGCTCTGTGGAGCCTGCTTGGGATTCTTCCTCTTTTCCTTTCTCTCTGCTCCTCCCCCGCTTGTGCGCTCTCTCTCTCTCTCTCTCAATAAATAAATAAGCATTTTTAAAGGCTTACCTGATTCGGTCAGGTCCTCTCAGGATAATCTTCCTTTTGATGAACTCAAAGTCAGTTGATTAGGGACCTGATATTTGTAAAACTCTCTTCACTTCTGTCATATAATGTAACTTAATCATGGAAGGGACACCCATCATATTTGAAGGGCTCACCCACATTGTAGGCCAGAGGGTTATACTGGGTATTATATTGGGTTAATTTTTAAAAATTAGGAAAGGCAACAACAGAGAAAAACAAAATCATTTCTGATTTGGTTTTGTTTCTTTCTAGTCATTTGTTCTTTTTGATCCTCCCTATTCCCCTTCGGTTTCCCCCTATACTTTAAGAATAGAGTCACATAGTATGTAAAACTAAATTTGAGACTTGATTCATTTGGTATTATTTTGTAAGAATTGTTCTATATCACCCCCATAGACATAATCTTTTCCTTTAATAAACATGTCTCTTCAGTGTGGGAGAAATGGAAAGTATAGATAAGCAAAAAGGGAAAGCAAATCAAATTGCAATTTCCGAATTAAGCCTTAGTAACATTTTGTGTTATACACCTTCAGATTTTTTTTTTTTAAATTTTGGTCTGAGTATTTGAGTACACTCATATATATATTTCAAGGTGGAGAAAATTTTTGTATCTTCCCTCTCTGCATTCGAATTTCCCTTTGGGGAAGATGTCATGGTATTTAAAAAAAAACATTCTGATAATTCCTTGGGCTGTAAGATGGGATCCTGAGTTCCAGGACATTGGATGATGTAAAAATTTCAGAGAAGGAGAAAGCTACTTGGCAAGGTGGAGCTCCCAGGAGGTGTGGGAGGTGGGAGTGGAGAGCTGACGGAGGGAGAGAGGGGGACAGAGAGGTGATGGTCACTGCTGGACACTGTGCAATGTCCCTGTCCCCAGCTCATTTGCATTACATCTGCTAAAATTTTGAATCCTCAGTGTGAAGGATTTGTTGATGCAATGCCAGGCTTCTCAACCTGGGGACCACTGACATTTTGGGGCTGGATAATTCTTTGTCATGCAGTCCCTGTGCATTGAAGAGTGCTTAGTGGCATCCTTGACCTCTACCAGCTAGAGGCCACTGGCAGCCCACCTTCCATTTATGACAGCTCAAAGTATCTCTAGACATTGCCAAATATCCCATGGTGGCAAACTCAGCTGAGAACCCCTGTTGCAATGGAAATGGGGCTACATTTCGTTTTGGGTGACTATGTTGGCTTTGTAGCATGCCTACTTGTCTGGGCTGAACTGCTTTCTCTAGAATCCCTTTTCCTGGGTTTTTCTGGTCAGGGGAGGTTTCTGGTCACCCTGTTGGTGTGAAGCAGCCGCTGGGTGTGCAACTGCTCTAATCTCCTTGAACCCTCCTTCAGCATCTCTGACTCCCGGATGTATGAAGTTTCATGGGGAAGGGCCGTGGCTTCTGTGGGACGCCCCTGTCGTTGTATTAGTTTGCTGGGGCTGCCATAAGGAAATACCGCAGACCCGGTAGCCGAGCCAACGGGAGTGTATTTTCCCACAGTTCTGAGGTGATGAGTCTGAGACCAAGGTGGTGGCTGGGTTGGTTTCTTCTAAGCCTCTCTCCTTGGCTTGTAGGTGGCATCTTCTCTCTGTGTCTTCATATCACATTCCCTTGGTGTGTGTGTGTGTGTTTGAATTCTAATTTCCTCTTCTTAAAGGGACACCAGCCATATTAAATCATGGCCCACCCTACTAAGTAATTTTAACTTACTTATCTTATTAAAGCAACTATCTCCAAATATAGTCACATGCTAAGGCACTGGGGAGTATTCGTCAGGGTTCTCTGGAAAAACGGAACCAATAAGAGCCCCCAAAATACATAAGTAAGATATAAATGTATTATAGATACATGTGTCTACATTAATAGTAATATTAATAATATCTGCTTATAGATATATCCTATTTATGCTATATTAATTATAATTATATAAGATACATTTTTATATTATTCATATTATATATATAATAATTTATATGTATAAAAGGAGATTTATTATAAAGAATCAGGCTCATGCAATTATAGAGGCTGAGAAGTTCCAGGATCTGTCCCCTGGAAGCTGGAGAATACAGAAAAGATAAGAGTGTCATTATAGTCTGAGTCTAAAGGCCTGCGAACTAGGGGAAAGCATGGGGTAAATCTCAGTTCAAGGGCAGGAAGAGACTGATGTTCCAGCTCAAGCAGGCAGAGAATTCATCTCTTCTTCCACTTTTTGTCCTGCTCAGGCCCTCAGCTGATTGGATGATGCCCACTCACACTGGGGGGGGGGTCCATCTACTTTGCTGAGTCTACCCATTCAAATGCTAATCTCATCTGGAAGCAACCTGTAGACCCATCCATATAATATTTAATCTGGGCACCCTGCATCCCAGTCACGTTGATACATGACATTAACCATCGTGTGGGAGTGAGGACTTCAACGTGTGAGTTTGGGGATAACGCAGTTCAGCCCAGAGCAATTATCAAAGTCAGCGGCCACAAGAACTGGTGTGGGCTTAGCCTGCCATTGTGGACCCTGGCTCATTCATGTGGGCTCCCCTACATCCTCTCCACACCTTACTCCATCTTCCCTTCCAGCTTTTCTGCCTTGTGGACTTCAAATTCTAATATCAGATGCAAAGGCGGAGTATTTAATCAACTCCCACAATTGTGTAAGATCACACCTCTGTAGCAAGTATGTATATATATGTAAATACCCACATTTGAAATCTGCTTCTCTAATTGAATCCTGACTGATATATAGCCAGGCAGAGACAGAACACCAAGGAGACAGAGACTGAGAGCAGGAAGGGCAAAGGGAGATGTGGATCCACCCTCCCCTGCTCCGGAAGCGGCTTGCAGGAAGCTTCACACTGCACCAGGGTAGACAATTAGAGGGGGTCAAAGAACTCTGAAGAAAGCTCATGGGTAGGGTGTACTACCTGCGATTTCGTTCACACAGATAAACACAGAAACAATTTTAGTGGCTCTATGGTTTGCCTGAGTGGCTGTTCTGTATTTAGCTTTTATTCTGTGGTTTATTTTTTTTTAAGTTTATTTATTTTGAGAAAGAGAGAATGAGAGGGAGAGAGAGAGAAAGAGAGAGAGAGAGAGAGAGAGAATCCCAAGAAGGCTGCACAGTCAGCACGGAGTCCAACAAGGGGGCTCAATGCCACATCCCAGGAACTGTGAGATCATGACCTGAGCTGAGATAAGAGTTGGACACTTAATTGACTGTGCCACCCAGGGGCCCCTTGAGGTTGAATATTCAAGTTGTTTTCACCCTCTTCCCCTGTCCCCCTCATTATAAATAATGCTTTGATAAATTTTTTTGTCGGGTCTTATTTTAAATTAAGAATTCCCTTTTTATAAGAGTGAAATTACTCAGTCAGCTTGTGTCTCTGAGAAGCAGATGTAGGCGGAGGGGGAGAATCTTGCGAAGGATAAGTTAGGGAGGGAGCAGGAGTGTTAGGGCAAGCCCTCCGGCCATGATGCAGAGCCAACACCGGTGAAGGGAGGGATGGAAGTGACTGGGTCAGAGGGGTCCTGAGGAAGTCTCAGTTGACTGGACACCTGGGGCAAAAGCTGATGCGCCTGTGTTTGGGCAGAAGTGGCCTGACTCAAGTCCCCCGTGTGCTCAGCCATTGGCCGGGGCCAGCTTGGGAGAAGCATAGCCTCCACATGAATTCATGATGGACCAAGGTTGCCCTTTGCAAGCAGCTCTTTTTGAGAAAGGGTTCAGCATTGTGCACCCTTGCACTGGGCCATAGGCTATGTATTAAGATCAGTCACTAACTCGTTTTCCACAAGGGTTGTAGATGTGGGCACATTAAGCAATGCAAGTCTTGCTACTTTGGAGTCAGCTACACATAGGCTATGACAAACCTGAAGTGATCACACTCTGCAGATGGGTGGCTGCTGGATCTCTCCTGAGCATTGCCCTGCTCATGCTCATTGCCATGCCCCACGGGGCATGTATGAGCTTCTGCTCGCTGCCTTCAGACAGTCTTCACTTCCATGGCCACCCACCCTGCCTCCACACGCCCCGGCCCAGTCCCCAACCCAGGCCATGATTTGGCAAAGCAGGATTTAAGAGACAGAGAGAGACAGAGCGCAAGCGGGGGAGGGGCAGAGAGAGAGGGAGACACAGATTCCCAAGCAAGCTCCAGGCTCTGAGCTGTCAGCACAGAGACTGATGTGAGGCTCTAACTCACGAATGGTGAGATCATGACCAGAGCTGAAGTTGGACGCTTAAGCGACTGAGCCACCCAGGTGCCCACTTCTTAAATGTTTAAAGTACAGTGATTCTAACCTCTTACCTGCCCTCATTAGCCTAAAACCATTTCCTTTTTCTAGCATTCTTTTCTTGAAAGCCGGTGTGGTTAAGAGTCTTTTAAAGTATTAATTGAGGCCCCATTTTTTTCACATGCCAAAAATAGCTGTCCTTCTTCTTTGTTTGGTAGCTGTGGGAACAATTTACAGGGTGAGACAAAGATGCCAAGTTCATGATTCCTATCACTCTAATGTAAGGCAGGCTGGATTTTGATGTGGCACAGAGAAAAGAATTTATTTTCTGTTCCAGGAATAGGAGGGAAGAGAGAGGTAAAAGGAGCCCCTATCTGCCACAGCAGAGCTGATGAGCTGCCCTGAGGAGAGGAGGGGTGTTCTGCGTGACCCCACCCTGCCTCTCCCCACGCAGATCCGCAGATCCGTCATGGGGTTGTATGTGTGCCTGAGGGGGATGGGCTGTCGGCTGTCATGAGGAATGTCCGGGACAGGAGAAAAATTCCTTGCATTGGAGGGTTCCAAATAAAGACATTTTGTGCCTCGTTTTCTGCCTGGGCCTTTTGAGATACTATCTTAGTCTGTCTGGGCTGCCATAACAAGATACCTTAGTCTGGAACACTCATCAACAACAGAAATTGATTATTTCCCACCGTTCTGGAGGCTGGAAGTCTGAGATCAGGGGGCCAGCTGAGGTGGGTTCTCTCTTCCGAGTTGCAGACTGCTGCCTTCTCATGGGATCCATGCATGGCTGCGCAGAGAGGGAGGAAGCTCTCTGGGGATCCTTACCAGGCACCAATCCCCTTTATGAGGGCTCTGTTCTCTTGACCTCATCCAAACCTAGTCACATCCCAAAGGCCCCACCTCCTAATGCCATCATGTAGGTGGGGAGGGCTTAATATATGAATTCTCGGAGGCCACCAACCCTATAGATTTCTCCTCATACCACTAGGCATGGAGAAGCCGTGAAAATGGGGACATGGCACGTCTATTCACAGGAGGGTCCAGAGTGTGGTTGCGGGTGCGGAGGGGATCTGAATGCTCTCATGTACCTGGGCAGAGGGAAAGTGGGACACCAGCAGGCTGGTTGCAGGGAACAGAGGGGTGGACAACCATAAAATACATGGCTGAGGTCTCACAGAATCTTCTGTGTCTCAGGGCCAACCTGTGGGCCGGGTCAGCAGGGGGAGCTAAGAGCCATCGCTGGACGGAGAGAACAGGGGAGGAGATGAGCAGCCAAGACGGAAGCCTAGCTTCCCCCTCGATGTCACTTTGTGATGTAAACATTCCCGGAAGGATCGTCTGCTACTAGTGAAGGGGCTGGCACAAGAGTTCAGAAATTAAAATGAGTTGCAATGCAGTTTATTCGCTGCTGTGACGTTGGCCGTGCACACCTAGTGTGTTCTCGGTCAGCCTGGCAATCCTTACCCTGACCTGAAAAATCAAAAGCGTGGTTGTCCTGTGGCTGGTACTTTCCACATCCCCTTCCAGGGCTCCATCTGGGGCTCTTCCTGGCCTCACGCGCCCCCTTGTGGTCCTTGCTAGATATGGCCCCGCTCTGGGTGGGAGGAGGAAGCTCCTTCACTCAGTCTGAATCCGTCAAGGTGGCTCATAGCGAAAATGGCCTGAGGTTCCCAGGCTTATGGATGGCTCTTGGTGACATACACATGGCTACTTCCGGCAAAGTATGTCCATGACAGCAGGATGGCTGAGACAAGATGAATCACTGCCTATTGTGCCCAGACAGGTTTCTCCTAGGACGGTCTGAGCCCTGGGATGATTGTGCCATCATCTTTTCTATGGTGAGTGTCTTCTTAGCTTCTCCTTTCCTGCTAGGAGACCTCATCTGAGGCCATTTTGTCCTTCTGACATATTCTATCACATTAAAATAAATATATATGATATATGGATATATCATATATATATATATATATATATATATAAACCTTTAGCCTTAGAATAGTTTTAAATTTTACAGAGAAGTTGCAAAGATAGCAGAGTTCCAATATATTCCATGCCCAGTTTCTCCTATTAGTAACATCCTACATTCCTAAAGGGCATATGTCACAACAAATGAGCCAGTATTGATACACTATTATTAACTAAAGTCCGTACCTCATTCAGCTTTCCCTAGGCTTTTTATTTTTATTTATTTATTTTTTTATTTTATTTTATTTTATTTTATTTTATTTTATTTTATTTTATTTATTTATTTTCTTACCTAATGTCCTTTTCCCATTCCAGGATCCCACCCAGGGATATCACATTGCATTTAATCATGTCTCCTTAGGAACCTCTGGCCTGTGGCAGTTTCTCAGGTCTCCTTTGCTTTTGATGAGATTGACAATTTAGAGGGATACTGGCAGAGTATTTTGTCGAATGTCCCTCAACTGGGACTTGACTAGACTGAGGTTATGCATTTTGTGAGGAAGACCAGAGGTAAAGACCCTCTTCATCACATTGTATCAAGGGTACACACGATCAATATGACTCATCACTGTTGATGTTGACCTTGATCGCTCACGGCTGAGGCAGTGTTCATCAGGTTTCTCTAAAATAAAGTTCTCTTTTTCTCCTTTCCATGCTGTACTCTTAGGAAGGACGTCACCGTACACAGTCCTATTCTATCACGTTTGAATCTAAGTGAGAAAGACCCTATGTCTCCAGCGGTTGCTGTGTTTTTCAGAGTCATTCCATAAGCAATTTATTATTCGTGGTACAAGGCACAATAAGAAAATAGAAAATATTAATCAAAAAGCCTTTAAGGACTTCATGGCAATTCAAATTGTTACAGCCTCAGCAGAGTATCTTCCCAAAATTAGAGTTAAAAAATTATGTAAGCACTTCAATGACTCAAGAAAAATCACATCATTTGGCATGACCATCAATAGAACAGAAATTTTGTGGAAAATATGATTAAACAACATAATTAGAGACATTGCTGAAATTAAGACAAGAAAAATAAATATTTAGGAATTCATGTGTAATTTGCAAATTACATATGTCTGTACGTTATGACTCACCCAAACTTGACCGGCAACAGGACCCAGGCATGTGCAGTGATAATTAAATTCAGATGTCTGATATTTGCCCCCTTGCAGTTGTGGATTTTCATGAAGGTGTATTTGTTTTGACAGGAAGGTAGAACATATTTAACTTAATGCATAACGTTTAGCTTATTAGAGACATGGGATATCGGCTTCCATTCATACTCACGGCCAGAGCCCCACAACGCTAGGGGTGGGTGTGTCCGTTTGCAGGAACACGACCGTGGCCTCAGCATTGCCGGTGGAAAGCTCCCTGGCTACTTTGTATCTAGTTTGATTCTATATTTGTTAATGTGCCTTAATAGAACTAGAGGAGGAGAGAACTGATTTACAGCTGATGGGTTGGAAGCCAGGGGCATCTGAAGCTGGGGGGCGGGGCAGTCGTGTGGGACAGAGCCCTTCACCTGAGGCGTCTGATGCTATCTCCAGGTAGATAGTGTCATTTTTGAGTTAATTGTAGACCACGCGGCTGGGGTCACAGAAATGTTTGGTGTGGGGGGACCCCCCCCAATCTGGTGTCAGAAGTGTAGGAAGTGTGGTAGTCCTGAGAGAGTAGGGGAGAAACCCAGGAGGATTGAGGCTTTTCTCACTCACTCAGTTATATTCCACGGCACTCATCCCAGCTTGCGGTTAACTTTTAGTTTATCTACTATCTGTTTAATATTTGTTTTCCTTGTTGAGGCTTGAGGAAGAATCTCACCTTCTTCCTTCTCTGGGTTCAGAGTCAATTAAGAAATAAGACACAGGAGTCAGACAGAGATAAAACGTCAGCATTATTACTGGTGACAAAACTACTCTGACAAGTTTGCTCATTGCTGACACTTAGGACTCATTCCACTCATTCCAAGAGAGATGCCTTAATTTTTACAGTTCGAAGATAACCTTAGAGGATGTAAGCACCGCTCAAAATTGCCCATTCCCCACTTCTTGCAGGAGGTAGTATAAACATTTCCAAGGATTAAAAAAATTCATGTAAGTCTCTTTTAATGAAAACAATTGTCATGTGGCATGCTGGGAGTGGAATGGCAAGAGAGAGGACATAGTGTGCCGAACAGGATGGGGGCTGGGAGATAATGGACAGTGTGTGCACAGCACCTGCATATACATGGCTATTGTACATAGGGGTGCTTCTTAGGAAGCACAGGGGGCCACTTGCAGAATGCTGGGCTGGGGGTGATGGAGATGGGTATTTAGGGAGGAAAATCACCCCATATTACAGAGTCCTGAGCCTGTAGGCACCCTGGAGTCTCAGGGGTACCTTGAGAGAGTTAGTGAGATTGTGTGAGATTGTGCGAGGTTGCCAGGGGCTGTGGACTGGGAGAGATAAGAAGAGAGTAGATAGAAATAAATCGGGGTAACTCATAAAGAATGTTCCAAGAATAGAAACTTTATATATTGATTGAAAGTAAGTAAAGAAAGCCACCTTAATGCTTACAGTGAGACTGTGGACTGGGAAAGATCAGCCCTTGCTGGACTGAGGAGGTGAGGTGACGAGGTGGAGGTGTGCCTGTCAGCCGCATTTGAAGAAGGTAAATTAGAGGGAGGAGGTATGGGAAGATGTGGCCTTGCCTGGCTGACAGATAAGAGACAAAAAAAAAACCTATAAACACTTTTACCTGTAAAGGTGGGGCTCAGATCCTGCTGCACACCTGGTGGGGGTTCCTGTTAGTGCGACAAACTAATAGCTTGTGGTACTCAAATGGGAGTTGAGTAGAAAGCCACTGCTAGAAGGAATGTAAACAAAATGGCCAGGTAGGCCCACAGAAAAGCATTTTATGTGTTTGAGGCTTAAGAAACAATGGTTCAAGGTCAAGGTTATGTGGAGTTTTAAGCTAATAGTCAGTATGGTTTACTTTAGAAGGGCATCTTTATGCACAACCAAATGACCCAAATAAGGCAGGCACTATGGAGCTCAGGCAATGGGTAGGTAAGCCGTTCTGTTCACAATGGGCATCTCAGCCATTCCTTTTTATGTACCTAGTTTCACTTTAGAGTCCAGTTTTACTAGGAATATAGGAGGAAATGTAATAAAGCCAACCTTAGGGACAGAGTGGTCTTGAAAAATGTAGGTAGCAATCAAGCAAATTACACGGCTTGTGCAATTTTGTGAGTGAGTTGGTGGGAAGGTGGAACTGAGTTTGCAAATTTGCAGCTTCCAAGGCCTTCTCTGTTGAAGGCTACGGGGTTACCTAGGATGGCAGTTTTCTTTTACTTCTTTAAAAGGGAAGTTTAGGGCTAGATCAGCCCTTTGATGTCATCTACTCCTACCCTGTCATTTTAGGAAAGTTAACAGACCCAGAGAGGTCAGAGTTTTGCTAAAGGTCACAACACCTAGCTAGCAGTTGGCTAGGATTCCAGCAATCCAAAGGTGTGCTTTGATAAGACTGGAATATGGGGAATCTACACCTGTGGGGTATGAGTGACAAGCTGGCCAGCAGGCTCTCCTGAGGGTGACTTCAAATCCCTCAACCCACTTGTCCCCACGCATAGGTCTTGTGGGAATCTCTAGCTCCCCTGACAGCCACCAGGGTGACTTGGGAGAGGCCCTAGGCCCATCAGTGAGTCCCACATGAATGGTTTCCTGCATGGATGACCTTCCTACTGCCGCTACTTGGCCTCTGGCTGCTGCCGGGGCCAACTGGCTAGGAGGACAGCAGAGGCTTTTGTGCCATTTTCTTTCCTTAGCAATGTCTCAGGAAAAGAGAGAGCTTATACGTAGGCTAGTGACCCTTGGGGATGGGAGGATTCAGCTTTAGAGACTCAGACATCAGAACTGAGAAGGGGGAAGGTCAATGAATCCTGCAGTTGATCAACTAAGTCTACAAGACTCACCTCGCTGTCTGTCTCCTTCTCATGGCCACTTTTTAGGCAGAACATCGTTAGGGTTTAAATCACCACTGGAGCCTCCCCCTCTGTCCCTCTCGGGCACACTTTGCGGCCTTTTGGAAAGGTGCTTACCTACTGTAAGAGAGAGAGCAACACCCAGGGATGACAAAGAGCTGACGGTGGAAGGGAAAATATAAAACAATGATGTCAGCTTTCCTTCCATTTCAAATCCAACCCCAAAGCTATATGAAGCTAGTGCACACAGCATTATTCGACAGATCTTTGTTGATTGAATGAAAACATTTGCAGTAACAAAGAGAAGATTGAGATTTCAGAACATAGTCAGGTATGTTTAACATTGATTCTCTGATCTCAGGGCAAAGAAAACAGAAAGGCAATTTTCATGCAATTTCAATCAGAATATTCTGGAGATGAAAGGGATCTTAGTGATTATTTGGTTTCTTTGTTGTTTTACAAATAGGAATTTAATGACTTACATTTCTTACTCTCTGAGCCTTGGTTCAATAACATATACTTAAATATTTTCGTTTTTGAATTGAATGGAATATATATTGGATAGATACTCAGTTTGCCCTTCTCTCAAATTTCCCATTCCCTGCTCATGTTTCCTGAATGTTTCATTGTGGAGTGACTCGTTAAGCTGGGAAACAGGTGGTAGCTATGGGGTCTTAATGCTTTACTCCTACATTTGGCCATTCCTAAGTGGGCCCCCTTGACAGTTACAGAAACTGTGGGATGGTCAGATTTACAAATTCCAACAGTGTTGGCCAGGTCTGTTTTGATGAGTGCAATTATTTTTAACAACACACAGGCTCCACCCTCTTCTCTTTTTTCTTTTAAAGCTATTACATACTCCTATTAAGTAATTTAGATAATCTAGAAGGCTAATAATCAAGACCCATGCTCCAAAACACCACAAAACAAATAGATGCAGGATTTCAGTCCAGTTCCAGCTCTTAGAGAAGTGAAGGGAAAGGCAGAAAACTGCCTCCAAGGCTTTAGGGACATCATTCAAATTGTTGAAGCCTTGCCGTAGCCGGAACCATGTTTGGTACACAGTAGGTTCTTATACTTGTTAAGTGATGAAGGCGTATATCTGTATAGAGAGAGTACTTAAATGCTTTTCAATAAGGAGCTGAAAACTATATCAGAATATGTCTTAACCTTGCCCTGCACAATCAGATGATATGTGTCCATGGCGGGCATTCAACACATTGTAGACACTGTTACAAAGTTACAACTGCTACTTCTGTCATTCACCCACTGAACAAACATTTAGTGAGTATCCACTACATGTAAGACACCAGAGATATAACTCTGAACAAATTATTATTGGTAATAATAATGTAGGAGAGGATATGGGCTTTGGAATTGGATCCACCTGGGTCTGGATATGGTCTCACTACCTCTAGGGTGAACTGGGGCATACCAACTTTGAGCCTCACTTTTCACATCTGTAATATGGAGATATTAGTAGTATACATGAAAGTTGGGTTGTTATGGAGATTAAATATAAAATAAAGAACATCTGTAACACTTACAAAGTCACAGAAAGTGGTCAGTACACCTTTATTACTGGCGGTACCAGCAGTGTAGGAAGTTTTTCCCAGAAATGTTTCGGATGCTATGGCATTTCACCACTAGAGGGAGGCATAACCACACTATTTGGAACACACCCTTCTCCTCACAATCCCCACACAGATGGCTCTCAGCACTCAACACAGTGTTACTCCCGTATTGTGAGTTTAACGCAACATTTAAAGGCCTAAATAGCTTAGTATAATATTTTAAAAGTGGCAGGTTCTAACCTCCAGGCTTCTATTCAACTGGGTATTGATAGGAACGATCAATTAAGTATTCCGCATTCCAGATGTTGAGAATATTTTTGTAATTAGGACTCAGCTGGATCTGAATTGTTGAGTCTTAAAAATTAGGCCAAGT
This sequence comes from Hyaena hyaena, assembly GCF_003009895.1. Classification (NCBI taxonomy): domain Eukaryota; kingdom Metazoa; phylum Chordata; class Mammalia; order Carnivora; family Hyaenidae; genus Hyaena; species Hyaena hyaena. The sequence goes on from NW_024081231.1 coordinate 1,245,897, forward strand.
TATCTAAGAGCATCAGGCTGTCTTTGGCTAAATCCAGAATTTCATGGAATTGGTCAAGCTGTTAAACTTAGGCCTCCTGGCTGCCATTTGAGATTTGTATAAAGTCTTTACTCTGAGACATTCTAGATAGAAGATACAAAGATGCAGTCTTTCACTCAACATATATTTATTGTGGACCTACTCCAGGTGTTTTCAGTGCTTACAATTCAGCAGGAGATTTTAAAAATTTAAGTCAAATTAAGGCATTATCACCATCATGAAGGAATATCAGATTTATCAAGGTCCTAAATGGAAAGTAACAAGAAAGGAGCAGCCAATGTGCTGAAACATTAGGGCAGGAGAGCTGGTTCTTGCGTCAGGGCCCCTGTCTCTGATCCCTTCGTTGGAGTGGCCCAGTGCTGGCCCTTGCTCTTGGTTGATGCTTGGATTTGACTAATGCAACATCCCAGCAGCGAATGTTTGCATTAGTGATTCTAAATCTTCGAGCCATGACACACAGGTGTAAACTGGGGACTGTAAGGAGTAAATAAGGGAACCTTTGCTATTCCTCAGGATCTCAGCCTGGAACTCAGGCAGCCCAAACTGTAGCCTGCTTCCTCCTCCTGAGTCATTCTCATTTCATTTTGTTCCCTCCTTCCGTTGGAATGGCCGAAACTTCCTTTAGTCATTTCTGAGGCGGGTGGTGCGGGAGGGGGCAGAGGGTGACGTGAAGACCCTGGTGTGTGCACAGAGGCAATCTTTTAAGCCCTGGATGTCATCTGGGCCGTGGATATCTGTTGAGAAGTCCATTACTCATCTGGTCCCTGGTTATCGGTTCACTCAGATTGCCAAGGAGACATCCATCCTCTCTTCCGTAAGTTTCAGATTCATTAGCTCATTCACCTACCGCCTGTGCCTTTAGAGGTACAGAGATTGCCTTGCCCTACTCTGTGAAGCTGCTGAGGGTGCTGTGGCCCTGACAACTGTCCCAGAAACCCCACACAGCTCTTTCTTCTCTGAATCTTGTTGCCTCCCAGAGTTCTTCTCTAAGAGTAGAGAGCCTCTGCCCTGCTATCTGATGCCTCATTTCAAGCCTGCCTGGGGATTTCAGTGCCTCCCTGGGATTGGCCCAGAGTAGGTCCTTCTTCTGCATCCTCAGCTTCTATGATCTCTCTGCTTCCCTTGAGGCTTTCTATCTCAATCTTGGGAAATATTTCTAAATTTAGGAGTGGGAGGGAGCCTTGCTTCTTTATTCATGATTTCTCCCTAAAAAACAATAACCTAAATTCTCTATTTTGCTTAATGCTTTGTCTTTTGGAAAAACCAAAATCTGGGATTGCTGGGAGCAGCACATGCCTCGCTGGATGACAGTCACAGCGAGAAAATGGCAGCATTTGCAGAGCTCCTGCCATGAGAAACGAAAACTGGTATCTCCTTCTGCTACTACTGGCTTATATTGTAAATGAGGCTGCTGGTATTGACCAGGCCTCACAATATTCCAGATCAGACCGATATTCCCCACACAGATTGCTCATAAGGAAAAACATATACCTGCCTTTTCAAAAGATATTTCAGATGAAAACATTGTGGATGATTGTCAAAAGGCTCTTCCTAAGGGCCTTGCAGATCCAAGACTTACATAATAAAGGGGGCTAAGAACACAAGAGTTATAATTGAGTCTGGCCCTGAGACAAAGAGCCTAATTTAGAGTTAGGGACAGATATCTACCCCTACCCAATTGTTTCTGCTTGGAGCACCGGTCCCCCAAGGCATTTGTGAGTGACTTATTCTGGCCTTGAATATGCTGATTGCTCCCTGTGAAAGAACCTATTGAAGAACTTCTTTTGTGATTATGGGAGCAAAGGTGTTTCCTGAAAGACCTGTTTTTCTTAATACTCCTTAAACAAGCTATTGACCCCTGCTCACGAAGAAGTAACTTCACCCTTTTTATGCTAAAAACTTTGTCTTGTATGCTAAAGATACCTTCCTTCCCCATAGGAAAAGCATCTAAATTACCTACCTCAATCACTATTGATAAAGGTTATGCAGGAGTCTTCTACAAATCTATGTTCTGGGAAATTCTTACATATCAAAGAAGTTTGTCATCAGATATCATTGTCTAAGCAAATGCCACTTCTGTGCTGTCCCCCAACACTTAATTATAAAATAAAGTTGAGCCCCAGTCAGAGTGGAGATGCCTGCCTGGTGACTAGAAAGATTCTCGGGGGTCTCTCTCCCGCCCCCCCCCCCCCCCCGACACCGTCCATCCTTCAGGGACCCCTGGACCCAACTGGAGCCGGCCTCCGACATGGAATGAATCTTGAAGGCTGTTTGATTTTCTCCTTGCTGTGTCTCTCTGCCTCCCATCTCCCCACAAAACAAGTCCTGGCTAACCGAGCCACAGAAGGATAGAAAGGTGAAAAGGGATACTGAGAAAAACGATTGGTTAATATTTCAAATATATTATCCTGCCATACCAATAATAAAGTACCAACATTTGTGAATGATTTATCTTTTTTATAAATTGGAGTGGTTTCAAGGTTATCCCTATAATAACGTCCAACCTATTGTTCTTTTGGATTTCAGTTTGATCATTTCTTCCTCAGGGGAGGGTCTCCTGACCTACCCTCTTCTCTGCTTTCACAGCACTGCTTTTCTTCCTCTCATAACACTTACTTTCATTTTTAATAATTGTGGTAAAGTGCATATAACAAAACTTGCCATCTTAACCATTGATTTATTTATTTATTTTATTTGAGAGAGAGAGAGGAAAGGGGAAGAGGGAGAGAGGGAGAGAGAGAGAGAGAGAGAGAGAGAGAGAATTCTAAGTAGGCTCTATGCTCAATGTGGAGACCCTGGGATCATGACCTGAGTTGAGATTAAGTTGGAAGTTCAACTGCATAAGCCACCAGGAGCCCCCATCTTAACCATTTTTAAGCATAGAGTTCAGTGGCATTAAATACATTTACTGTGATCACCAATCCATCCACAGTGTTCTTTTCATCTTACAAACCTGAAATCGTTTTAACATTGTGTGATTCTTTGATTAACGTTTGCCTGCTTCACGAGGCTCTCTGCTCCATGATGGTTATGACTGTGCTCCGTTCTCCTCATTGCTGTATTTCAGTATCTGGCACAGTGTATTCCATGGAGTAGTTGCTCACCCAGTATTTACTGAATGAGTGGGTGGCTCTCATTTCCTTTCTTATATGGATTCTTGAGTAGGAGAGAAAGGAAATAGGTACAGCTAGCATGCCAGAAACTTCTCACAACCCTGGGTGCGCGTGGGAGTATGTTGTACAATTTAACAACATCTAGAGAAATTTGTGTGTTTTGGGTTAGTATGGTAGACTCACACTGTATCTTTTTCCCAAAACTTAATGAAATGAGGCAAAATCGTAAAAGCAAAAAGAAACAAAAGAACAGTACCCAAGCGAGGAAAGAGACATAGTATATATCAATAAGGTTAAAGAACTAGCCACTATGGGGAGTCTCAGAAGATGCTGGAACATTGGGGTGCCTGAGTGGCTCAGTTGGTTAAGCGTCCAACTTCGGTTCAGGTCACGATCTCACAGTTCATGGGTTCGAGCCCCACGTCAGGCTCTGTGCTGACAGCTAGCTCAGAGCCCGGAGCCTTTCGGATTCTGTATCTCCCTCTTTCTCTGACCCTCCCCTGCTCACGCTGTCTCTCTCTCTCTTTTCCTCTCAGAAATAAATAAAACATTAAAAAAAATTTGTTTTAAAAAGAAGAAAATGCTGGAACAGAGTAGAATCCCAGACTGCTCTGGACTGTCTAGAAGCCAGACCCTCTAGAAGACAGCCTGGATAAGCCAGAGGCAATAAAACTCTGAGAAATCTCATGAATAACCCCAATTTGAAAAGAAGGCAACTGAGTAAACCGACCTTATATTTTTCTTCATCTGACTGAGAAATAGTGGGAATGAATCCTGAAAAAAAGAGGGCTGTGGTGGTCAGTAGCTCCAAGGTGAAGCATGGAACTGGAGGAATCCACTGAAGTGCATGCTCACCTAGCAATGGGAACGAGGTACACGTATTATCAAAGGGAGGGCCTTTGGACAGTACAGATATTAAGATGGTGGAAGAGAGCAAGGTTAAGTTTTCTAACCAACACTGCTGTACCCACCTACTCAGGTGAGCTCTCTCATCTGTGTTTTGGACAGGAAACTAAAGTTTCCTGATACTTCAGTCAGATACAGTGGGAAGAGTGCCAAGAAGCCAGTCCACTACAAAAGACCAGCTAGAAAGTCCAGTCAGGGCTGTCGACCATGAACAAAATATGTGGCAGGACAGGAATGTAAACCTTGTTCAGCAGAAGACACCACAAACAAACTACAGACCAAAGTGAGTAAGCAAGAAGCAAATTATGCAGAATCTGTTTTAGAAATAAACAGAAGGAACAGAAGAAAATTCTTTGCAGTCTGTGTTATAGAACAATTTGACTTTATAAGAGAACAAATATAATAAATTGGTAACTCAAACATGATAAAACAATGGAGTACAATCCAGGAGTTATGGAAACCTGTGGAATTCAGGTTAAGAACTAAATGATATCATTATGGAACTAATAATTGGGAGTAGCAAAGAACAACATTTAAAAATGGCTAAAATTTATTTATTTATTAATATAGAAGAAAGGCTTGAGACAATTTAGGCAAATGTAATGAAAAAGATAAAAATTAAAGCAATCAAATCGAAGTTAATAGATGTAAAATGCAAAAAAAGAAATCAACATAAAAGTATTGGGTATCCCTGAAGAAATATTCAAAGAAATAATGAAGAACCTGTTTTCTGAACCAAATATAAAACTGAGTATGGAAATCCAAAGGGTATACTATGTTCTAGAAAAATTAGAAGCTGAAACTCAATAATAAAAAACAATTCTTTAGGACTCTAGAGAGAAAGAGCAAGTCCTTTACAAGGAGAAAAAAAACCTAGGCTGGTCTCAGGTTTTCCCACAGTATTTAATGGCAGAAGACAATAGAACTAGAACTCTAAAATCTTACTAGGGAAACATTTGACTTGAATTCTTTTACTTGTCTAAGATGATGTTCAGGTATAAAGGGATTTTGAAACACAGAATAATTTATTTTACTTTATTTTATCTTTCCAAATTTTTATTTCAATTCTAGTTAGTTAATGTATCATGTAATATTGGTTTCAGGAGTAGAATTTAGTGATTCATCACTTACGTGCAACACCCAGTGCTCATCATAACACGTGTGCTCCTTAATGCCCGTCATTCATTTGGTCTATCCTCCACCCACCTCCCTCCATCAACCCTCTGTTTGTTCGCTATCATTAAGAGTCTCTTAAGGTTTGTTTCTCTCTCTCTGTACCCCACTTCTCATATGTTCATCTGTTCTGTTTTTTTAATTTCACATATGAGTGAAATCATATGATATTTTCTTTTTCTTTTTCTGACTGACATTTTGCTTAGCATAATCCATTCTAGTTCCATCCACATCATTGAAAATGGCAAGATTTCATTCTTTTTGATGGCTGAGTAGTATTCCATTATATATATATGCCACATCTTCTTTATCCATTTGTCAGTCAATGGACATTTGGGTTCCTTCCATAATTTGGCTATTGTTGATAGTGCTGCTGTAAACAATGAGGTGCACGTGTGTCGGAGGCCAGCTCTGGCAGGTCCAGGGGTCCCTGAAGGATGGACGGTGTTGGTGAGAGAGAGAGTGAGAGAGCCCCGAGATTCTTTCTTTCTTTTTTTTTTAATGTTTTTTTATTTATTTCTAGGAGAGAGAGAGAGAGACAGCGTGAGCAGGGGAGGGTCAGAGAGAGAGGGAGTCACTGAAACAGGCTCCAGGCTCCAGGCTCTGAGCTGGCAGTCAGCACAGAGCCCAATGTGGGGCTCGAACCCACGAACCGCGAGATCATCACCTAAGCGAAAGTCGGACGCTTAACCGACTAAGCCACCCATGCACCCCGCCCCGAGATTCTTTCTGATCACCAGGCAGGCATCTCTGTCCTGTCGGTTTTGGTGTCTTTATTTATAGGTTAAATGATAACATGACATCAGAAAAAGGAATTTTTACAATGGATAACTCTTTGTGATAAGATGCTTTGGAAAGTGTACAGAAGCAGGTTTTACAGAAATATTCTTGCAGAACTATTCCAATTATAGTGAGGTTAAAGGCGAAAGATTTATACGATCTGAATTATAGTGAGGTTAAGTAAATCTTATAACTAAAGAATTAACAGGGTATTCTTAGTAAAAGACAGTATACATATTTGTTCTAAGTTAATAACACTAAGGTTAGGTCATAGGTTAAGTGTATAGATGGGCTAAGAGTCATTCTGTCTGGCTCTCAAGAGGATGAATGTTTTTGAGTTGGTTAATAAGTCGTTTGTGGAAACCTATTTGATGCTGAATGTGTGAACACCATGGAGGCCCTAAATGTGTCAGCCTTTTGTTTGTGGGTAATGTTTTAGCTACTCTTATCTATCCTCATCCCAGCCACCTGTAAGGGAGGGTGTTTGCAGAAAGTAGGCCTTGAGGAAGGGACTGCTATACATCACCAATTAGCAAAGATATATGTCGTAACTATGTTCTGCCCCTATCTGTACCTTAACTCTAAATTAGGCTATTTGTCTCGGGGCCAGGCTCAATTGTAACTCCTGTGTTCTTAACCCCCTTTATTATCTAAGTCTTGGATCTGCAAGGCCCATAGGAAGAGCCTTTTGACAATCATCCATAGAGCTTTCATCTAAAATCTCTTTTGTAAAGGCAGGAATATGCTTTTCCTTATGAGGTATCTGTGTTCGGAATATGGGTCTCATCTGGAATATTGTGAGGCCTGGTCAATACCAGCAGGCTTATTATATCCAACATGAGCCAGTAGTAACAGAAAGAGATACCAGTTTTCATTTCTCATGGCAGGAGCTATGCAAACACTGCCATCTCCTCGCTGTGACTGCCATCCAGCGAGGCCGGTGCAGCTCCTGGCACACGTGCCCTTTTGAATCTGTACTTTTGTATCCTTTGGATAAATCCCTATTAGTGCAATTGCTGGATCATAGTATAGTTCTATTTTTAATTTTTTAAGGGACCTCCATACTGTTCTCCAGAGTGGCTGCACCAAATTGCATTCCCACCAACAGTGTAAGAGGGCTCCTCTTTCTCTGCATCTTCACCAACAGCTGTTGTTTCCTGTGTTGTTAACTTTAGCCATTCTGACAGGGAAACACAGAGGAATGTAAAGAATGCCATATCTATATGAGCTTCTTTGGGGAAAAAAAAAACTGCATGCAATTACAGCCAGCCACGTAATGTATGAATCAAAATACAGAATACAGGAACGTAGAAGCCCTAGCAAATACTGTGTTGAACACTGAATTCATATAAATGTAGAATTCATGTTAAACAGCTATGAGACTTATGAGTAAAGAACAAAATGTGTGTGTTGTAAACATGGACAATTTAGAAATGATAATGTAGCAAATATCAGGAAGAGGGGAGAGGATAGGAAGATATGTGAGAATATGAAAGTCTTCATGTTTCACAGCAAATAGCAGAGAGTGAAAAGAAATCATATCAAAATAAGTAGCTTTAAAAAGCCTGCAATCCTCAGATTTTTTTAAAGTTTATTTATTTTGAGAGAGAGAAAAAGTACATGAGGGCAGAGAGAGGGGGAGAGAGAGAATCCCAAGCAGGCTCTGCACTGGCAGCACAGAGTGTAATGCAGGGCTTGAACTCCTGAAATGTGAGATCATGACCTGAGCTGAAATCAAGAGTTGGATGCCCAGCCAGCTGAGCCACCCAGGCACCCTGACGTGTGAGATCATTTTAACTTAATGTTAACAGCTATTCATGGCTGTGGGATTTTGATTTTTTTTCAAACTTTGGCTTTATGTTTTCTACATTCTTTACATTTTCATAATAGGCTTTAGCATTTTCTGAAAATGAGTGATTTTTTTAAAATTTAAAAAACAAAGGGAAAAGTGGAAGTCAACATGACATATTAAGAGTGACCAACTCGGGGCGCCCGGGTGGCGTAGTTGGTAAAGCGTCCGACTTTCGCTCGGGTCATGATCTCGCGGTTCGTGGGTTCGAGCCCCGCGTCGGGCTCTGCGCTGACTGCCAGCTCAGAGCCTGGAGCCTGTTTCAGTCTGTGACTCCCTCTCTCTCTGACCCTCCCCTGCTCACGCTGTCTCTTTCTCTCTCTCTCCTAGAAATAAATAAAACATTTAAAAAGAAAAAAAAAAAAAAAAAGAGTGACCAACTCTACGTGGCTGGAGATTGGGTGATTGTTACATGTTTCCTTTGTACTTTTCTGAATTTATTTAGGGTTTTAAAGACTTGTAGAGAAAAAAATAAAAAGGATAAGTTGAGAATATTTGTTTCATGTCAACTGAATAGCAATTGTGCTGGCCTCATTTATGGGCTGCCTAAGATAAATAGGGACAGTTTGATAGAAGGACTGGCTGGCTCAAATGGGTGGTAGGATCTCTCATAATAAGCTTCAGGGTAACAGGCTGGTGTGGCACATGGCCACTCTTGGGTGGTCTAGGAGAAAAGTGACAGTGTCTTGGTATTGGGAGTCTCTTTTGAGGGACTAGGAGAGTTAAAGAGATATCAAGAGAACAGTCAGACCTATTCATCACTGCATATACTTAAATATGCCATGACTCAATTTTCCCCTTGAAGCATAACACCTAGTAAAGTCTGGGAACACTTATAGGTGTTAATTTTTTCATTGACTTTGTAATGGAATTTTATTCTACTTATTAAGCATTTGACACAGAGGGAAATACATCAATGAAAACCAGTGAAACAATAAAAGTTTTATACCAAAAATAAGAGCAGATTTTGTTATATTAATAGGAAGAGGATATGGTGCCTAAACAGTAGGTAAAACACAAAACTACTATGGCTAAAAAGTAGCTGCGTGTCCATAATATACTAACCGTGCTGGTCTGATCCTTTACTTGGTGCTCCAGACAGGTAGGCATAGCAGAGTCAAAAGAGCATGAAGGTTAATGTCAAATTCCTGCTCCTCCACCTACAGTTTTCCTCTCCAGGAAGTGGAGAGACTAAAGCTGACATTGTTGAGTTGGATTCAGATGACGTGTGTGTAAAGCACGATGAATGATTTAGTGGAGGCCATTATTACTGAAGCACATTGATGAGCAGGGCAAACCTGCTCCTCCTCTTCTCTAGAATGACCACCGACTATCTGTTACTCGAAAGGTACTGTCTTTATTTCCCACTGGGCCAGTTACCAACCAGTACAGGGAGTCCACTGCAAAATTAAACATGAATTAAACTTTAGGGGCGCCTGGGTGGCTCACTTGGTTAAGCATCCCACTCTTGATTTTGTTTCAGGTCATGATCTTATGGTTTGAGAGATTAAGCCCCACTGTTAGCATGGAGCCTGCTTGGGATTCTCTCCCTCTCTGTCTGCCTCTCTCTCTCTCTAAAAACAAACAAATAAAAGCTTAAAGAGAAACATGAATTACATTTTTAAAACTTTTTAAAATGTTTTTATTTTATTTCTGAGAGAGAGAGACAGCATGAGCAGGGGAGGGTCAGAGAGAGAGGGAGTCACAGAATCTGAAACAGGCTCCAGGCTCTGAGCTAGTTGTCAGCACAGAGCCTGACATGGGGCTCGAATCCTGGAACCGTGATATTATGACCTGAGCCGAAGTTGGATGCTTAACCGACTTAGTCCAGGCGCCCCTGAATTAAATTTTATTCAGAGGGAGAGGTTGGATGTTCTAGATGATGACCCTGAAACTGTAAAGACAAGAGCATGTGTGTGAGGCCCATATGTTAATCTCATGTACCGAGAGCTAGAGGGAACACAGAGAGGAGCTGGTTCACTGTCCTCACTTTCTAGGTAAAGACACTGAGACCCAGAGAAGTGAAGGCTTGCTCAGGCTCATACCTCTACTTTGGCTAACACGGAAGTTTGAATCGAAGGACCTGCTTATGGAGAAGCATAGAAGTTCAGAAACTAGACTGGGGAAAAGGAGTTGACCCTGAAACCTTCCTGGTGGAGCCCATGTGCCATTCATCAGGAAGCTGTAATTCCAGCAGCCTGTGTGTCCTTGGGGTGAAATGGCCACTCCATGTTGTCAGGAAGCCTTGCTATCTTTTCTCCTCTCCTCGCTTCATCTGCTGATGAGCATATTGTCTAATTCTAGAAGGCTCACTGGTCAATAGCTGTTATTGGTGTTGTGTTCATGGAGGAGAACTGAACATTCTTGAACCGCAAAGAAGACCGTGTTGAGGAACAGAGCCAGAGCTGGACCCCGGAGTGCTCCTGAGTCCAGAAGCAAGGGGCCACAGGCCAGCCACTGCTGGGCAATGAAGGAGTTGGGGAAAGTGCCCTCAGGAATGAAGATAGGGCACTCTACGTGGTGGTGTGGCCTCACCTGGAGGGGTTTACTTCAAGGCCCCAGGAAGGAGCGGCTCAGTGATGAAGTGGCGCAGGTAGGACATGGGTCCATGGAGACTTGGGAACAGATGGGAGTTACAGTGACTGCCTCTTTCCCTTCTTAGACACAGGTCTTTAGCCTGAAGTTGGCAGAATTGGCCGACCTTATTCCCTCATGTGGGGATTAAGAGTCTGTATCTGGGAAGTATGTGCTTCTTTCCAGATGAGCCCTTGGCAGAGACTTGGACAGAGGTGGGCTGAAGGTCCACTTTTTATGTTCAGCTCCCTACCCACCCCGTCACTCCTCACCCTTCCTTTCTCCAGGGTCTTCCCGTTTGCAAAATCGAGAAAGCACAAACTTAGCCACTCCAGGAGAACAGAACAAAGATACTTTATGAAAAAGAGACATGATCTCATAGAAGAGGGATGTTTATTTACCCCAGCCCTGGAGAAGTTCATTCTAAGGGCACAATTTTAAAGCCAATGAGACAAATACCTGTCGGGGAGCTGGGTGCTTAAAGTAAATTAGGACAAAGGAATGGTCATTGCCTTAGGGCCCTAAAATCTAAAGGAACTAGCATAGGATTTAAAGACAAACTCTCAAAGTTACCTTTTTCCTCCCCACTGACTTTAATTTTTCATTTTTGCTGTTTTTCCTGAAGTCCTTTTTATATTTGGAGAGAAGAATGTCCTTGGGGAGTTGGAAGAATTGGGTTAAAGCTAGCAGCTGTGGACGTCAGGTGTAAGCAGTGAATCTCAGAGCGAGTCACAACGGAAGAGGGTGGGTATGGAGTTGGGGCTTAGACTTTGCTCCCCTCCAGGCCCATTTTCCCCAGAATCTACCTTTCTCTTACCTTGTACCTGTTTTCTCCTCCTACTGAGGCTGCGGCATATCCATTGGTTTATTTAAAAGTTTTTTTTTAATGTTTTTTATTTATTTTTGAGAGTCAGAGACAGCGCAAGCAGGGAGGGTCAGAGAGAGAGATACAGAATCTGAAGACAGGCTTCAGGCTCTGAGCTAGCTATCAGCACAGAGCCTAATGCGGGGCTCAAACCCATGAACTGTGAGATCATGACCTGAGCCAAAGTCGGACATTTAACCAACTGAGCCACCCAGATACCCCTCCATTGATTTAGTCTGTCTTTTACACACTGAGCTAAGGATTCCATAAACAAGGTCACCTCCCAGCTCTTGAAACAGTCTGTTGTCAGGCTTAACACATAGTAGGTTCTCAGATATTCACTAAAGCAGTAAGTTAATAAGTTTTAGGTTTAACACAAACAGAGAAACTGAGGCTCAGAGACATACTCATTGACTGTCCAAGGTTGTATCTTAGCAAGTAACAGAACTTACAGTCTGGTTGAAGCCAGGGAAAATGTACATGAAAATAGTGAATTGTGGACACAGGGTATTGTCAGTGTCCACATGATGAGGACAGGGCATTAGCCATTGACTCACAGGAGGGCAGTGTGGGCTGAAGCCACCAGTAAGACTTCCTGGAAAAGGTGGGGCTTGGGTCAAAAGAGAATCAGTGAGAAAGTGGGAGGGAGAGGAGTGGGGTATTCCAGGCAGGAGGTAAGCTTTGAGCCAAGGCTTAGGGGCAGTAATGTTTGTGAATTATTTAGGGAATACCTGGTAGACTGATTTGGCTGACAAAGTCTGAGTAGAGGTGCTGTGGCAGATGAGGCTGGAGAAGTCAGCAGATGCCTGGCTGGGAAGTGCTGGCCATCCTTGTCATTTGCATCGTTTTGGTTCTTGATTCCCAGGATGAAGTGGACCCTTGAGTATGCACTGCTCATATGCCACCTTCAGGACATAGTTGAGTTTCTCCCCCAAAATGAACTTCCTCATTCAATATCATGACTAGTTGAGGTGGGGATACAAAGGTCCAGTCCCTTTGCCTCAGAGGTGGGTTAACTCTAAAGAACCATCCCACCTTCAGAACTCCTGTGTGATGTGCTGAGGTCTCTGCCACCTCCACCCCCACCCCGCCCCCAGCAATGTTTCCCTCTGCCCATTTCTGCTCCTCACTCTCTTACAGATATGTTTCAGGAGAGCACTCCCCCAATGCTTTCTGCATGGAAATCTGCTGTTTCAGCATCTCTTTCCTAGGGACCTGACTTAAGCCAGTTGAGACACAAATGTTTCTAGGAAGCAGACTCTGAGAAAATTGAGAACAATGAAAGCCCCATTGCCTGTGGCATGTGGAGTCATGCTAGCCCTTGGCCTGCTGGAATTGTGCAATCATTAGAACTTGGCCAGTGCTGAGAGAGAACACTGGTGGTTCAATAGCTTAAGCACAGGAAAGGTTTGGGGAAAGTGGTAATGATAAGGACGTGTAATTGAATAACTCTTGCTGGGGGTGGAGGGTGGCTACTGATGCACCGGGGAAAGTCTGAGGATGATCAATGACCAGTTTAAGTCAGTGACTAGTGAAAGCTAGAGGTTCCCCTTGGTAGGTATAAATCTCTTCTTCTTCTTCTTCTTCTTCTTCTTCTTCTTCTTCTTCTTCTTCTTTTTAATGTTTATTCATTTTTGAGAAAGGGACACACACACAGAGTGTGAGCAGGGGAGGGGCAGAGAGAGGCAGACGCAGAATCTGAAACAGGCTCCAGACTGAGCTGTCAGCACAGAGCCCAACACGGGGCTGGAACTCACAAATCTTGAGTTCGGGAGCTGAGCTGAAGTCAGACACCCAACCAACTGGGCCAACCAAGCACCCCGGTAAGTATAAATATTCTTGACTATTGTGGTTGGAGGGCAGGAAAGTTAAAGAGAAGGCTCGGTATTTAATTATAAGATCTGTGGATCTCTAGAGAAGGTTGAATTCACAGTCCAGCAGGTTTCCTTTACCGGGTCAAGACCCTGACTAGGAGGAAGGAGGACTCTGAAATTTGACATGGCGACGTTTGAGCTGATGCACTCAGAATTTTTTAACTCCCACGACCCCCTGAACCATTTGGGTCTGCAGAAGTAGCCGACTCTGCCTCGCAGTTATCTGAGGATTGATGGGTTGAAATGTGGGACTAGGAAGGTTATAAGACTAGAAATGAGGGGAAGGTTGTGGGAGATGATGGGAAGGAATGAGGTTTGCGTTCCGGTGGTCTAATGCTTCAATGACTACTGGAGTAGGAGGCGATTTAATACATTGATTAATAAGGTATTGTAATAGAAATAAATATGGTTTGTCTATGTGCAGATTAGGTATAGTAAATCTCACATGTCCTCAAGATAGAATGTATTTTTCTCTTTCCTATTTTCCAATTTCCATTCTCAGTTTTATGTCATGAAATAATAATAACAATTCTTGCAACAGTGATTACACTAATAAATAACATTGTGCATTAGTGCATGAGAATGAAGAATGTACATTATAAATAATAATAGTTTATTTATGATACTGTCTCTACTCCCCCTTTCTATTCTCTCAGCAAGGTGCTTGGGGGATCTCAAAAAGCTACCACATACCCCTGCACACACATATATCCAGAGGAAGTATTGTTACATACATATTTCACAAAAAAGGAATCCTCCAAATGACAGTTAATAAAGAAAATGGTAATCCTGGAATAAAAATCATTAAAGATGGTGGACATTTATTAAATTTATATACTACGGAAACTTGGTTTTAGGAATCTGAAACTTAATTTAGACATTTTTGAAATACAAATAGATAAAGATCTTAGTAAAACATTATTCACTTCAGGTAGAAAAATACACTCACATGGCATTTTTTTCTGGTAAAGCTATGCATATCTTTTCAATTTCAGTGGTTTACAGATGTTTGGATTTTTGGACCAACACATTACAAACCCCCAACATTTTGAAGACCAATATTGGCTGCAATCTATTTTGTGAATTAAGTTTATATGAAAAAAAGAGCCAGTGTTCTTTTTTTTTTTTTTACAGTAAAACAAATTTTATTCGTTTTTACTTGCTCATGAAAAAATAAATGTGGCATGCTTTAAATTATTGATAAAAATAATATTGGATATTATGTACTAATTTATTTATTTCTGCATTCTTAGAAAAGAAGTACCAAAATGCCAGTTGAAATTGAGCAATATAAATAGAAAAAATAAATCATAAATTCACTTTAATTTGTATACATAGTAAGTGGAATAGATGTTCATGTATCTCGTAGGAATATTGTTTTTAGTAAATGTTAGTTACATACAGAACATGAAAACTTTGATGAGCATTGCTTGGAGAATGTGTACCGATGCTGGTCAACAGGGGATGCTTTTGCCAAATACAAGTACAAGCAGGAAATGACTTCCCACATACTGAGTTTTCTAATGTTTTCCTCATTGTTCAACATACAAAACACAGACACCACACAGTTAGGCTACAGAGATCCAGAAGGCCATAGCATCATGAGGCTACAGTCGTTAACCAGTAACATGGGCAGCCAGAATTTCACACAGCACGCTGGAGAGAACAATCTCCAATAGAAGTCAGTGAGGGAAAACATTGAGCATGAAGATTCTGTTTGTTATCATAAAAAAATATCAGTGACTTCCAGCAATTAGGAAGAAGAGCCAGGGGCAAGGAGGTACCAAATAAGTATCCTCTAAAATAGAAAAAAACCCAAGACTTCACCGTAATGGGATATTTTTCCTGGGCCACTAATTAAATTCTACTTAGTGTTCCTTAATACAAGAACATAGCAGGAAATAATGATTTTT